>NW_019641683.1:0-600000 GCF_000599845.2 Trichogramma pretiosum
CGTCAAAAGCTTTAGCAAAAGGAGTTGATATTAATACTATTAAAAGGACAGCTGGATGGTCAGAAAAGTCGGAAGCTTTTGCTCGATTTTATAATCGTCCTATTATTAATGATAGTTCAGATTTTGCAATGGCAATAGTTGATTGATGATTGTGTTTAAATTTTAAACATTATTATGTTAAAATAAAATAATTGTTCAAATTAAATGTTTTGTACACATCTTCATTATATATTATAGATGAAAATATTATCATATCATATAAGAATAATCGCTATATTTTTACTCTAAACAGCTACATTNTATCATCGAACTTCACTTACAGGTAAGTTCGTTTGATTTCTAATTATATACAAGGATATTATAATATGTAGGCGTTATATGTAGCCAAAGCAGTGAGTCATTTTCGTCTCAAAACTTGCTACGTTTACAAATTCTTTTTTTACAGCTGCATAGCGGTCGACGGTACATAATCCAAGTCGCGCGCGCCAAGGAGTAAAGGCTTTATCGAAGTTTTAAGCTGATAACGGCTAGAGCTTTATGTACGTTGCAGCTCAATCTGACGTTGTATAGTAGGTGTGCGGGCGTCGTCGTTGCTGCCGCTTCTCTCGCTTATGAATACACACAACGCGCAGCTCGATGGAAAAAAATATTTTCCGTGCAAAAAGATGATGTAGCTGCGCCTGCAGGAGTGTAGCTCTTGTGCTGATACCGGCTATCACTCGGCAAGTTTTTCAAAGTAAAAGACAACTCAAGAGAGAGAGAGAGAGAGAGAGAGAGAGAGAGAGAGAGCTCTGCTTATTTTCTCATACATTCGTGCTTAATTTAATACGACACGTACACATTATTGAGAAGATCTTTTACGCTATTTTTCAGCTGTTTATCCTGCTTTCTTCAACATTACATTTTTCTTTCTTTATTCTCTCTGTATTATATGTCTCGGTAACTCAAACCCTTTAAAAATGTACAAACAAACTATAGTGCTAATATATTATACTAAAGCACACAATTGAAACAAACTCAACGCAATTATTTTAGTTTTATCTTTGCATTCTTGATTCCGGCTATAAACTAAGCCGAGTCTGTTTCTCAATTATATCTCGGTAAACTCAAGCAGTGCAATAAAAATTGATTAAAAATCTGATTTTGTGATATCCACTGGTTTCTGATACTAATCTATGCATGCGTCCTATTTCGGGCCAATACGATCCACAAAATTAGAGAGCAATCTAACGTTTAATATGAGTTTGTATTTTAACCCTCATAAAATCCTTGATTATTGAGACTTGAGAAAAAAAAGTGAGATTACTATTTTCAATTGACAAGTGAGTTGAAGTGAGTACGTGTATTTGTAGGTGTATGTACACGTTATGTATAGCATATCATCGACTACTCGTGTTCGCGCGAACTTTCCGTACGTTCCATCTATTGCTTTTTATATTCGTGCGCAGAGAGAAATTCACGCGGAAATGAACCAGACTAATACAGAGTTGAATCGAATCATAATTAATAGTGTTTTGAATCTTGGGAAAGTCGAATTTCTCTCAGAGCACCTACTTTTATTTCTTTAACTAAAATTCAAAAAAATTTCAATTACATACATGTGCATTCAAAGTTAGAAGTAGCAATAAAGAAAACGAGAGGGAAAGCAAGGAAAAGTAAGTGATTTTTGCCAGTAGCACACGTGAGAAGCAAAGAAAATCATAACATCAGGTGCTAATGGAATGATTTTTGCATCGCCTTTTTTCGTCTCAGGATCTTTCACGGCTCTTTTTGCGCGCAAACGCGAGCGCAGCTGTATACACGCTATATATGTACTAGAAAAAGAAGAAAAAGCTTCAAGAGCATACAGATTCTCGCGTCTTTTTTATGCAGCTCAGGCAGCTCGGGCAGGGAAGGGAGAAAATACGTACTAACCGGCACCGAGTCGTTATGCGCCCGAGATCGAAGACCACGTTATTTTTTGGGTCGTAGAGTATGCGGACCTAGGGTACTTTTTTAACAAAAGGGAAGTGGATTTCGCTATAGTAAAGAGCCTTATAAGAATGACGAAGTGTGAATGAGCCTTTTTTATATAAATGTGCGACTCGCGAGATCTAACTGACGCTCCATTACAGACGCCGATAGCTTGAAAGTAACGTCGCGATATTGCTCGATGCTAATGGTATGCGTTTATTCTTCTCCGCCGAGTATTAAAATTCATCGAAAAAAGACTGAATTTCTAAAAAATTACGTTTACGAAAAATATCTTTGCAGCTACGTGCTTGACTTTTTCAAATAAATGTATTATTAATCTAAGAAGAATTTAAGTATGCGTTGGAAAACGGAAATCGATGCTCCAACTATGTTCACTGAGGCTAACTTTGGCATTACGAGCTTATTATTGACTTGTGCGTGCAATTGCAGCTGAGTGGCGCAGTCCCGATGCATCGATAGTTGGGAAAAGACTGCCGACGAGTTAGAGAAAAAGACAAAACAATTGTTTCGAACGGGTCTCTCTCTGCTTTTTTTCCTTGGCTTTCTGACGAGCTTCGGCAAACGTTGCGTAGACAAGAGCTGCTCTACCATGTAGTCGAGGTTCGCGAATAAAAGATAATTATTTGGACATTGGCTCATTGTTGCTGAGACGATTGAAAGAAGCTCTTAATACTAAAAATAGCTCGACTCGACTCGTAGCGATCAATGGCGTTGCGTTTCTCGTACTTTACAAATCAACCTTCGCAAGCGATAAGTTTCAAGCTAGCGCGACTCTCAATAGGCGAGCAAAGCTCGAGCTGCAGTTGGCTCATCTTTGAGTGGTTTTCTCGTCTGTATACACTTATATTTTTATAATGTATTCATAACCTTGTCACGAGTTCGCGCTTTATTTTTTTGCAGAATGTCGATGAAAAAAGAGGCGACTACTCTCAAAGATTATAGTGGCGCGCACGAGTCTGCAGCTGCTCGCAGGTGTGAGGGCGTGAAAAATAGCTTTCTCTTGGAAGCTCGTTGAGGGCATGCTTGCAGGGGGACCCGAGCTCTTTGGCGCAAATTCCAGATCTTTGTAAGGGGCGACGCGTAGCTACGACGAGGATCGTTCCGACGATTTACGCGACTGGACCTACTTTTTTATATAAAGTCAGAGAGGACGAAGGTAACGAGTCGATTCCAAGGCTCTTTCTTTTTTCCCTTTGATGTACTACTAGTCCGTTTAGCCAGTTGAGTTTATATGACTGCAGTCAGCTCGGTTGAGAAAGAGAGAGAGAGAAATACACATTTCCGACACGAGCTCGCAAGAACGTTTTTTCCGCTACAGCCAACTAAATATCATTGATACTACATCTAGAGTCAATCATTTTTCTTCTCTCTTGTAATTTGTTATGCCACGATCCTATATTTATGTTTTGTGTGTTTTTTTTTAAATTTAAATAAAGCTCCATAAATTCTTAATTGAGTATTCATAATACAATCATCATCGATTGGCGCGCGAGGTCGTATTCCACGTTGAAATTGTATTTTTTTCTTCGCTTCCTAATCGCTGGCGAGTAATTTTATCGATGACACACGCGCTCGTGAGAGCTGCTGGCTTTTCAAGATATTCTTTTCGGAAAATGTAGTCGTCGCATATTCATCAATCGTCCATCGAAAAACAATTTGTTAAAAGTGACTTCTTCTCTCTCTTTCTCTCTTCGCAGTCGGTACAGTCCATACCTTTTTAGTTTGATAAAACGATCTTTTTATTTCCATGCAAAATGCTTACATTATTTTATTTACATAGAAAGGCGCGTGAAACTGCGATTCAGTAAAAAGAAAAAGTATGCGCCCGCGCCTCTCTTTCTCCAAATATATAAGATTATACTCGTATGTATGCTGTTGCAATGATATGTTTGTACGAGTTTGCTCGGCATTATTTTCTCGCTGTTTCTAAGATGTTGAGTCGTGATGAATTGGTGACTTATACCCAAACGAGGAGATAGCCATTACTACTAATAACGATACCAATTTAAATTAACATTTATAAATTGTATTATTACATCATACAATGCATCTGTAGTGTACAAGCAAAGTCAACAATTTTTTTACAACTTGGTGAAATTAGATAGTTGACTCACGATATTGCAGATTTTTTTTTAATAATCTTGGAACGCAATGAAAATTATAGCTAAGTAGACGTGTATTATACGAGCTCGAGCGACAAAAATATTAATCGCGATGGAATAATTAATTATGTGTCTTTCTTTTAATTTTTCACGTCACTTCTTTCGACTCGTCTTCGTTTATTTTTTCTTAAAAAAACCTAATGTTCGTGTAGTTCTGCGAGTCATTTTCTTTTTTTTTTTTTTTTTTCAACATTTGACTCACCAAAAGCAGATAATGTTCATAAAATTGAAAAAGACTGAGCACGTATTAAACTAGTCATTTTAATATTAGAAGCTAAAATTGTTTTCAATTGGCTCTTTTTACATTACTTTGAAAAATGAAAAATGTCAAATAATATCATTTCACGACTACAATGGCTATATACAATATGTGTGTACAAGTGTGTGTGTGTGTGCCACATCTTTTGTCTTAGTGAACACATTATTTCACACAAGTGGATTTATGCTAAATATATCGACGACAATAACAGTAATGTTGATAAATCAATAGTATTATAACAAAAAGCTAATATCAATAATATTATACTACATAATTAGGATATCAGTTCATTGAGAGTCGGCATATTTCAACGTATTCTAGATACAAATGACATAGAGTAATTGATATTACAATGCAAAGTCTATTACAATACGAAGAAATAATTTATCTCTTTGTCGTAAATTTGTTGCCGTTTTTAGGGAGTCCTCGCCAAAATCGCATCGGTAAAGTCGATTATGAGCGAGTTTCTCCATTTACATACGCTATAAATTCTATATATGCTATATATCCTATGTATGTATAATGCAGTAAAAAGTCGGCTTAAATATGCTTATTCATTTATAAATATATAGGTATATTTTAGTGCGCTTAATAATTATCTATAAATAGTTGTAGAGTTTTGTCGGTGCACTTTGGTGCTTTTCTTTGGAGCTTCATCTATGGAGCGCGTATGCGTCGAGAATGCAGCATCGAGGATGATAAGGAGCTTTGCTTTGGCGAGCTCGAATAGCTGCAGCTGGCGCTCGTCACAAAGCCCCGAATCGCGAGCCGTCCATCCATCATCGCGCCGCTGCGACTCCGCGTCAGTGTCCGTGTCGGCTAATCGATCTCGTTGCAGGCGCGACACGCGTACGTAGCGGCGAGACGACGCAGGCACTCTCGCTCTCGAGCCTCGTCCTTCGTTCACTGCGCGCACCGGCGTCCGAAACACACACACACTGTTTCTTCTTAATTCACTAATTCTCACTGTTAGTATTTTTTGCTTTGCTCTTCGCTTTTCACTGTCCTGTCAGTGGCGCTCGCGAATCGCCAAGCGAAAAAACGGAAATGCATCGGGTGGCTGTCGGGATGGCACACATTCACACGCTCTCAGGCACACTTTCACACGCAGTCTCGCACGGTCACAGGCACACTCGCGCAATCGGCAAGATATGCGCTTCGGAAGAGATTCAATAGCGCGCACCACTCGGCCGATGCAATCGGTCCTCTGTTTTTTTGTCCTCGTCGTCGTCGGTGTCGACGATCCGCCTGTCGCTACTCCGGTGTCTGCGCTCGCGGCGCCTCGC
This sequence comes from Trichogramma pretiosum, assembly GCF_000599845.2. Taxonomy (NCBI): domain Eukaryota; kingdom Metazoa; phylum Arthropoda; class Insecta; order Hymenoptera; family Trichogrammatidae; genus Trichogramma; species Trichogramma pretiosum. The sequence continues at coordinate 5,682 of NW_019641683.1, forward strand.
CCGTCGACTCTCCTCGGGGTTCGGCGACAGCAGCAGCATGAGTAGCCTCGTCGTTCCCAGCAGCCGGGATTTGGCCACCAGGAGGACCCGCTTCTAGGCGGGCGAGGCCTGCTGGGGCGGCTGCGGTGGCTGCTCCGGCGGCAGGGTGATCACGTAGATGTCGAGCTTCTCGCTCTGGCCGCTCCCGGCCTGGCTCTGCGCGGCCAGCTTGTCCTTCGAGATGTCCGGGTAGCCGAGGGTCGTGTAGGACGGCGGCGCGAACAGGTGATAGGGCGGCGGCGGCTGCGACAGGTCCACGGCCACGGCGTCGTGCGGCATGTTGATGATCTCGCCGCGCTGCGTGCACGGCACCGTGAGCGGTCGCGCGCCCTGTCGGCAGCACCACTCCGAGCAGCTGACGATCAGGAAGAAGGCCACGAGGCCGCCGAACGAGCCGATGTACCAGACGATCGACCACGGGTCCAGGGGGCCGCTCTGTCCATCTGCAACAAACACATCGAGTTTTCATATTAAAACAATCATATAATACGTATCAACTTAGAGCGAGCTTCATCGCAGCAACGGCTCCGATCCACGATTATAGCTCTAATAATCATCGATCAAAGTACTTTATTGATTTCTCTTTGAACATTTCATCGTTAATTCAATTACGTACGGGGCACAAAGGAAGTTTTATGGGATTATTCGAGGGATGAAGTTAGTCGTCGACCAACGAGCAAGAGAAAGAGAGAGGGATGGCGCAGACGGAGAGACAGTCATCGCAAAGGCAAGTTGAAGAAAGTTTTCTCGAACCGGAACTCAATGCCGGCGATTTAATTCAATCCAAAATGGAATTACATTTCCTTCGTTCGACTTATTTTGCGACAATATAAATAAATGTATAGGAGCAGGCCATATTATCAACGTAATTCGTTCTGAATCTTTCCGCGAGTCGCGACAACGATAATCGCATATATTTTCAATGCGACATTGGCTAATCTCCGCTGTTTGCACGAGAGTTGCTTTCATCTTTTTGACGACTAAAAGTTATGGATTATAATCTAAGATAAGTTGGTAATTCTCATTAAGCTTTGCCCGTGCTCTGCGCGCTCCGAGCAATTCAATATGAATATTCTTTTTCGTCAAAAACAGCAATCTTATCCGATCCAAGGGGTCCTCAAAAAAAAAAAAAAAAGTGACTGCGCGTCGTGCCCTGTGCGCAAGTCTTCTGAATTTTCATTAAGGAAATAGCTCCATCGGATTCACCTTCTGCGTTCCTCGATGAAAAAGCTCGACTTGTTTGTACCTATATGGGTTATATACGCGTGCTTGTGTGTCGGGGAGCAAAGGATAGTTCTTCTTCTCTCGTGAGCATATTCGTGCGCCTACGTGTTTTTTACAATATCAAACGTCGAGAAATTTCTGTCTCGTAAACATAAAAAAAGCTCAAGCTGGAGTAGGTTGAATGTTCTTGCAACTCTCTCACGCAACTCATACAGCCGTTGTTAGCCCACATTGAAAATACATTACCAGATTTATACAAGGGCTGTGAGCTTTTACCGTTTGCATTAATACAACAGCTGAGCGCGCTACCACACCTTAGAAATTAAGATAATCAAAACAATTGAAATTCTAGCAATGAAAACGACCTATTTGAAAGAAGAAGAAGAGAATCGCTTAGCAGAGTCGGCGCAAAATTAACGATTCATGTGCGCTTTCAAGCTTTGGACATTATACACGCTTGAGAGTTTTTTAAGGAAGAAAATATCATAAATCGGATATAATAGTTGGATCGATCGGTTGAATTTGCAAAAGAAATCAGCGCATTAGAAGGTAATTGGAAAAATGTCGAAGCAACGTTGGCGCGTCAACAAGAGCAAGGCTTAATTCTGTCTTGAATAGCTTTTCTCTCTTCTTTTCTCTGGATTCTCCTGGAGCCTCTAGCGTTCGATTGATCGAGTCGATGCGTGTAAAAACGAGCGAAATTCACAACTCGACTCGGGCTCGAGCATCAAATTGGACTCTCTGAATCGAAGTCGATGTTGCATGCGCGCGCGCCTGCAATTGCTGCCATGCCATTAGCGTCGCGCGGTGACCGAACTACAAAGTGCAGCGAAGCAACACGTGGTCGCACGCATATATACTAGTTTGCTTGCAGTCGAGTCCATAATAGTACTTGTGACTGCTGCAACGCGTTAAATCGTTCGCATGCGTATGTAGTTGCTGCTCTACTGCTTTTGTTGATCGCGATGATCGAATGACTTTTTACGGCCATGGGTGTGCATGTGGAATATCTGTTGCTCGCCGACTCTATACGTCAATTAGCGCTCATCATCATTACGGCGTGTTTTTCTCGCCCGATGCCTTTTTTAGCCAGCCACTGACTGTAATTGTTATCGCGGTCGTGTGGCTAATTGTGTACCGCCATTACGACGTGTTTGTGCGTGCGATCGTCGATTCGTGTATGAAACGCGATGATTGGTCGAATCGTGCTTAGCTACATTCTTACTATGTATGCAACCTACCCGATGGAAACTTTTCCTCATTTTTTCGGCTGTATGCATATAGTGAACACCAGAATGATTAAAAAAATCTACTTGAAGAATTAATGGACGTTATTACATTATAGCGTAATTCGCTATCGTCATAGTTTTGCTCGCAGAAAGAGCTTTTCATAATAATGTATGTACGTATATTGTGTACATGTCGAAGATACTGAAAATGAAAACGTTCATTTTTCATTATTATTAATATTATTAATTTTATAGGCATATAATCAGCTCGTCATGCTCATTATGTACATAAATTGCATGCTTGCTTTGCGCGCACGCATACGCACTTGATAAATATCTATATTGATTACCCGCTTCAAACGTTTTGGATACATGAAGTCGACCAGCTAGGGGCGAAAACGTTTCGCAATTTTACAAAGAATAAATTGTCTTTCGCCCAAACAAAATTCGAAAACCGATTGGATGATTGAACAGTGTGCACTTGAAAAAGCCAAGCGTGCGCGTGCAGTCGGAAAAATTGCACAGTGGAGCGTGCGTTCGACAATAAAAAGAGAGAACGACGAAAATAAAAGATTCTCGGTGACATGTAAAAGTAGCGCTTATTATTTTGATGCGAAAGTACCATATATTTGAGCATAAAAATACCTTGCAGTGTAGACGCAACGGAAGAATAATTTTTATTTACATATTCATACCGTCTTTAAGGGAACTTGTGTTGGTACTCGCATCAGTAGCTGTAATAATAAGCAGCAATGCAAGTTGAACAGTACTAGTCATGTACAAGTAATTCTCATCGCTCGAGCATATACGCAAAGAATAGGCATGGGTGCAAGAGCGCGGCAAATAGCTGTAAGACAACCAGAGCTGGAAAACGAGCTGCAAGAAGAGGTTTTTTATTAAAATTTATCATTTTATTCGTTGAAACAGCAACCAGGCATTGATCCCGTCGAAAGCGAATAGGTTTATATCGCTCGAGATACGTTTATTTCATATTTTCGATAGCTGGGATAAACTCTTGGTAGCTCGCGGGCTTGCATCGAGTTGTCGAGTCTCGTGTCCGTCACGTGGATCCACTGATTCGTCAAAAATTGACACAGCTAAATTCAAATCCCCCGCGAAGCTTCAAAAATGCGTAGTGATCGCGACTCGCGTCGAGAGAGCCCCGAGTTGGCCATGATTTGGCAAGTTTACGGCAACTGCAATGCTCGCAGTTGCACATACATACCCATCCTACGTGGGGCGTGCAGCTATACTTGCGCGTACAGCTAATTCGCATATAAGATGAAACGCGCAGAGGTCCGCTGCCTCTACGGACGACAATGGCAGATTCTATACGACAACGTTTCCAAAATGGTAACGAGTGCTCGGGGAGAACAAGCAACGGCAGTAGTGGCAACTGAAGAGGACTTTGGATTAAGGTGCTGCGAGAGAGAACGAACGAGTCACCGAGAGAGAGAAACAGAGAGCGAGAGAAGCTCTGAAATGATAGTTTCAGTCTGCTACTACTGCTACACAGCAGTTTGCCTCGACGGTGTAATCGGATTTTATTGGATCTGTTGCATGCTCTACGCTCTCTCTCGAGTGAGCTTTCTCACGAAATATATATGTATGTATTTCCGAGGATGAGAAAAGAGAGAAAGAGCTTGCTCTTTGCTACCTCCTACCCTCGGCTTCACCTCCCCCCCCCCCCCCCCCTTCCCTTCCTCTTTCTCTCTTTCTATCTCTTACTACTGCCATTCTAGCTTTGAATCGTTACCAAATGCTTGTTATTTTTCTCGACGAGCTTTTGATCTTTCGGATTGATGATAAATTGCATGATACCAAGGCTGCATTCTACTGACTCGCGTCCCTCAGCTCATTCAATTCTAGATTTTCCTTTGCGATTATCATAAATGTACACGCATCGCGGAAAAAGAACTTGCAGCTATTTTGGCTTTTATTCACCAAAGCCATCGTTCCTCTCAGCTATTTTTCTCCAACCTGCGTCTCAATATTATGCACCGACGTATCTATATTTCAGTATTGCAAGACACCTTGATACTGGAAATTTAATTAAAAACCAACTATTTGCACTTCACCTTTACTTACTTATGAACTTTCTGACTTTTATATAAAAATAGATATAGCGAAAATGCATTGAAGCCGCACGAGTAGAATAATTCATTCTTGGGATCTACGCGTACTTAAAGGATTATTTCTCGGTAAAAAAGGAGAGAAGAACAAAAGTTGGCCAAAGGGAAATTGATCGTCAGAGAGGAAATTAAAAAGGAAATTTCGTTCCAATGTAGTTCCAGCATTAAAATTTATTCAAATTATTCTAAATTTCAGCGCACGTGTCGCTGTAGTCTAAGTCAATTACTCGGAAACACACAAATTGTAAAAGTCGTAGTTGAAGCCCCACTAATGGACGTTTATATTCTGCACGAAAGTATGTGCTCGTGACGCGTATAATTTTAATAATAGCTGACTAAATCATCATGGACTTTACGTTTCACGGTTTCTTTCTCTTAGTATACACTAAGTATATATTCACGTGCACGAGCTATGCAAGCGAGAAAAAAGATTTGCCGAAAGCAATGAAAATCAAAATGGTTGTGTATACATTTAATAAAATCGTAAAAAGAAAAGAACGGCTTTTAATATACAGTCGAAGGCGAAGTATTATTGCACCGCTTGATTTTGTCGCACGTGCGAGGGATGTTAAAAATTTTACTTTCCGCTACAACTGCTTTTACAGTCCTAAGCGAGGAGCCAAGGAGAGCTCATTGCACAGAGTCGATGCCGAGCTGAAAAAAATCTTTTTGGTTTGCTTGCAAAATTTATAGGGCACGCGTTAACGATTTGCCTGGTCCGGGAGCAGCAGCTGGCATGCACCGAATAAGCCAATTTAAAAATCAACTTTTTTAAAAGTATTGCAATTTTGCCGCAGTGCAATTATAGTTTTTCAGAGCGAAATAAAAAGAAAGCTCGAAGCGCGGCGCAGAGTCCAGCTCGCGGTCATCGTTAAGGCCCGTTAACAATATATATGACTTTAATACTTTGATGGGAGCGCGCACATAATACGAGCTTCGATCGCACCCAGGGCCGGGAGTAATTCAATCGTATTTTTTGCCCACATCTGGCGCGTGCAGTATCGCAGGTGCTTGCATACATAATAAAACTGTCCTTCCTAACGAAGCAGCAGCGGCAGCATGCAACAGTGCTGGCAGCGAGTTTCAAAGCATGTGTACGCGTATGCATGTGCGCTAATCCATTATGCATCGCAGCTGACTGATAAGCCTTTGAGGCAGTCCCAAAGTCTCATCTGTAATTTTCGAACAAACTCGGAGAAATTTTTTAATTCCTGGGAGAAAAATCTCTTTAATCGTAATGGCTTTTGCGGCGTTCCATACGTGATCGTAGCGTATTGCGCAAAGCCAATTAAGTTGGCGCTGAAGAGAGAGAGAGAGAGAGAGAGGGAGGGAGGGAGGGAGGAAGGGAAAGAGAGAGGGAGACAGACGCATAGCTCCTATTATACGTATGTCCCAAAGAAACAACAACAGAGATAGACGCAGATTGCAGTCGCTGCAGAGAGGAGCGAGTCGCACAATAAGCGTCAGCGCAGCTCGAGTGGCATCGGAGAGGGCGAAGAAACTTTGACACGAATCCCAGGACACCCCCTCGGCTGCAGTCAGGCTACGTGAGCGTCAAACGAAGCTTGCTACCTCGTATTAACGAGATAGAGCTGCTGCTCCTCCCGCCGGCCGAAATTACAAATGTCTCTATCGATAAATTCGAGAGAATCGATGTTTTCGCCTAAGCAAGTTATCTGCCGTACAATCGACGGCTCCTATAGTTTACTCTATTCGTGTAAACAAAGTGACAAAGTGAGTATTGCATTAGTACCTCCGGTGGTGTCGTTGCCGTTGCTGTTGCTGCTACGATGGCCATCGCGTTTGATCTCCGATTGCTCGTCGAATGCGCTCTTGTAATCGGCATCTACGTCGGAACTTCCGAACTTGGCCAAGTTCTCGTCACTGCTCTCTTCGCTGCCGCCGTTGTTGTTGTTATTATTGCTGCTGCTGCTGTTGCTGTTCCTATCGTCTTCTGTACCTGCGTTGAGGTCAGTGATGGTCGTGCTAGGGGCGATGTTGCTGCCTCTGTTGTAACTAACGTCGCTGTAAAACTTGATCAGTAATTGCTGCTCTGCAAACACAAGAGAAAAACAGAGTCTGGTTAAAAATTTGCCCGCGAAAAGGGAGCCCTATCCTTTTTAATAGCTTCGTATCCGCGACGAGAGTGCTCGACACGTAAGCTGCGGTGAGTGGCAGGAACAGGCCATTTCATTTTTTCATCAAATATCGCTTTCGTGCTAGAGCCCGAGAGTCGCGCTGCAAGACCCACGTACAGCATGCAGAGAATTGAACTTTAGCTCTCTCTCTCTCTCTTTGTACATTTAATCAAAGCGGAAAATACGTATATATGTAGTTATAAGGGATGAAAGAGAGAGAGAGAGAGAGAGCAAGAGGGCAGAGAGGGGAAGAAACAAGAGGGCTGAGAGAGAAGAACAGCAGAGAGCTTTGCACAAAGAACGATCGCTTAAGGAAATGAAATCGTTGCCTGTATGTGTGTGCGTGTGCGAGTGAAGCAGATATAAGGTGCTGTACATGTATTCGTACATGCATAGCCTGCCGCTTTCAGTCTAAGCTGCAGCTTGTTTTAACTCGAGCTTGTTATGTACCTGCCTGAGATTGTTTGGAGTGTAAAAAACATCAGTCGATTTCGTGTACATTGATCGATCGTTTTGGACGAGCAACTAGCTTGTATAGCGGGTAGGCCTCAGCGCGTGCACCACGCACAATGCATTAGCATTTGTACGCGCGCCTTTATTATTGCTACATACGCTCTGTACACGCACAGTCAGCGGCGTCAAAGTTATTTCAGCGGCCTTCGATTGGTTGAAATTGAATCGCTCGATATACGCGAAGGAAGCTATTGCAGCGATCTGTACGCTCTGCAGACGGGCGCGTGTATCGCAGTCGTTAAACCATCCTGCAAAAGTAGTGAAAAAAGAGGAGAAAAAATTAGCCAATGGTCGTTGGACTATCTTGCGTAAATGGAGCTTAATCCGTGCGAATAAGTGATCGCGTAGCTCGAGTTCTCGGCAAACTTGGCTCGCACACGCGTATATCCGAAAAATAACTTTTAACTAGCGCCATTCGAATGCTAAGTACTGCTGGCGCGATTGGCCAACTTTGTCCATTTACGCGCGCTCTATGCTACGCTGCGAGCGCACTGGGCGACCGTTAAAGTGCGCTAGCTTCGTGCTGCTCCGCGTGAGTTTAATAAAAGCAGGCTTGCTGTCCGAGTGCGCTTATTGTGCTCCGCATTCTATCAATTATCGATCGATTGAGATTGATCGATCATTCGTCAAATTTTACCTAAGAGGTCAACGGCTCGATGCGGTCTCTCGTTGCTCTCGATACGCCAGCTGTGCGCATAATACGGTGGCGACTTTTTATTCATTTTCATCAATTACAAGAGCTGCTTGAAAATCGTGCCTTACTTTACCAGGCTGGCAATCATTCTCGTCGCCAAATGCAAGTATGTGACGATCAGTGTTTAACTGTCGTAGCACCTGTACTGCAAACACGGTCTGTATGGTAGAGGGAGCGATGAAACATAGCTCATTCTCTCTCTCTCTCTCTCTCTCTCTCTCTCTCTCTCTTTTATTCATGAGCTACTGGCCATCGAATGCGGAATTTTGCTATTTATTGACGCATTGTTCATCGAATGCCGATTTTCCCATTGCTCAATTCGTTTAACGATCTTGTGTTGCGCTGCTTAGCATATGCACACCTCGATGATTAACGAGTACGGGAAATATGTAAACGATGATAAATTCGAATTATTAAACATGTAAGAGCAAAAGTCCTCGCACGATAACGAGTTTATGCTGAAATGCGAAGACGAGCGAAATATCGGTATAGAATTACATTTTTCTGGAGAAATCAAGTTGGTCTTCGTTTCGTGTCTCAGGATACGATGCGTTTTGTTATTTCAAGATTGAATAATGATAGCAAAAATCGAACAAATGTCCCGGTAGCGTATTGCATCGTTATAGTCAATTGTGAAACTGTAACGAGAAGAAATATGATTGGGAATAAAGGCTTGCTCTATGCTGCCGTTAGTCTTTTGCCCGTCCCCCTTCCAGCTCTTTCCCCTTTTTGTACCTCCTGCGCAACCCCGCATTTCCCTTTTTCGCTGATGATCTCTACATGTAGCATATATAGGTGCATTGCCGGATACATATTGTAGCGAGATATTGGCGCATTTCGATTATTTGATGGTAAGTGCAACGGCGCGGGGAGGCGCAACCCTCTGCAATATTGGATACAGAAAATGCTATCGCAATATTCCGGTATTAAATTTAGAAATTTTGAAAAATCATTTTTATCGAAACTCGTGACCTCGAAATAAACTGTTTTTCTGCACAAGAACAAATAGCTGCCTTTTTCTCTCCCTTGTTCCAAAATCGTTATCGCGTCTGCGTAGTTCAAGTAAAAGAAAGCATAAAAATTAATCGAGACAGAAAGTAAATGGTTATAAATAGAGAGAGAGAGAGAGAGAGTAACGCGGTAAAGCGAGAGTCGACTGCTCCACTCTACTGTTTTGTCCTCGTCGCTACGTCCTGATTTTTTCTGTCCTACATCGCATGTACTCCGCTTGCTGCGTCACTCGACTATGTACACTGCTGCAGCGCTACAGGTTTATATAGGAATGGTCGGCTCGTTCGGTCTCGAGGAAAAATCTTGCTCGACAGCAATTTCATAACATAAATATAAAGCCTAGATAAAATCGAAAGCGACGACTAGAAGGTTCGAGTTATCGTTCGTGTCGTCGCAATTAAAAATCGATGTGCGTATCGCAGCGAAAATTACATTTTACAAACACCATCATTAAAAGCAAATTTTTTCTCCATTACATCTTTGATATTGCTCACGGTGACGAGTGGAATAATACGGCAAAGTCAAGTTTCTGCCAGTTTTGAAAGTCGCTGACGAGAAGAAGATGTGCATGCCACTCGATGACGACTTGCACGTAATGTACGTTGAGGCGAGAGCAGTCATTACACTACTTGGACTACGTACCGCGACAACTGGTGGATCTAGGAGGGGGAGCGAGCCGCGAACTGCGTTTTCATGTAAATAAGTCGTTGTCAAGTTCAGCAAACCGGTTGGATGTACGACTCGAGTTGCTATATTTCTTTCTCGCCCTACCTCTACCTCTACCTCTATAGCTCGGTCGCTCTCTAAATACGAGCTGGCAGCTGTCCGCAGCAATCCTATATGCCCCGCAGCCTCTTGACAAAAACAAACCACAGATTCGTGAAAACTAAGGATATGCGCTCAAGTCATTGGCTATTTTTATTATAAAATATTCCAGCCGCAATATTGTCTGCAAGCAAATATCGTCGAAATAAACGAACGAACGAACGAACGAGCAAGCGAGTCGCTAAAAATGACGCGTATATAAATGAACGACGACGGATTCTCGTAACTCTTGCGATGGAGGCTCCCAATGATTGGCTGCTCTCTGCACTGCGCCACAGCGGCCAAATGCAAATATATATACATATATACACTTCACATATATATACGTATCCAATAAAATGCGTAAAACAAGTCTGTGTTTATGCGAAATTGAACGAATCAATACGACGACAATCTATCCGTTGGAGCTTCCGATATAAATATAAATGAATTTCGTTTCGTTATGCATGTGCCTCAGTAGACTCGTTGCGGAATCATTTTAAAAAGTAGAGAGAAAGAGAGCCACCCAGCAAAGTCGAAATATATAAAATTTTCATGCGATTCGATTATAATCAAACATTTGTATATTGTATAGTATCTCTAAAGGCAACCACACGAAAATGTCAGCCAATAAATTGCTGTCTTTTTATAATACGCACAAACAGATGTAAGTATATCGAATCTCTGCATAATATGTGTGAAAAGTCTATTCAATCAAAACCTAATTCAACGCTGTTTTCTGAAGGATCAAAAGACCAGAAAGGAAAAAATGTTGCTGCACCGGGATTGGCTGTAGAGTTATCGTTCCAGCCCAACTGAAATTCGAATTTCCTAATCTTACATTCAAAAAATCAAATTTTCCTCGTTCACACGCATACATAAGAGATCATCATCGTAATCCAGTCAAATCCGCAAAAAAATCATCGGCACCTGCAGCAGCCTCGCAGTGGCGGCGTCTCAAGAGTAAGAAACCTCTCAGCGGCATTAGTAGCTCTTTCATTATACATATAGAAAAGCAGGTACGGGTAAAGATAGCTCGGTCTGTATTATAACTGGAGAAACGACGACGACGACGACAGCATTGCGCTTTTCCTTCGAGCAGCTTCTTCGTATTTTTTATAACTCGCTCTTGGTCGCTCGGTCGCGCCAAGCCGTGCGCAGATGAACTAGTCTCTCGAAGCTCTAATTATAAATGAAAGAGCTGCTCGAAGGCCGAGATCGAGCGAGGAAAGGAGCTGTGCAGGAGGAGCAGAGTCGGCCATGTCGCAGTAGGCTTCCCTTTTGCGGCGATGGCGTCGTATCGTGTTGTTACGTATCGCAAAAAAAGTGAAAGAAAAAAAATTAGCTGCGCTAGTTGTAGCTCTAAGTATGGACAATGAAAACAGGTATATCAAGTCTCACGAAACTTGGTCTTATTTAAGCTAGGAAAGAAGCGAATGGACCGTCTTTATTCCACGATATTCGGGGACAGGAACTGGGTAAGCTTATCGCTAGTCATGAGTTGCTCGAATTTTTCGCGATTCATGTCGGTCAAACGAGAGGAAATATGAGCTGAGCTGAACGTACACTAACGCGCTTGATTATTTCGTCGCAATTGGATTTGGAAATCTTTCTCGACTTTTTTGTCGCGCCTTTTTACATCGCGGGCGCTCGTTCGATAGCTCGTCCATTACATCGCAATTACACGGCGAGCTCGCGATCTTTTTTCTCGCCTTCTTGGTCAATATTCCTGTCGCAGCTCTCCATATATGTTCAAGCCAGCGCAGCGCAGTGAAGAAATTGATGCAAAAAATGGATGACGTATGGCAAATTGAAAAAGTTTGCTGGTTCACGATGCGGCGAAACAGTGCGAGAGCTTCCAATCCTATACGTAACGTTTATAATTGCAATGCCGAAATTTTTTAACGATAACCTTGTTACCCGATTTTTAATTGGCGATTATGGCACGTGTGTATACGAACGTTACAATAAGAAAACAAGCCAACGAGTGCAACAACGAAAAGAACGTAACGAGTATTTTCAGCTACGACAAACAGTTTATTATAATGACTCGATGTTACGATAATTAGACGTGCGGTACAATCAAAACAGCAATTACGATGACCAATAAATGCAAACTCATTTGCATACCAAATTAGATTCTCTCTTTGCATATTCGGCTAATTTTGGGTGATAAAAATCAATCATTCGGTAGAATTTTGTGCATTTACCTTGTCAACATCGACGCTGAGTTAAAGTTTAATCCATGGGCCGAAAAACCTAGCTACCAAAGCTTATCCCTTGAAACGCATAAAAGCATGAGCTAGCGTAGGTGTAATGAATCAAGTCTTGAAGTCTTCAACGACACATACAAGCCACGCAAAACCGAATCTGTTTCTACTCCCTCTCTTTCTTTATTATGGCTCTGGTGTGGCAATGGTGCAGCTGCAGTAGCAACTGTAATAAACCCGATTATCGAGAAACTTGGAGAACTGTATATAACGAGTAAATCCGATTGTGTCGTCGATAGCTGTCTTTAATCGCGTTTGCACAACCAGCCATGCATTATCGATGACTCGAGCGGCTCTTTCTCTAGATTTTCGATACAATGCATGTAGCATATATATATATAAAGGAACAATCGGACGCTCGACACGTTTGTAACGGCAATTGCACATGTACGTTCTGTATCGCTTTCGACGTTCTGTCAGCATCTGTGTGCATAAACGCCAAGCTTAAAGAAACACACCGCTTCGCTCGGTCAAATGTCTTTTGTATATATATTCTGCTCGTGAAAAATCAGATTTCAAGCGACCGAACGTCTACGATAGTAAAGAGAGAGATATAGAAGCGATGAGGTTGCTGTTGCGAAAAAAATCGAGGCAGACTCGGCCGATACTCTTCGACTGAATTTGCATACCTTTATCGGCTTCGCAGCAATATGAGTGCAAATAAATGAGCCTTATAGAGAGGCAAAGTTTCGCTTTTTTCTGCCACGACCCAGTATGCTCCGAGCTCTACAGGCATCTGGCGTCTAGCTAGACATGGGGAAATTTCATCGCGCGTGACAATGAGCTTGTAGCGCTCGGGCCTTCTTCTTTCGAACGAGCCGTTATTCCTTGCAATTATAAGCAAGATAGCAAAGCTCGCAGTAAACGTGCTAAAACAGCAGAAGAAGAAGAAGAAGCAGAAGAATCAAAAGGACCGCTGCAAGCTGCTGCCGTGCACTCGCTGGCTGATGAGATTCCCTCCAGCCTAGACGCTCATTCACGATACTCGTGGCACAAAGGGGCTCGATTAAAGTTTTATTTTTACAACGGCCAAAAGACACTTCTTTGATGCCCGGCCATAAGCCCGAGAAAAGTACTCGGCAGTTCTTTTTTACTATTTCGCTGCCTGATGCTTATGCTAATTTGTACTGAACTAGAAAAATACATATATAATGTACATTTTGTTGCGGGAAAAGTAGACGAATTAGCCGCGCTTGGTCACAAAACTGGAGAAGTTAATGTTCACAGAGAGAGAGCGTCTTTTCCGTACATTGAAAGTCCAGTAGAAACAACGTGTACGCGTCTAAACTTGATCCTCTCTGGCGGAAAGAGTCCAAGTCTCGTGCAAGGGGAACAAAAAAGATCCCAACTCTCGCGGATGTTATAAAACTGCACTTATACCGGCATCAGATAGCAGTTGAATTAACAAAAACACAATTAGATGGATATCGCGAAAGCATATTCGCTACTCTGTGCGAAATCCTTAATTAAAACGTATTGTATTTTTCACGGCTCTTTGGCTAATTAGCTGGCTCGTAAAAGACGCGCAAAAACTTGTACCGGGCTCGCAGTGCAGCCAAACGAATCTCGAACTTTTACGCCTGACCCTATACGAGCAGGTAGCTATACTGACAAAATAAAGGTTAAATATAAAACAGCATACTGATCCGGATAAGCTTGCGGGACTTTGCTATAGCGTTACGAGAGACCAGCACTGACCCCCATTGTTCAGCCATTACCGCAGACAAACTTTTTCTTCCACGCTTGGATCTCGGCATGTGTAACGCTCGGGTACGGGTGCGCACTATCCACAAAATCGACTTTTTTCTTTGATTTTACATATTTGCTGCAAGTGCTATGATACCGTAAGTACTGTCACGTGGGCGCCCACAGTCAGACATTTGTAAACATGTATCAGGGTTTCAGTGGGCGATCATGCAAGTGAAACGTCCTACCTGCTTCAGCTGATTTAACCAGTTTAAACTCTAGAGCCGAGCATCGATCAAAGCAATTTTCATTGGATGAAAAATCGTCTTGAACGCGAGACGAGCCTGTCACAGTTGGACTGCAGAACTAAGCTCGATCCTCGTTCATTGCCGCGAAAAAAGCTCACGCACATACGATACGCTTGTGGAGCTATTTGCGCAAGCTCGCGCGCAACAGCATCATTTGGGTGGACGCGCGGACAAGCCATGGCGCGCTAATTACCCCGAATCATGTGGCCGCATCATTGGCGTCGTTTGCTTTATATGATACGCGCTTCGTGCATGCACAGGGACGTACGCGCCACTGCGTCCGCGATTACCTGCGGGCATTCGTTTCTGGCTCTATGCAGCTGACATATGAACCCGATGCCCAAACTTGTGTCACTCAAAGCCACGCGCCACTGGCTACTACTCTTTCAAAGTAAATATCCTGCCGTAATATGATTAAATGCATGTAATATTTGCGACGCGCCGGTGCATCGCCGCGGGGCTCGTTTGCCAACAACGCTCGTTTGCAAAAAATCACGCTTGTCTCTAACGCGAGAAGCTAGTTTCTCTCGCAGTTGTAGAAACGACCAGCGAGTGTCGCCCGAGCTTTTGCCTACTACACTCTCACTCATGCGCGCGCGCGCGTGTGTGTGTCTTTTGTTTCAATAAATATGTACTTGTATACGCACGAAACTGAGGCAACGACTAGAAAAGCTCCGCAGTAAACGCTGATGACGTCGACAGTAAATAAGAGATAAAACTCAACTGCATTTGTCTAGAGAGGCACGAGAGAAAAATAAAAATAAAAAGAGTCTAGGCATACGTGTGCACGCGACTATTGCGATGCAACGCGTCGAGCTCTTGAGCAAAGACAAAATGTGTAATGCAGACTCGAATTTGTCACGAATATTACGAGGGTGCCTAGTGATCCGTGGCCTCACAAGTTTGCAACGCGCGACCTTATTATCCCGATGAGTTCTCTGCTTCTCTTTTCCTCAGCCTCGGCCTCGCCCCCCCGAACTCTCAGAGTTGCGCGTAGTCCTTAGACATTAGGAGTTTCTCGGCTCTTCTGCTGAAATTATATATATATGAGTCGAATGTTAATGCACGCGAGCGAGTAAAAGTCAACACTGAGGCGAAAATCAGGCAAGCTGCAAGCTCGTCTTCTTCGTCGTCGCAGTAGTCGTCATTTAGCTAACCGTTAATAACCGAAAACTTGGGGATTAATTTAACGAATTGCTGCAGGATGTGCTCGGGACTCGCTTATACCGAGTCGCGAGTCGCGCACTGCGTGAGTTTAGCCGGCACACATCGAATATAATACAAATTTATATGCGGCTGTGCCTGTTGGTGCTCCCTACATAGATAGCGAGATGTATACGCTGGCGTACTGCTGACACAATTACACACATTTGCGCGAATCGCGAAGACATTAATAACTGCAGTGCGAGCCTCGACGTTGCTATAGTCGAGTCTTGGCTCGCAGCAAAGCAGTGCGATATTTTATCGCCGACGAATGAGCTCGCGTGCGCAGTTGGAGCAGTGGCAGCGCCGGCAACCAAGGAAATTACTGTATATACTTATGTATGTGCGGAAAAGCAAGAAAACCGGCGTGCACTCGAGGCCCTGTGCGAGTCTGTGCTACGAGCTGGTATTTGACGCGCTCGGCTAGACCAGCTCGGCTGTGCGCGAGTAGCGCTGCCGACGCCGCCTCGTGAGCTCGTTAAGCTCAATGCAATTTTGGAAGGTGGTTTGTAAGTTGACGCGTGAACCGTGATGAAGTGCTCCAGCTGCTGCAAAAAGGATCTTTCTCTCTCGTGCACGGCACAGACGCGTGTGCGAGTCCCTGTATGGATTTACAGGCTGCACCGCCGCAACCTGTAAATGCACTGTATACGCGCGGCACACATTGAACTGGTTTTTTGCCGCACGCGGAGCTCTCGTCGACGGGGGTGGCTGTATGTGATTGATTTATTAGAAGCTATCTAAGAAGCAATGCGTGCTTTTACCTGCTGCAGTTTGGCCCGGTGTAATAAGTTATATAACGAGCCAGGCTGCAACGAAAATTCAGCGCACGCCTTCGTACTCATTACTCCTGCTGTCTGGATGAATAACACGCCAATGAAAAGCGCCTATACAGCCCGTGCGTTTATACTTAACGTATAATCAATACGTGACTTATATCGCGATGAATAACGACTACGATAACATCCACAAAGACGATGATGAATTTATTATTGCGATCCTGTTTTTCACCCTCGCTCACCGAGTCATTCAACATTTTCCACTTAGATTATAATTTCAAAGCATACACACGCACACACTGGCAAAAAATAAACACTGCATCACACAGAATGCTCCACCTCGTAGCTTCATGAAATCGTACATTTCATGAACGAGGTGGAGTATAATTCTGAATGATGCGGTGCTTATTTTTTGCCAGTACGCACTTAGAGACTTATTTGATCGTCCTACAGTCTACTGCAGGCTAGAAATATGGAATCAAAATCAAGTGAAATTCACGGCGATGACCTTGCTTCCAATCAAAACAGCTAGATGATCGTCAACTGCGATCGGATCAATGCGCACACCTTGGATATACTTGGTTGCGATCTTGCGATGAATGACGAGCTCACAAAAGGCAAAGTAACCTTTTGTAAAACAGTTTCGGTACGATGCTGCAAATGCGTGACGAGCCTTGACCTTTGTGCTCGAAATTTTCATCTCCATATGCGGCAATTGCCGTAGGTAATGGATTTGGCCAAGAAAGCTATGAGCAAACTCCTGTGCGAGACCTTTGACTTTTGTCTCGCAATTTTTATTATATCTCGCTCGACTCGATGGAACCGCTTACCTCTTGCAATTGATAGTGTGCACCTATGCAAACTTGTAAGTAAACGGGTTTGTTGCAATTGCTACATTAAAAAAGTGTTTTCGAGGGCCTCGAGCTTTACCTCGATGAAATAATGTGAGTCACGTTGAATAATCCATCGATATCGTCCGTCTTTCAACTGGTACAAGCTTTTAATGGCGCTCAGTACGATAGTACGTGTATGAGTCATTGAAAAATGTTGAAACTGTCAGTTGAACTGAAATTGAATTAAGCCGGGGAAGATAAATCCAATGATCGATCATTTATTTGGAGACGCGAAGACGCGTAGAAACATAATATTTTGTCGGGGCCAGCATCGAGTGACAGCGTCGAAATATTTTTGTCGCACGTTTTCACGTACGGAACGCAATGAACGATGTAATCAAATGTTTTCGATTATTTGCATGGGCAACGACAGGCGCAGTAGCAGCCAAAAGTTCCGAGACGGAGCATTTTGGAAAATTCATGGGGCGAACGGCTGCGTCGGAGCATCGTGCGGCCCACAGGCTCAAGAGTCTTTTCATAATAGAAGAGGGCCATAATTGAATGAGACGAGGCTGCGTGAACGGCGCTAAAGCAGCGGCAACAACAGCGGCAGCAGCACAATTGGTACAAATCGAGCGTTAGCGCAGGACAGCTCACAGCTCCGAGTGCCCTCCAAGCCTCGTGTTAATTAAGCGACGCGCAGCTATATATCTACTCCGGAGCGAGCGCAGAGACAAGGCAGAAACGGCGGCCAGTGTGTACTTGGGCGACGCGTGTGCACTGTGCAGCATGCACGGACCGATGCCCAAGTGCACGCCACGTCTGACACTGCGTGTGTACGTGTATAATGATGCATTGCTTACACATACGAGTCAGTCGAGCATCTCTGCGTCGAGCTGTACACGCGCACGGCACACACGTCTACATGCAGCTGTAGCATAGATCTAGCTCCGCATTTGCTAGTATGCACAGAGCCTCCGTACGTGCAGTACACGCTTACGATTGTTCTGTCCCATATATCACAGCCTTCGGGAATCGGACGAATCTATCGAGACGCGCGGCCTCCCGGACCTGTTTCGAATTTCCTTCTTTTCTCTCTCAACGACGAGCATCGCAACGATGCGTGCAAAAATTATGAAATCGATGCGATTCCAACTCTAATTGTCATTCGTCGAGAGACGCAACGATCGCGATCCCCTCGCCGTACTTCACTCATAGATTATACGTCTTCTCAATAAGCTCGAGAGCGCGTGACACCGGAAAATTGACGCTCGTTCGAGAGTCGCCCATTGTTGTTGCTGCTTCGCCGACCGCTGCTATTTCGACTCTTATCGATGTTTGCATTTCGAGCGAGGCAGGCATATGATCGTCTTGTTACTCTTTCTTACGTAACTGCGCTATAAACGTTTATTGGATGCAGATGCACTGCAGCACTGCACCATTAGCGTTGAATTAAACGAGGATTAAGATCTTCTTATAAGGATTTATAGCCAGAGCAGCGATAATTGCGGATGCGTCGGTATCAAAGGATCACTGCTCGACGATCGTACCTCAAATTTTCATCGATCTCTTTTCCTCTATCGATTGGAGTTTGGCAAAAGTTACGTTGCGTTGTGTAGCTTTGCAACGAAATTGAACCTCAATAATTTTCTTATTTTCTTTAACGATGGCAATCAAAAGCATGTGAATTAATAATTAAATTTAAAAATGTGACTACTTTTTTGGCAAAAAAAAACAACTACGACGATGAATATTTAGTGCACTGTAGCAATTTGTGGATGCAAGCTTGGTTCGTCGGAAAGTCTAGCATGTGCAAACGTTTGACACGAAGGAGACAGCGACGCGACGACGACTTGGAGCTCAATTAATTATGTACGGCCTTTGTTAACTAAAAGTTTGCTCGAACCATTGATCCATACGTATTAGCTGAGAGCTATTAGTCGAATGCATTTCTTTTGCTCGAAGCTAGGTTGTGTGTGCCATTCTATATACTTATATGTGCGCACTACAGCAGCTTGTAGCTATAGGTGTGTGCGTGGCGCATGCAGCCTCGACTCGTTCTCGGAAGAGAGTCTCCCTCGTTTGTCTAGTTTGTTAGCGCTCGCTGCAAGTTACTTCTTGATTTTCGCTTGCTTTTGTAATTTTCACACTAAAGCTAATACCAGACCAGTGCAGCGATAAAAAGATCGTTTCCTCTTGGTTGCTTGCTCACTCACTGCTGCTGTTTAACGAATACAACTAGAGGAAATTTCGTGCATGAGATTTCAGCTCGCTCTGCTGCTACTGCTGCTATTACAACATCGTGTAGAGCACTGTATGTTTTTTGTAGCTTATAAAGCTCCGAGTTGTGGCTTACAATTTTCGACCAGCGTAAATTGTAAGCTCAACGAATTATATTTCACTGCAAAAATTATTTATTGAAGCGCGTGAGCTGAGATTCGGTTGAATAGGTTCAAATGAAAAGAAAAAAAATAAACAGAAAAAGAAAAAAACGGGCTACGCTTAAAGTGACGCGCAGATAAATCCACGTGGCACAAACGATTAAAGCTCTTGCACATCTATATCGAATTTTCCTCGAGAAGCGTGCCAAAGCACTCGTGGCCCGGATACTCGCGACACACATATACACACACGCGCGCACACACACAGGGTGTCGGAGTCGCGCTCGCGAGCTTGTACATACATAAATACAATAAAGTTCGCTCGGTCTCCTGTATGCGTTTTGTAGGTAGAGCCGAAGAGGGGAGCCAATTAACAACGGGCTCTTATCATATCGATCAGCCGGAGACTCGGGCTGCGCGGCGCTCTTGTCTTCGAGCGTGTACCTACGTGTGCCGCTGCGGAGTGCACGCGCCAAGATGCACGCTGCCTTACTCTCGGCGACAACAAAACGGAAAATTATCGAACGCTTCTTCATGCAAGCAACGAGTTTCGAGAGCGTGTCGCATCCTTGGAACACGTCTTCGTTCGTTCTCAATTTTTTACTCGGAGCTTCGAGACTGTAGCGATCGAAGCCGCGAGTCGCGCAAATAGAATATACGCGACGTGCCACGATCGTCTTTAACGAATAACAATCGCCACGAGCAAGTAAAAAGTCCGTCTCGACTGATTCATCTAATTTGGCTATTTTGCGCTGCGGCAAGGCGTAACATACAATATTATACAACATTTATACACAATTGATAAGAAAAAGAGCCGCTAGCTAGAGAGAGCTTGGCGGTTACGTTACGCGAGCTGAAAGCTGCCAAGGCTATGGATATTGCGATGGGTTATACACGCGCACAGCTGTATTAGCGAGCAACCGGTAGAAGTTGTTGTTTGCAGCTTGGCTTGTGCTGCTTATAGCTCCACGAGCTCTCCCGGTGTAGACTTGGCCGAGGGCGTTAAAACGTGCTCGCAGCAAACTTGATCGCATCGCGTTTCCGCGATATTTTAACCGTAGGCGCGCGTCTACGTCTGCCAAGTCGCTTTTTCTGTTTACCTCGAGAATTATATCGTATCTACGCTGATTTTCATTGAAAAATAAGCCCGTGTATGAGGCTGACGCGAAAGATACGAAGGCGAGATAAGCTCGAGCGCTGCACGATCAGCGCGAGCTGGGCGCATAGCTGTGCGTTACGTTGACCTCGTATCGGTCTATACGCTCGCGAGCGCTTCTGCTAGTGTATATAGAGTTCATTATCATCTCGCGCTGCGAGACTCGAGCTAATTGATTTTATTAGATCGGCAATTATGTCATTAGGCTCGCTCCGCTTGCGAAAAGTGCAGTCTGCGAGCGAGCGAGCGACTGAGCGCGACACTCGATTAAAGTTTCAAAATGCTATAGCCGCCTGCGCTCGAGCCTACGCCTTCGACGCCAATAATACAGCAGCTAGCACAATATCGCCAGCCAATCTCGACTCGATCCATCATAATTAAAGCAGTAGTCTGAGCTTATAAAAGACGTCGATATGTGTTATACGCGCCGTGCCTGGCCTATTCTATGCGTCGAACGTAAATCATTGAGCGAAGCTTTCTTCTCGCGGCCAGGGCTCGGCTAATTTATGCTCGTCATAAAGCAGAGCAAACAATGGAAAGGAGCGCTAAAGGAGAAAAATGTCCTTCAATCCACTCGGCTTACTCTGCGCTGCACTTTTCCCGTCGCAGATACACTTTCTATCGTGACCAGGCATATACGTTCTGTGCAAACTATATAGCTGCGCGAGGTCCTTGCATAAAATTGCTGCTTATATAGGATAGAAAAGAAAAACAGCCCCATTAATATCTCCTGGCCGCACGTAATTTCAGCGGCATTAGTAACTTCGCATGCTTCGTTTTTCTCTCTCTCTCTCTCCTTCTTTTTTCTTTTTCCTGCGCATTTAATTATACGCGCTGGTACTGCAAGCTCACCTTTAAACGCCTCCTCTTATTTATTTTCTAGCTTTGAATTATTTATTCTTCTCCCCATAGGTAGCCGCGATAAACGGCCTGAGACTCACAGTAAAAAAAAAATTAAAGCACAGATAGAGAGAAAAAGTGAAAAATCCAACGCTTTAATTCTAGATTTCGTCTGTCGGAGAGGGAAAAAGAGATATGTTGAAGGGAAAAGGATGCTTCAGCGCAACTGTGATACACGTACGTGCTACATGCGCATACATAAGAGGTGCAGCGCGCATCGAGATGCTGCCGTCGACGCCACTGGCACAACATTGGCTCTTTGACCCCTTTGCTTTGTCTCGTGTGTTAAAGTTACCGCGAGAGTAACTATATTTTTTTGCTACTTTTACGCGACGTGCGACTTTGCGACGAGCAAGAGAAAGAAAAGGAGCTAGAGAAAGATGGACAGAGACATCATGGTCGTACAGCAAAGGTAGAGTACTCTCGGTTAGTTGCGCTGGTGTACTACGAAAGACATATAGCTATACATGTCTATATACGCAATCTTAAAAGCTGACGTGTTTAAATTTATTTTTCTGTAAGTCGATCCTCGACCAGGTTCTGCTATGTTATACGCTACTATTCATTCAAGCTATGCAGCAAGACTATGAGCAATAGGCTTTGCGTAACTTACTCGCTTCGATATTTGCTTTTTTTTGACCAACTCGATGACAATATTGGAGCTTTTACACTCAGCTTCGGTATCAGCTTCATCATCAGCTGCCAAGTGTATCCCGATAAGGTAAAAGTAGGGCAAGAAGGTATCGGGTGTCTCGTACGGACCACTCTATCTCTCTTTTGTCTTATCAATGTCAACAGTCGAAGCGCGTGCGGTTTCGAGCTTGGTACTCTGATGTACCAATCTGAGCACGTTAGTCCAAGCTCTCGCTACTGCTACAACGTTACGTGCTGCGTGCGTCGTGTGCTAATCCTTTCGGAGCAGCTATTTCATTCGAGCTCTATGGATCATGGCTATGTGGATGTGAGTTTGTGCGCGAGTCTGTGTATACGAGAGACGAACCACAACGGACGCTGCGCTCTATTTTTCACGCGCGCTGCTCGACCAAAAGTCCATAGCTGCAGTAGAGAGCCGCGCGCTACGGAGAAGCCCATAAATCGCTTTATCGCGAAACCAGCTGGTGTCGCGCGCTATGCGAAGCTACAACCCGAGCCACGAGCTTGCGCTGCGGCCTATGTATGTGTAGGGTCGCACGCGCGCGCGAGACCTGTCCTTCTCTTTACGCTCCGAGCTAGCGTTACATATGGCCGATTCTCTGGGAAATCGAGTGGCTAAAAAACTTTTTTCTCCTGGCATGAAAAAATCTAGGAGCCATAAAAATACGAGAACATTGGAAAATTTAAAAAAAACGGTGTCCTCTTATTTTGAGCTTTCGGGCTTTTTTTACCCTTAACCTTTGTTTTTACAGATACAAAAGAATTATAGAAAATACTATATGTATCGTGCAATGACATCTCTGTGATTGATGAAAAAATTAATGCTGAATCAGAAATATCACTTCCAACCTTCTACACCAAGATGACATTTCCGGGGCAGAAGAAGAGCAAGGGAATATATTGGTCGAAAAAGATGGAAAATATTTTCTAACGTATGAGCTTTCTTCGTGCTCAAAAGGTAGATAAAATAAATTTAACGATATTCTTTAAATAATAAAAGTTCACGAATAAATATACGAGCCCATGAGAAGCAATGACTGCTGAAGAGATTTGCAGCCACTTTAATATGAGTTTAGGGGAAATGAAAAGAAAAGGTATAGCTCTGCAAAGATATTATATTGAGATAAAAGGAGATAACTGTTAACGAAATTAAACGATGCTATATATTGTCGAGAAAAAGCGCGTGGCTTTTTCTTCTTGCATCTCTCGAGGACAAAAATGAGCTTTTACGCTTTTGGGAAATGCCAGCGGGCGATACGTGCTGCCGCAGTCACGCGCAGTCGTCCCAGTCGCAGGGCGGCTTTATTTCGCCGAGCAAACGCATTCGGAAGTCCTTTATTGAAACGGGCCAAAATTTCCGAGACTTTTCAATGGCCGTCTCTTTTGTCGCAGCGCGTTATGCTTTGCGTTTGTAAAAATTCGTCGCAAGAGCCAACCATCGAGGTGGTCCAGTTGAGAGCTCTTTCAATCGTATAACAAAATTTGCACAATGCTCCGACGACTTCTTGGTCTTTTTCTTTTTTATATCGATAAACAGCCATCGTGGCGATGAGAATATAATTTAATTTGCTATACTGCTACAGTTTTTGTCGATCTTGGAATAAAATAGAAGAAAAAACTCTAATGCATGTGCATTTTTTATTTCTAGCGCGCCCAAAATCGATTCATGATTTTAAATCGAACAATTTGATAATATTTTAAGCGAGTTATCGTGCTCTGTTTGCACCAACTTACCATCCTCCCACCACTCAAAACCAGCGAGTTAATATTATCTTTTGGACACGAAAACTAAATTAACTTCTCAACTAGCACATATAGCCACCTATGTCCTCAATAATTTATACATAATCCTATACTGAATTGCAGATACACATCCACACAATCATACCCACTTGCAGAGGCACTAGTTTTCACGCGTGAAATGTCTATTTCTCTTTCATGTTTTCTAATGAAATTTTTAACAAATTTCTCAAAATTCTTTCATGCTCAGCTATTTTGAAGCGTTGATCTTTGGATCGTGTTTGTTAAAATAATGTAATGAACATAAACAGGCATCGCTTTGTAGACACACCGTATGCTGCACCGAAAAATATTTACAGATCTACATATAAATACAGTACGCGTTTCGTTTTAGAGAAGGCTGAGCAAAAAGATCTGACATATAAATGTCATTGCAAACTCTAATGGACCTTGAGGCGTAGTTTAGCTATATATATTCTTAAAATGAATATGTACATGCATGAATATAGGTATATAGATGCACTCACACAGACATTTCATATAAGAGGTCTCGTTAAAGAAAGCTCTTCTACAGCACATCTTGCAGACAGAAACCGAAGAGAAGAAATTTCTATTATATGGTAACTTCTAGGAAACTTTTTCTCTCTAGGAGGATTTGTCTCTCGCTCTCTCTCTTTCTCTTCATATATATATGTACATAGCGACGAGTTTCTTTTTGCCTAATACGAGTCTTTTCTCTACGAACAATTGAAAATTTTCTCCCAGTCATCCTCGACTTTGAAAAATGTTTCAAGCTTTTGCAGAGCTCACCAGACTGCGCGTGACTACACCTCGGACAAATTTAAACTTTTTACGAATACATTTGCCTAATTTCAGATGTAAAAACAAATCAAGACGAGAGAGTCTCGAGTTGCGATATTTTTCCGCGACGATAATAGCTTCGGGCTCGTCAACAAAGACGGCAGCGCACTCATGTATCTGCGCGTACATGTTGTGCACTCATTAAACGAGTGCGATATGCTAGCGTCGAGCTCACAATAAAGTGCAACATGGCGAGCAACAAAACGTGTTTCTCTCGAAGATGTGCCGTCGACTTGTTGTCGCGTACATGCACCAATTGACATTCAAGTGTCTCAACGAATTGACTTATATTATAGTAAACGCACAGGCTCTCATTCAAGTCTCGATAGTGTCTTTGCTCTGAATAACAGTCATAAACACCGTTCACCACTAAAAACGTGCCTTTTTTATATCGATTAACTTTATTTTTCTACATTTGCATTTGCGAGGTAATTAATCGATCGGTTAAAACTTGTCGGTTCATATGTTATACTATACGTTAACCAAATAGACGTAATGAAATATCGGAAACATCAAGTTTGCCATTGTTCAATGGTGTGCTCGAATGACTCATTATTGTTGCGTTAGAATTGCTAATGGTAGTAGGTGTCTACGTGTAACAACTATCATAATGATTATCATAATAATCATATACGTTCCTACCGCTGTTGCCATTTAATACATTCGAATATCATTACCGTCCGAGATCATGTAAGTTTAATGAAGTATACACACAAGCCACAATGTCTCGCTTATGATGTTCGATATGTTACATAATTCTTTGTTTCCACTGTAATTAACATAATTTTCTAAAACTGGGCCACGTGTTTTACTTGCACGATGCTCGAGTGATTAAATGAAAATTTATGAATTACAAATGAAACAAAATTTCATGAATGCTTCATAGTCGAGAATCTGTGCTGACTGCGCGTGGAGCTGGCATAGGATAGAAAAAAAATAGACATACCATCTGCGGCACATGATGAAAAAATAACCAAAGTTTGTTTTTTTTAGTTAAAAGTTGATTATGAAAAAATTATCTTACACCAACCGACGGTCTAGTGCTAAATGAATGGACTTGGAAATTTCATTCGTAGTAGATCCAAAATTTTTTAATTATAACTGCACAGTTTAACACACAAATATGGCTTTTAATTTTTCAAAGACGTACTAGCAACGGTAAATATTATTCGAACGGACATAGCACGTACAACGAGAAAGATTCAATACTCAACTTGTCGAGAAAAAAGCAGCGAGTTCAGGAAGTAAGAAAAAAATATTGATGCTACTCATCAAGCTTATATAAATGTATCTATATGTATATGAGTGTGTGTGTGTACACACGACAAACCTTCACAAATGCAGGAGTGGCAAAATGCATACCAAAAAAAATACTCTCTCGTCGAAAAGGTTTCTACAGGCAGCCACACACACACAAAAAGCTCATTGGTATTGTGTGCAAATCGAATAAAATCCGTGCGTTCCGAATATAAACGGAATATCGGGGAAGGGAAAAAAGAAATAGCGAGAAATAGAGTAGCGGAGACGTGGCATCACGAGTTGCACTTCATTAATAATTTTTCCTTTTTTCTGACTCAACAAGTCAAGCCTCGATTGCACGAGAGAGAGAGAGAGAGAGAGAGAGGGGGGGGGGAGAGGNGGGGGGGGGGAGAGGAAGGACTGTGAGCAGTGGCAAAATAAATGCAAAAATCGTTCGTCAGGAATAACTTCGATCAGAACTGAATGCGCACGCAGCGCTGAACGTCCACTTGGAAACGTGAGAAAAGAAGAGAGTACAGATGAAAAAAAAGAAGAAGCGCCACTCATTGATGTGCAGCTATTCCCAGAGCAGCGCTTTTCCTTCCACGACAATCAAATACAGACGCTTGTGCTCGTCCATTGTCCATTTCTCAACAAAAAAAATAAAATAAAAGGAGCAAGAAGAGGAGGAGAAGAAAAAAAATTACTCATGTGTATACACGTGTGATACATTGCATGTATAATACACGTACACGAATAGAAAAAGAGAGAGAGAGAGAGAAGACGAAGCTCCGACGTTCCCCAGAGGTTTGTGGAAGCTCGTGAAATTTCAGTTCTGGCGAGGACAAACCTTTCGAGTGTTCCGACTTTTGTACATGTACACATATAAGATGATAGGTTATATAACTATAGATGTATGTGTAGCTATGAGGGAAAGAAACAGAACAAGGATGACGATGACGGCCAAGACCCAGAGCAAGAGCCAGACTGAAAGTACGACGACACGACGACATACATGTCTTGGCGGTGGGACAGGGCAAATATTGGCATTATACTGGCGGCGGTTCGGTTTAAACGACGTCGATGACGAGAGGAGAGTTTAGATATACGATATATCTAGATCCCTTACGGCCAAATGCGTGCATGCGAGCTCGCAGGAATATCTGGATATAACTAGGGTAGCTACGTGTACGTGGCTAAGAGGTAATGTGCGCGCGCGAGCCATTGTTCTCCGATGATATGGTCTGGGCGGGATCGAGGCGTCACAGGCTCGCGACTAGCTGCCAATACTCCCCCGTTCATCTCCTCGCATACACACGCAGCACCTATAAAATATGGCTCATTTCGCCGCTAACGGCATATTCCGCAGTTTGAATTTGAAAATCTTAAAAATTGTATAAACATTCTTTATTATGAACAACCTCGCGATAATTTTTACATATACTGATAATAGCCTACTCATAATAGGTAAATAATAGTGTATAAACTTTAATGAATTATTGATAATATGTTCAGGGGAGAATTTTCAGTTAGTTTTCGTATTAGCATTTTTATTAGATACCGTTCAGCCATGTTGCAATCAGAAGAAAATGTAGTGGACTTTAAGACACGTAGAAAGCATGTAAGTGTTAATATGTTATCTTGAGCTTAAAGCGAATTCTGAGCTTTGGACGTGCAATATCCCCGTAGCAGCGGGATCAAGCGCATATATATAAGTACTTGTTCTTGTCGTACATAGATGAGTACAAGGGATGGGTACGATTATTAAAGCTGCGCGAACAGAGAGTAGGACAAAAGAGGACGAAGACGCCGTCGCCTTTTCAGGCAGAAAGCCGTGGTATGAGCATCAAACGCTTGAATGCAGCAAAAGCTCTCGGCTCCTATAGAGTCGTCTAAGGCTCGATTAAGGCACAGCTCCGCAGGCGCTAATATCAACGTTCGGCTATACGCTCGTCTTTGTTTGACTTACATAAGTATACAGCTCCATAACAATTGCAGCTGTAGCTATGACGCAGGCGGTACATATCAGTGCGGTTCCGGAAAAGCGTTTTGCGATGATTTTCATTTTTCGGCGCTGCACAGTACAAACGCGTCACCGGAAAGCTCGTCGCGCGCAATCTGTATTTTTGAATGTTGCTTCATTGGCGCGCCTGCCAGGCCGTTACTGTCAAAAGGTCCGATGATTGATGAAATGGTGCGTTGGGAGGATACACAAAACACGATAGATTGTACTTTTACAAAACTGTATTTGCGTAGTAATTACACTAGGCGTTGCGACTGCACAACATTAAGACGGCCGCTTCGAAATGAGCTTGTTTAAATGCTGCTCGTTGAGCTCGACCTTGCCTTTATAAATCATCGAGTAACGAAATTTCCCTCTTTGGACTTTCAGCGCGCTGCAACATAGCTGCAACTAACTATTATTGCCGACCGTAGCTGTACAGCAGCAGAAGCAGCAGCAACAGTAGCCGTAACGCGCCGCAGAATCACCGTGTATAAGGGACGAGAGCCGAAGAAGTAGCAGCGGCGGCGGCCGAGTTGCATAGCGAAACTCGCGCGAAACTTTATATATTATAACGCTTTATCCCGTCGGCCATAAATCGAGTCCACGAGCTTACAGCATCATGGCTTGCGTTGCAGGACGCACACAGGGCGTTAATCGTGTGCAGGCGCGAGGCAATGGCAAGCTCGGGCTCGCAGCTCGGGCGCGAATTCCACAACTCCCAATAAACCCTCATCATTCGGCGTACCTTTAGCTGGCTGCTCGACTCGCCGCTACAGCCCTGTACAATGCGCGCCAGAGAAAATAGCCTGCGAGGCTGTAGTCGAGACAATCGACTTACAAACTCATCTGGCCGCTGCTGAGCATACATTATAACGAGCTCGCCAGCCAAAAGCCAGCTCTCGAGTACGCAGCTTTGGCCGCCCGATAAATGGACCGGCCGAGCTGGAAAGTCTTGCGCGACCTTAACGCACCATCTAAATGCCACACACACACCCGTACACTTTGGATTTGGCTCGTCGCCAGTTTACGCGCAGTAGTTGGTTTATAGCGCGTGGCCTACGCGGGATACGCAGGATACGCGGCGCACCAAGCTCGATCCTCGTTGGAAACTTTGATGCATGCCCCCGTGTCCCCGAGTCTCGCTAATGCCACCGTGCGCGCAATTAGTCGAGCTGCGACAGCGCATAGCCGGGCTACTCGCCGAGAGCTCGGGCCTCTGCACCTGCAACTTACTCTATTGCTTATAGTCGAGGCTTCGGCCGAGACAGGCTATCGTTTAGCAATTCTACGATGCGCTGATGCTGATGGTGGCGGCGCCAACTCTGCAGCGACAATAGCTTGTACCCATGTCGGCCTGCAATTCATCCGCTGCCTGGCATTAATTCGACAATGAATGTCGATAACATTTTCGCTCGTGTTGTCACTGCTCTTGAATTCGCGCAATAAAAAACCACGACTAAATTAATCAGAAATTTAACAGCAACAAAAACTAATCCTGATATGCTTTTGTTTCGTTTTCGACAATTCATCGCGGCATTACTAATTTCGCTCGACAATTGTGTCGAACGGAATTGCCAATGTAATATTTCCACGCGCGAAAAAGTAGTAACGACATCTCGTAGCTCTTTACAAAGTTTCCGCAAGACACTTGGGAAGAAACAGACTTCCATTGCGACTATAGCTGCTATTGCTTCTGCAGCTGCTGAAACAACAACATGGGAAATCTGGAAATCTGTGAATGCGCCGAGACGGCAACGTCGAAGGAATAGATGCTGTAGCTCTCTGTAATCAGGCCTGATTCGCCAGGAGACTCGACTTTGCAGTAGTAGCAATGCTTAATTCAACCTGCCAAACCGTCGTTATTTATATTTATTTCCCCTACTCTCTGTTTTGTACTCGGCTTTTCAGTATTCGTGCACGCATCGAGGTACTCGGCCATCGTCGTCGAGATTTATTTTCCGTTGGTATTGCAACAATATAACGACTCTCGCAGATTCTGCTCGTCTCGATAGAAAAAAATTTTGAATTAAGAAAGTTTTACTTGATTTAATCGGCGAAATATTACAAAATCATCATCATAAGCTCAGCAGTGATTCTTCGATAAAAAAAAATTCCAACACAGGCACGCGCCCCTATACATATACAGGTATACCGTGTGCACGTTTTATTAAATTTCATCAAAAGTTCGACAGGCCCAGACTCTGCGTGCAAAAGTAGATTTTCAGCAAATCTACGTGGCGCTCGTAGTCTCGCGCAGCACCCGCATTATACCCACGTAGGTATTATAATGATTTTAATTAAAAAGTTACTTTGCGCCGGTGATTTGTTGAGATCTGTTTATATACAATCATATAGACTATACAGCTTGCCAGGCTGGCCTATAGCTGTAGCAAGAGGAAATGTAAATAAGCGTCATGCACAGATAGTGGAGGTTTTTTTACAAGAAATTTAATAACGGGCCGGAGGTATTGTATAATTTATACCGTACTCGGTTCGATCCTCGTCGTCCCATGCAAGAAGCGTCATTAAGAGGCAAAACTATAGAAATATAAAATCAAATTCTGGTGTCGACTATTTTATGAATAAAGTTGTGCACAGCTAGCTGGCCACTTGCATGAAAGTCAGACAAAACGCGCAACAACGGAAAATACAGAGTCGCGCACGATTTAAACAATTTTCTGTGCGGAAGCTCACGTATCATTGCATTCGAAGCAGTTGCTGTTTGTTTACCACTTATACTGAAAAGTACAGGCAAGGCTCACGCGCTCCAAGTACAGTGACCAGCTCCCGGTAAGTCAACACTCGTCCTTTCGAATAAAATCTTTCAAATAGAAGGCTACATAGGTAGAATAGCCAGCACGATGGCCACACAAAGAAAGCATGTATTAGCCAGCCACCAATTCATGCGGCGTCAAGTGGAAATAAAAAGGCTCGAGTTTTTCTCTCGCTCCCTCTCTTTCTCGAGTCTGAGAAAATAAAGAAGAAATTTCGCGTGAGCTGGATGGAGTATACTAGTACCAGGGCCAAGTGCAGTAGCTCGCGTGCAAGGCGCGATCGAAAAAAATAAACGCCGCCACCCTGTGAGCCACAACGCAGAGAACAGCAGCTGTTCCCGAATTGAGAAAATGCGCCGGGGAGCCGCGAAACTTGGAAAAAAAAAATATTTCCTCGCTCGCGGATTTTGTCTTTTATTCTGCCCACTGGTTCAGTTGGCGACGAATGAAATTTCTCCCTCGTTTGCTATCCTACTCTTCACCCCCAAACCCATACAATGTTTTCATCCATTTGAAGCTCGCAGCAGCTGCGCTTCTCCGCACTATAGTTCGAGCTCATGAATATAATTCAGTGCTTTTTTACGCGCACGAAAAAAGAGAAAAAGGACGTTTTCGATATTCATTCAGCAGCGAGCGAAGAAAATATTAAAACCTTAGCAGCGTTTTTTGTACGATATGCTGGGACGTGCATTATATATCTGTATTTCGCGACAGATGCATCGTCTCGAAACTTTATCTAAATAATATTGAGCTGGCGACGGAACGAATGATCTTATTCGATTGGGTTTAAACGTCGAACGTAGATGACATATCCGCGCTTACTAGTGCCAGCTCGTTCGCGCAAGCAATATTCACTGGTTTTCGCTGGCGCGTCTTGTAACGCAAATGGCATTATAGTCTTAAGTCTGGGGAAAAATGACTTGCGGAAGGATTCAAAGATCAAAAATCACTTACACGTTCGCGATGACGTATATCATGACAATATCGATCTCCGATTCCAATGTAACAAAAGTAAATTGCCATTTCGCTAGCAGGTCACATATCGTACATCATTATTCATTATCCGCAGTATTCTCTCGAGAAATCAGTCAGAACGAAGAAAATAGGAAAACGAGAAAATGAAAAAGTACGTCCGGCCTAATTCAGTCGCACTAACGCGGCGTCGGTCGCTGAGGTATAAGCCGAGAGCAGCCGCAAACCGGCACGATTTTTCTTATTTTGCGCATTTGTTGGTCGGCTCTCTCGACTTTGGCTGCAGCGGAGCGTATACGTCATGCATAAACGTAGTGCACGCGACGTATCCGATTGACCCGCTGAATAGGGAATCACGGAACGCGAATCGAGACGCGCATTGTGTGTGCGCGAATCGTTGCATCGGGTGTCGATGCGATCGCGATAAGCCCTTACCGATCGTCCGACCGCTTTCGAGGGCTTCCGTCACTGCACGCGCAAACGCACACGTACATGTACGTGCAAAGTAGTCGGCCCGCGCAGCCCTTCGATGGACTTGGATTATGCAGCTAGAAGCCATTTACGCATCCGCACCGTTGGGAAATTCGTTCTGAGATATATGTTAGTATTATACATAGTATATAGAACTGCTATGCAGCGCCCCAAGCTGGATGGCTGTAGCTATATATACATCTATTCAAAATATAAAAAAGGCAGTTTCAGCAGAAACAAATGTTAGCGTGGAAAAAAACGAAAAATCCTCGAGCCCCCGATCGATCGCCGATTGGGATATTCCAAAAAAGTATTCGCAAAATTGAAACGGACGCTTAACGATAAAAAAATGTATACACATAAATATATACTCACGCACACGCGCACAGTCGCGCAGACGATATTTTTGACAGGCACACCAATATCGAATTTATATTTTTTTTCAAGCCGCAAAGATAGAGGCGAGCCAAAGCCAGTCTGTCATTCAAGCCTCGTTTTGCTCCCACGGATACAGCAAATATAACAGTCAAGCCAATATTTTCAGACATACAAATCTTCTACGCTGCAGTAGCAGTATTCGGTGCTGCTTCTTTGCTGTTTCAAGCATCCATAAAACATTGGTGCTAGCGTTCAATCGAGTTGCTCGGACAACATTATACGCCAGTGTCCATATAAATATTTTACTTCGCTTCAGCAGCCACGCAGTTTTATTGGTACACAGGCCAATAGCGTGAGGGACAGAGATGAGGTCTTAATTTTCCAGTATGAGAAATTCCGTTGTCCCAAACGGGATACGAACAAAAGACAATTTCGTTAGAGCGTCACCTGCCACTAGCTGTTTTATTTTTTACGGATTTTATATTTCGTATCGTTGAAAAGAGACGTCGCTGTACACCAGATACTAAAGATGAGTACATACTGCGTTTTACGACGATTCGGCTTTCGAGCGTTGAGAGAAAAATTCAACGGTTCTTCACGTTCGAATAACACTTGAGTTTTTGTTTCTTTAGATGTATAGGAGCGTTCGAATCTTGGCACGATCACAAAAATAGTATTAAAAACTGAAATGTTTCCAGACTACAAACGATTTTATCTATTCGATTGCATGAAACGCAATAATGCGTAAATTATTATACACTTTCGATGGACTTGACTGAAAAGCTCTGGTATATCTGTTGTAATCAGAGAAAAAATAAACATGGCATGCGATTGCCAGAATTTATGGTAATTTCTGAAATTATCTCGATCGAGTCTTCATGTAATGCGTTGCTTAGTAGCAATGGCCAGTGTACGTATCTATCTATGAATACAATGAGAATCCAAATGTATGAAAAGTAAACTCAATTAATTGGAGCATCTAACATCTATACGTGTTTCATCTCTCGTCGAGAAATCGTTTGATAAAATTTTCTTTTTCACGAAGCGCCCTCGCCATCAAATCCTCAGCGCCTATACTGTCTATATTTTCTTTCCATACTTTTCTCTCTCTTTTATTCTCAGTGTAATCCAGAAATAGACGTAATAGTATATAGGTATGAAAAAAAATCTATATACGCGAGAACATTTGAGCGCGCGACGTTTGATTAAAGCAGTTATTACAGCGGAAGGCTAGGTTTTTTTCGATGAAAAACGTAACGACGCTGGGGCATTGGGGCTCGTTTCAAAGGTGTAACGAAGTTGCAAAAGCGATATTTGTCAAGCCACGTATCGCTGGCTCTAAAGCACACACTCGTGAGCGCCAGGTCGTGGACTCTTTTGATATCTCGACAATAAGCGTATCATGCTCAAATGTTCAAATACGAGTCTCTGTGTGGGACAAGTCATCGTACTTTGTGAAATTGACATTCTAATTCGCTCAAAGGCCCGGCCGCTGCAACGCTCGCTCGTGATACTTTTGTCTATATAGCTGCGCGACGAGCGGACAGCGCACGAGTCTGATCAGTGGGACGCGAGCCCTACGGCGCATGTCTTTTATATCCACGTTCGCTGCTCTTATATATTGGAATAAATGTGGCCGCACGCATGGGGCCGCGGCTACATCGATACGTTTGATAGACATCGCGATAAACAGAAATAGAGTGGTTATAAACGAGCTCGAACGAGCGAGTAGGAGACGCGTCGCTTATCGATCGCTCGGCAATAAATTTCATCAGCACAACGAGGCCGTGTCCGTGTGTTGTATATAAACCAGCAATAACATCGAGTCGAGCTAAGTAAACAAAATTTTCTGCCCGATCATCGAGCAGACCAAGTGCCAATTAATTGACAACTTGCTGCGCACGGCATTACGTCCACTTGAGATTGTTTAAAACCAGCGCTCATGGCACTACCTTCAATCGCACATTCACCTTTCACAGCAACGTGAACTTACTTGTATACTGATCGATCGAAGCTTCACATTCTTTAGCTCTAAGAAAGTTGACGATAAAAAAAAGCATATAGCGCCTACTCGGAAAAATTTCAATTTCTCAGTCACGTAGCTTGATTTCCAAAAATGTTTTCGAGCGACGCTTATATTTTAATATGGATAGTTTTAAAATTCCAATGAACATGCAACGGTGCTGCATCCATGAGATCAGATATATAACGCTGTGGAAAATCGGATAGATATATATTTACTACACGAGAAAGCCGAGAAGGAAAGTTTGACGCTTCGTATACAGCAGCGCAGCACATTACGTGGCAGAAAAACCTGCTCAACCTTAATCGAGCTAGCCGAGACAATAGACACATAAGGCCTCTTCAGGTAACACCACTATAAAATTTGAATAATATAATCCATTGGTGCTGGGGCGGAAGCAGCAGCCGAGTGACTGAGCGAACGAGGCATTAGAGCTTACATGCATACATGTGTATGCACTGTATACTATATAGGTCTAGGTGGTAGCGTGGCTTGACGTTTGTTGCGGTGTTACACTGTGTATGCGTGTATACGGCAGTATCGCTCTAACAAAGTAGTTGCGACTTTGTATGTGAGAGAGAGAGAGAGAGAGAGAGAGAGAAAGAGAAAGACGACTCGGGACAGATACTACTGTAGTGCACGCTATATATGCATGTAGCATAGCTACAGACAAGTAGATTTTCAGGAGATTGAGACCACCCGCAGACAAGTTGCTACTACCGAGAACTGAATTTCCCTATTGTCGCGGCAAAAAGCCTCGAGTACTCTTCTAAATACCACTAGCTGCACAACTGTTAAACAGCTGCCGCTACCGCTGCTGGTATCTGGCCTTTTTTTCTGCTTCACATTCGCTATTTAAATGGAGCCCAAGTATATAGTCTATTACGAATGCAGCGCCGAACGCGTGCTTATAAGCCAGACGAGTATCTGAGCTGATCGATCGTGTGCTCTTAACTTCACCATGTAACGCACTCGCCGACGTTTCAGCTATGCAAAGCCAATGTAACGACGATGCGACAACGTATCTTCGAAAATTAAGTACTGTTCGGGGAACGGTACTGTACACGCAGCCGCCTATATGTATGCATATCTGCAGTAGGCGAGTGCGTCGATTTTCGTGCCAATTTCCCCACAAGATCGGCTAGGTTTTATTTTTAAAGCCGCGACTCGTGTTATATACAAGTGCGCTTATATAATACGTATGTTTCGAAAGCGAGACTACCTGTTTGTCGTATGTCAGCAGCAACGTCTTTCGATATCGTCGCGAGTCTTCGCAGTTTAGCGATTTACGTCTGACTCGAGTCAAGTGCAATTTTTACCCAACGATTTCATCGAGCAAGAAATATCGAAACAAAATCTCGTCGGCGGATAATCGAATTATTTTTCTCGGCAAATTTAAGCTGTATATTTCGGTATCACGTTCGCGCGTACACATCGTATATCAACTAGCAGCGCCAGCAGCAGCAGATCGTTGTTTCGATTACGCGTGATTAAGCTCTCTCGATACAAACACACTCGTACACACACACACACACACACACACTAACATTAGTGTATTAAATATGGCTCCGCTATTAATATGTGTTTAACGATTGTTTCATTTACGCAGGCGCTTCTCTCCCACTGACCCGCACGTGTCATAAGGTAATTATATTTTGCAGATTTGTTATTGTACGAATTGACTCCCTATACATGCATCGCATGCATTTTCTCTCCTTTTCTCTCTCTCTTTCATATATACCTTCATTAGTGGTTTTATTTATTCGTTTGTACATTGCCCATTCACATGCCGTTCACGAATATATTAAATTATACCAAAAATTCCGTATTATTTACGCATCGGATTATCCTCTCAGTGGCGAGCGACTATTTTCACGTGGCTAACGTGTATAAATGTACGAAAGTAATTTATCACATACAGAATGTTGTTGCACGTATAATGGGACACGTAGGTAAAATTTATACAGCAGCGTCAATTAGTTATTACAAATATGTATTCTGCTCATTCATTTAGCCGCTAATTATATTTGTTGAAAAAAGTACAAAGGCGTGCGAAGAGCTTTTAATTTTCTACATGGAGCGCATAATAATTTCCTTTTATTTTTTTTATCCGCCTTTGCCTTCTCGCTCACGTGCGACGTACGATATATATATTTTTTTTAATCTTCCCTCCCTAGATCGTTTCAATATGTCATACAAATTTGCCAGATGAATATTAAAACATTCTTACTAAATATTTTTGGGACTTTTTTACCCGTCAAAGTTCGAAATTATTTTATTTCGACAATTTTTAATCCGAATAGAAAGCATTTTACGAAAAAAATGTCAGTGAAAAGGTGTTTAGAATGGACTAAATTATAGACTTGATTCTTTGTAAACATTTCTAGATTTTAGAAAGAAATTAGAATAAGAATATTTTGATAGTCATCCGACGACATTTTATGACCCATTGAAGGAATGAAAAAAGGAAAGATAAAAATAAATCAAATGAACCTCTAATCTATGTATGTACATGTGCACGAGACAGTCGTGCGCAGACGACACGTGGACTGCTTGAGTTGGTAAATATAAGCGCAGTGTACGCTGGTTTGAAGCCAAACAATAAGTCAGTCATTCATCACAGAAAGCAAGAAAGTAAGCTGATTCTTGCAGAGCAAGAGTGAGTGCTAATAGAGAAAAGGAGCTTTTTTCATAATATGCATAACGATGAGGAGCTGAAGAGCCTCGTAGAGGTCTGCGGCAAAGAAAACAAGGCGCAGCCGAGGCCAATCTTGCTGTGTATAAGTACTGCGGCGATGCAGTGCTGGCTTTTACGTACGAAGCTCGAGACTCGCTGCCTACGAATCCAACGAAGAAAAAGTAACGCGTACGACGCGACAAACAAATGTCAAAGAGAGTTTTAATGCGTGACTGCGGGAAGTCATAAGGCGAGCGAGCTCGAGCTAGCTGACATTATACACCAGACGCGCAGCACTTGCATATGCTCATTATACTTGCGTAATGTGTGTATATGTTTGTGTGCGTGTGTGTGTGTGTGTGTGTGTGTGTGTGCGTGCGTGTGCAGCCGAGAACTAGAGCTGCGCGCACCTGTATGCATGCGCGCTGGCATCGACGACGAGTGGTCGAGTTGCGGCGCTTTAGAAAATTAAATAAAGCCAACGTTACACAAGGTATATCAAGTTAAAATAATAATGTGCGAGCGAGCTTTGAGTGCAGTAGTACGCATAAAAGCAGCAGCAGCAGCCCGTAGCAACTCGCCTCTTTCGCTGCGTATAACTGAGAAAAACGACGAGAAGGAGGAGTAGGAGGAGGGACGGAGAGAGCCGAGCAGTCCCCTGTTGCTTGTTGTCACGTGCGCGACGTTTATGTAGGTATTACGTTGTACGTCGAGACTCGTATACACCGCTGTGTATACCGACTCTGCGTCGCCTCGGCGTATATCCTTGCAAACGCGCCAACTCACGAGGATCTACGAGGCAACCCTGCATCTAATCCCCAGGCGTGACATCGAGCCAAGCCGAGCCATCTCATTTTTTTCTCCTCTTTTTCGAGCGAAAGGCGCGGGGATGCGCGTCGCGCAATATTACAGATTATTATTAAAGCGAGCGCGCGAGGCTCGACGCGATACCGATCGAGCCAGTCGAATATTGGCGAAAATTCTCGATCGCTCGCTACCGATTGCCAGCTGTATCGAATTTCTTATAGCTTAATCGATATAGCTTAATCACGCACTAGTTTATCGTACGATAGAAAGTTCAAATTCATTCGTCGTCTATCGAGAGGGGAAATAGCCAATGATAAGGCGATAATTTCGTCAACTTACTTGTGATGTCAGGCGATGGCGTTGGTATGATTCCTTCTCGACTCAGTGATGAGACTGTGAGGAGGTCGGCCTGGTCAGTGGCCAGAAGGACCACGAAAATCACGAAGCGTTGCAATAGCGCCATAGTCATCATTGCCATGTTGTTGGGCTTTTGCCTCGCGTCGAGGCAATGTTGACGATGTAATAATGACGCGTATCCAGGAGAAGAAGAGAACGACTCGCTCCCTTTTTCAAGCCCTTGGACACGATCGACGAGTACAACACACAGAAATGAAACTTAGTCTTGCGGTGGTGTGAATCGCGCACTGTAATCGATGTTGCTTTCAAGTGGTAATTCGATTTCTTTTTTCGAGTTCTTAAGTGGATGTTGGTAACCACGCGACTAGGTTATTTTGTGTACAATAAGCACGAGTCTCCCACGAGTGTAAATTATCACCGTACAGGGACGAAAACAGCACAGGACACTGCTGAGGACGAAGCACGATCACTCGGTGTAGTTGAGGACGGCTGCAGCATAGCTGACGGCGGTGGCGACGACAACGACGACGACGACGACGTCGGAGCTGAACGGAATCGGGCCTCCATCAACATGAGGATATCTTGATAATACTTTGAAAAACAAAACGCAATTCGATCCTTCCTCTTTCTACTCTGACGAGTCAACGAGTTTTACGAATATGAACACTCGGCGTGGAATGACGGTTCAATCCAAGCTTGAACAGCTTGCTCCCTTGCGGAGAGCTCGCGCCCGGCAGCGTCGGCGCTGGTCAGTGCTCGCTTCTCGCTTGGTGACAGCTCACGCTTAACTGAAGCCTCGAGCCAGCTCGAGTCGCAGCCTATCCGACGCTGCTCGCTGCTATCTCTGCTGCTTGCGCGCAGCGCCGCGATCGCCGCGCAAGCCCGTCTCGACTCCCTTCCCTCCCGCGACGCCTCGACCGCGGCTCGCTGCTCCTCAGCTGCTCGAGCTTCCAATTTACCCACGTGCTCGTGCGAGACCTCAGCCAGACTTGCGACTCGCTTTTATAATAGCTATATCTACGATTCTTTTCCTCGATACTGCCTTGTAGCTCTGTTTAATTGTCGCGCCACTCTCTCTAGTGCCTGTGTACTCCAACTTTTACGGTCGATGCTCCGACGACGCTGAGCTACCATCTCATTTTCTACGCAATCTTGTATTCGCTGGCTTTCGAGAAATTCGAATTGGCGCTACTTTTAAAATCCATCTTGACCACAAATTATCGACTATCTTTTGATCTTTTTCATACCTACGATCCGTTTGACCCGAGTGACTCGATAAGTAAAATCAGATAACCGCTAACACCGATACCAGCATATATACACAGTGACTTGACTCAATGTTTGTCTTTTCTTTTTTCTTTTTCTCACCTTTTCACAAGTCAACGATTGGTGCAAAAATATAATATGTATTTTCTTACACTTTTATAACATAAAACTCTAGAAACCTCAATCTTCCTGATCCATGTAATCTTGCAATCTAGAAATCTTTGCCTTATAAAAAAAAAGAAAAAAGAAAGCAATAAGACCAAAAACTTCTTTATTAACACACGATATACTTTCTGGAGTAGTTTAAATACTTTCACGGCCTATCCGTCAATTGATCAGTTCTAGTGCTTTTCCGCCCCTAACTTTTTTCTGCGCAAAAGGATGAGAATAGTGAAGAGGATCCACGAATTGAGTCCACGTGACCGACACTGAGTCATGTCTCAATATTCAAGTGTACTGAGCCAATAAAAAGGTTCAACTATTGTTTTGCATTTACTGATAACCATAGCGAAGAAAAAAAGAAATGATCAAAATGAAGTATACATTGATTGATTATATGACGCTTTTAATTTGAAATAGAGAATGCGGTAGCACTTTGCCGAGAAATACAACAAATACAACTAGCATGGAAAGATAATGGATAAAAAGTAATCTGACCGTTCATTGTTTTATGTTCGGTATTTTTTTAGTTAGCAGACAATTTGTCGCGTACAATAAATATATTAGCTGTGCGCAGATACTACAAAATCCATTTTTATCAGGCTAAAAATTATCACATGAAAAGAGTCAAAGCGTGAAACAACCGATTAAGAAATTAACAAGTCGTTTCCGCTTCAGTACTGTTATTCTTAATTATACCAACG
This sequence comes from Trichogramma pretiosum, assembly GCF_000599845.2. Taxonomy (NCBI): domain Eukaryota; kingdom Metazoa; phylum Arthropoda; class Insecta; order Hymenoptera; family Trichogrammatidae; genus Trichogramma; species Trichogramma pretiosum. The sequence continues at coordinate 46,069 of NW_019641683.1, forward strand.
CGATAGCAAATACACTCTAACAAATTTAATTTAAATATTTGCTTTAAAATGTATTTCAATTTCAATTGATCGTAAGTTACAGTCATGAAACGCTTCCATGTATACCAAAACGAATTCGTCCGACTTGAATTGTCAATTAAAGCCTTGGAAAGCAATTTTCAGCGTCAAAAGGGCTCGCTCGTTCTGGCTAGGCAATGAAAGAGCTACGCGTGTATTTATGCAATTTGCATCGCTGCTTGGGCCGTTGGAGCCGTGTCTCTGCCCGAGGCGATTTTCGAGTCTTTACTCTGTCATACAAGTCCACCCGCTGCCGCTGACCAGTTCCAGCGACTGCTAAGACGCTACGCTCCGCTTCTCAACCGCAGCTATCTCATTCCATTTGTATTATATATGCATTGATAAGGATAGCCTCGTTTGCTTCGAATGTCCTAGCTGCAAGAGCGACATAAAAGCAAGACTTCGGTAAAAACTTTATTCACTCTATCTCGCGTTTAGGCGATGCTCCAAAAATAATATCTTTTAGTTAAAATTTTTTTTCATATGAATCAACCCGATGCTCAAAAGGATATCTGAGAATACATATAAAAGATTCGATTAAACAATCCCACTATTAATCGTCATTTTATATTCTGCGATGGATTTGCGTAAAACTTAACGTGTAACTAATAGGATATAGCGAGAAAATTTCATGCAACTTGAGAGCTGCGTGCGTGCACCCAATGAATAAACATGATTCCGAATCGATAACATCAAGAGTATTGTGTATGGTTCGCGACCATTAATCTTCATATAAAGTGTGCACGTAAAATGCCACAATTATAGTTTTTCTTCTTTTCACGTACCTCAATTAATTGTTACACATGAAACGTCATATACTGATATCGTTAAATTACAATCGCTCGACTCATGCATTAAGCAAACATACACCTCTCTTTTCCTTACCCAAAGCTTTATCGAAAATTTTTAGTCCTATGATTAAAAGACTGACTCCAGAGATAAGGCTATTATACATCAAAGGGGTTATCAGCACTTTGATCGTGTCATCGAACGTAGCCATACTTCGAGTAATGCTCACAATCTCTCGTTTTCCTAATTTTACTATTATTTACGTTAAATTGACACGAAATTAATTAGCTCTCACGATAATTGATGTTGCGTAATATTTTTCAGTCGTCTTAAAGTTACTTAAATAGTAGTATGATTGATATGACTCATTATAATAAGAAACGTTTCCACGTTATCCTCTGATCGCAAAAAGGTAGAATATACCTTCAATCTAATGATTAAAATTTTTCATTAAAATGCTAAAGATTTTTTAATATAAAAGAAAATATCTTTGCTGGAGGTAAGCTCACTATGATCGAGACAACGTACTTATAAAGTGGAATCGTATAGTTTTATTACCAGTAACAAGATTATAAAGATTAGATATTATTCAATAAAATAACGCTGGCAATCAACAAGAATGACAAAATTGTATACGCTTTTCAGTCGTTCTGAAAAAATTAGCAGACGATAATAATTCACACTATATTATATTCGAAACATTAATTCTGTTCCAAATTTAGTTATTGATCATATTTATGTAAGAAATATAAAAAAGCCATGATATGCTATGAGCAGATGATTCTCTTCCTGACAAAGAGATTGTACGGCTAGCTGTAACTCAATGAGCATAAACTGGATAATTTAACAACGTTCTCGTGTGTTCGTTTTACAACGCAAAATCTAATGTATGTGTTTAATTATGAATTTGTGACTTTGACACGTATCTACAAATCACATGTACAAACGATTGTTTTTGCTTTGACACTTGAAAATCATAGTTTGATTTTTTTATCACTTTTATCATTTCAAATTCGTTGGGCAAGGATCGTGTTTTTACGCATATGATAAATTATCAAAGTCGAGCATCAACACGTTAAATCGTTGGAGCTATTCGTCCGATTAAATGTATTTAATAATTTGCAAAAGACTTTCCGAGCTCGTTACAGGACCCGAAACCTTTCAAGGCTATCAGGCGCAGCGTACGCGCCTGTATACGAGCTTTTGAAAGTTTAATCAAACATTAATTTCAACCAATTCGTATTCTCCTCAACAAGTAAAGTTGAACTTGCTCCCCCGTAAAGTGTCAAATTATACATGTACAGCTCTGGCGCGCATATGTGTGCGCGTGTGTGCAGAGTATCTGCTTTTATGTATGTAAGCGAATGCGCATACATACGATGACATTCACACAAGCCGCCTATAATTATGTAACATTCCGGCAGCTGAGCTGCGCGCGACTTTTCCAGCGACCGAGAAGAAGTTAATTACAAACGTGACGTCGTCCACGTAGATGGAACATTTGCCTGCTGACGACCGCGCCGCTTGACGTCGAAGGAAGTATTGCCTAAGTATATGTAATGCATCCTGATTTGGCTTCGCAGCTACTCGTAGTAAAATTTAATCACCCGAGCTTGCGAGTAAATAATGTATATTATGTATATGCATGCCGCTGCCGACATTAACGCCGCGTTTCGTGGATCGTGCACACACCTATCGGTATAATAAAATTTAATCGCAAGGCATATACGCAATTTTTTATGTATATATAGTAGTTCAGTGCATTGTCAATCGCTAATCGCTATTATTGCGATAATGAGAATTTACAATATTTTATCAATCTTGCGGCGAGTTACATTAAATAACCAACGTAATCGATCGATTAAATCTGCTCGTATGACATATGCTACCAATTAATTATTATTGCTATTTTTTTATTATTATTTTTAGCTATCAAATATTGGCTACACTTGGCCATTTCTTGTTAATAAACCAGACGTGAACCGCTTCGACAGGGCCACGAACTGATTTGACTTGTGCATCCTAGCGTGTGTTTTGCAAGCGCTTCATCTTTTTTTTAATTCAAGATTATTTACATCTTCAAAAGAACATTTTAATTATCACAAATTTATGAATAATAGCTTTTTAATGAAATATTTCTTTAAGAAGAACTAAGTGATGTAATAATCTTTTCTTATCTTTCATGAGTATTCAAAGAGTAAGAAAATGTATTCAATGACAATTTTTTATATTTCATTCAGTATTCTTGAAATTACGTACATGGAATTTTTTAAATAAACCTGCGCACGAGATCTCTAAATTTTCCCGAATTGTTGCTATTTTTAGGATTTATCAAAAGAGGTTGAAAGTCACGGATATTAGTTTTTAAACGATAACGTATTCCTAAAATCAATGTGGACGTTTTCTTTGTATGGTTTCTTAGCGCAATATTTTTTAGCGCAAGCTTTTGAAAAAAAATTGAAATTTTTAATTATTTTGTATTATTTCAAACAGTTTAAAATATCAGACTGAAATATTTTTTTCTTCTTTCTAACTTCAAAAAACATAATCTAATGTTTTTTGAAAATTGTATATCTTTGAACATAGATTTCTTAATTATTAAGTTAAGAAGATTTATCAAGTCAAGAGAAGAACCATTTTTATTTACACCACGGACGTGCTGAGTCAATTTTGTTTTTAATTTTTCGAGCTAGTTTGGATAAAAATACTTGGATGACATTAAATTAAGCATTGGAATGTGATATCTTGATATTTCTTTCGCTAAAAAGTTTAAACCAAACTGTGGTACGTGTAATGTTCAAACCTTAATTCCAAAAATTTAATCTTTAACATGATGATGCAAACCGACCTTGATGTAAATTGTAATAATTACTGTGTCGATCATAATTGATAAGAAATCTAGGCGATTCAAAATCATTAAGCGCAATTCATTCAAATATTCAAGGTGAATAAAGTTTTTTCTCAATGTCATATTTTAAGATAAGAACTTGAGTTAGAAAAAGTGCGTGGGACTTGCGCGTAGATGCACGAGTACAGTTGCAAGTTGAGTTGCAATGCAAACGTTGAGAGGGGCGCGTCTTTTAAAACGATGTCACTTGAAAACCTGCACGTCTCACTCTCTTTCTTCGCTTCTGAGTACATGCCCTATCACGGACAGAGCCCAAAGTTAAATTCTTTAAAGCGCATTAATACGCGCACTTTTCCTCATTAAGAAGTTTTCGCACTGGAGAAATGGCAGTAGCTTTTGACCTCCCTTCAAAAAGCAGTAATTGCTCGTGAGTTTCTTTATAGGCGCTTCTCATTCCTTTATATCTATATACATATATAAATGTATATAGATACAGCTGGCAAAATGTTCAGTGCACTGCTATATAAGAGCGGCAGCAGAGCCGCGAAGCTTCGCTAGTAATTCCCGTGATACCTCTCGGGTTTTACACACGATCACGAACCAAAGTGGAAATGCACTTTTGCTCTTTTCTCTCAACTTATTCGACTTTCTTGACACCTGTCTTTGTATTTCTCATTTTGTGTCCAACATATTGTTTGTTCAAAAAGTTAAATTGCAAATTGAGAACACAAATACGTCTCTCGAACTTATGTTGATATTAATTTATTTGCGATGGCCTGATCAAATTTTATTAACATTTTTCTCGATCAAATTTACTCATTTTAATGATTAATGGTCAGTTATTCACTGCCTGCCGAAATATGAGCTATAAATTAATATCACAAATGAGCAGTTATTCACGTTCGCAAGTAGAGCTTTAGCAATAATTATCTTATATGCTTTAAAGAAAGTATATTTGTTGATGATTTTGTTACTATCAGATTCGATGTGGAAGTTGAAAGTTGATCTCTCACCAATGGGCTCATGTATATTTTATTAACTTATAAATATTAACAAGCCTGTCAGTGTAGTTATTTGTTGTTACACTGCAGTTGCTACAGATTTTCTTGCTTATTATTATTGCTGCCGCTAGTGCTGCTGTTATCGCTAGCGGAGTTGTTGTTTCTCAATGGGCTTCCCAACTTTACCATTAAAATGTAAAAGGTACCTCCTCGCTAAACAACGTAGTCAAATTCGATCGCAAAATTGAGTATTTTTTCAAGTATGTTTGGAAAATGGAATGCCATCAAAGTTCGATTGTTTTCAAATTTAATACGCTCATATTTACATTACGATCAGCATCGAGTGATATTTTTCGAAATGTTTACTTACCAAGTGGGGTACATCATTCAAAACGCTTGCTGTCGCGGTACTCGTCAATAACAATACATAAAATCGCTGCGCAGATAAAAGCCACTGCTATAAATTAATTTTTATATTGCAATAACATCTACGGTTTTCATCATATTTTTCTTTTAGCGCAGATCAAGAAGTATGATTCTGCGGAACGACAAAAACTCGATATTTAACTTTTAATTTAAAAAAGAAAATGTAATTTGCTTATCGAATGTGCAAATTCACGGGAGGATCCTTCGAATAATGATTTACATTAAATTATTTAATATTTTTTCAAAAAAGCTAGCTGGATCATGTTTAACTACATTGAATGAAAATACTTTGTTAAATCACCAAGACAGAGACGCTCGAAAAAAAATATTTTTATTATGACACAATAAATTTTTTCACTATTATTGATTTGGCCACTTTTAAAGCTGTCGAAACATCCATGATTGGGTGGAATTATGTTGCTCGTAGAAAAATTAGAAACCCGAATATAGACTTTATTAGAATTTTCATTCATGGCAAATTTTGTTTTCGGTAACACGTGCGAAAATGCAAACGCAGGCTCGAGCACGCACGATGCGTCGAATAAATTTGAAAAAATTCAAAAGCGAAACTCACAAGTATGAAAAGAAAGATAGCTGCAGTTTTCTCTCATGGCAATGACTGGGTGTTCGGCGAAAAGAAAACAAAGCATTATGAGGCTTAAAATCAATCTTACTTGCAGCGGGCGAAAAGATTGACTCGATACGACAAAAGGCAGCATCGATAAGCAGATAATAATATATTTTCACGCCGATAAGCAGTTAAACAAATAGCTACTCTCTTTTTTGTGGCAAATGAAATTCATAGTATAACGCGACTGCGGTATACGTGTCAACGCGGTTCTGGTTGATTTTAAAATTTATCCCCGCATGCATAAAGGGAAAAATAAATTTAACTTTCACACACGCGATGTTGATAAAAAAATACGAATTCAAGACACGGCAGAAACGCACAGCATCGTACAAATCTAATAGCTCAGACTCGAGGCACAAGCAGCTGCATCTCTCTCTTTTTCTCTCTTTCTGAGCAGCGTGTGTATAGAGAAAAGATGTGCGCGCATGGACGTGCATCGTCACTTGTGAATAGTAACTCAAGGTGTGCTTGGAAAACATGAAAAGAGCGAAAACATGTACTTTTCTTGGATTAGATTGCACGTTCCGTTGTAAATGCGTATATGTTGACGCGGCGCGCCGCGACTCGCTTCCTCCGTCGATATATCGGCTTTCGAAACACGTCCAATGACGTTCTTGACACTCATAAATGCTCGCCGTGACACTTAACAATGGCCAATTAGGTAAGAGGCTATTATTTGCATAAGCTAATGTACTCGTGCTTCAAGCGCGGCAAAGAAGTTTCAATCGGTAATAGATAGATAGAAGCGAGTAATCTTCTCCGAATAATCGAACTGGTAAATATCTTTGAAAGCTCAGAAGTATTATTTTAATCAAGGAAAACCATAATTCAACAATATTGTCTAGTTGAAAGAAATATTATTTTTAAAAAACAAGTCGAATAACGAATTCAAGAAATTCTGTAATTTATTGCATCGAAAACGAATAATGGTGCAAATCGATAAATACATTATACGTTATGAAAATTCGCGGGGAGAGGAAATAATATTGAGATCGGTTCGCGCAATGAAATGTTTGAATAATCATATCCAAGATATCAGATCCTCGTAAATCAAACGGAGTCGTAATCTCGAATTCGAAACTATACAAGACTCGGCTATATAGCAAGGACGAATTCCGGCGGAAAATCAAAAGCTAGATCGAGGTAAAGCAAGGCAAGGCAGAAAGCTCGAGGAAGACCGGAGGGTGATGGTATAGAGCTTCGATGCTTTCTAAATTGTAATGGCGACCTCACCTTGACCGGTATCGCATACGGCGGCCCAAAGCGGCACGAGTAGTACAGGAAATTTCAAGGAGAAGCTACGCTGGCAGGACACGAGCTAGGACCGTACTGCAACATTGCTTATTTCTCAAATGCACAGCAGTGTCTAACTTCAAGTATAGGCGCGCGCCTCCGCACTAGTGTCTGTGTGTATGTAGCTAAGAGTGCTGCACGTAGCTAAGGGGTTACTGGCGCAGCGAACTTATAACTTTGTTGCTCCTTGGTGCCTATTCATGGCGAACCGGGGTATACGTAATAATCTTCGAGGGAACACACAGATAGAGTTTCTTCCTCTTCTCTCTCTCTCTCTATTCCTTTTACTCTCGGCTTCTCTATCTCGATATATAAACCCGATTTTGGACGACTTTATCTGCAGCTGCACTTCTATATATATATAACAGATATATCTGTGCACGCAGTAATTCGATTTTCGATTCCCATTCGAACGTTATCGTCTTCGCACCTATCCTGTGCGCTAAAACTACACGTCGTCGATGCTGTAGCGTAGCGTACAGGAGAGTGCCAAGGGACGATGACTTGGCTGCCGACGCCGATGCTACTGCGCTCGAAATACAAAATACTACTTACGTGCTGCAAGGCAGCTTATATATTTCGTCGATAAACCGGGACAAATATAAAAAATCCCCTGTATCAATTCTACGACTCTGTCGATAAAAAAAACTAAAAGTAATAAATGCGTTTCTTTGCACGGTCCATATTTTTATGCGTGGGCACATAGATAATAAAACGTACAGCCAAACGTGTCAAAGTACGTATGTAAGCTCGTATAAATCGATCGCTGACCTGCATTACGACGTACACGCATACACCAACATCAATATTAAAATGTAAACTCTGTCTGAAGCGCGTAACGTGCAATCTGTAGGGAACATTTTATCTCTTCTTCTCATTCTCGCTCTATACGTGTATTTCAGCATGTGTGGCAATATGTATCGTAATATCTGACTTTTTCAATGCACAACTGTCGAGGAAAAGAGTAAGCAGCAGCATCTCTTGCGTACGCGGCTAGCGCACTTTTTTATCCGGCGTTTTATGGTGATACAAGTGTGCGCGTGCAAGCAACACAGTCGCGTTAAGTTTTATCGACTTCATACCGATGTAAAAGTATGACGAAAAAAACTCGGCCAACTTTCATCGCTCGAGCTATGAATTTTTTTTATCTGAATTTTCCAAAGGGCGCCTGTGCTAAGGCGTAGCACGCGCGCAAAGTGAAAAATTGATACTAAAGAAAGAAGCTCGCGGCAGCAAGGCAAAGAGCATGTGCAGTTGTATATGGAAATTACCCCCTTGGAAAAGGATGGTTCGCAGTGGAGGAGGCATACACCGAGGAGACCAACACACTCGGGAGTGTAGTTAGGTTCGTTTAAGCAATAAAGTAATAAAAGCCTTGATATGCGAGCAGCTAACATAAACGTAGTCACGCTTGAGGAAAACTATTTTTTTTTATGCCTCGCACGAAAGACATTCTTTACTTCGCGAGCTCCCAGTGTCCTACCATCGTACATTTGCGAGCTTTCTTGGCCCAAAGTAAACTCCCCCACAGATAGCGATGTTTTAAGGGAACTTTTTATTCTCAGGTGTGCGTGATCATGGTTACATAAAAGTCTTTACGAACATACGTACGCTTAAGCTTTATAGGCTCGAAGCGTTCGATTGAAGTATCGGTTGGATATACTTTACATTGCACTGTACTATAACTTTGGCATCTTGATATTAAATTTTTTCTCGAAAGTTTTGCAAGTATAGATTCACAGTGCGCACCGACGGTTGCGTTGTTTCTGCGTCTTTGCATGCTCGTGCGCTTTGAAAGCTGAGAGAAGGAGGCATAAGTTGCATTTTGCTCTTGGTGGCGCGTCGAGCTTTCGCGAACGCGCTTGCTATTCTAGAAAATTTTCCCTTTGCCGCTCTGCGCAATGAATTTAATTTCCTTGAGTAGGACCATAACTGAGTAAACGTGATAAGACGTTAGCAGCCCTGGCACATAGGCAACCATCACGAGAGACTGAGTTATATTCTCTTTTGTCTACCTGAGCAATGTACAAATGCAGATAATAATATTGTACATTAGGTAAGACGGCGAGGTTTGAGCCAGTCTCTGTAAAATTATGCGCGCATCACTGCCTATAGCTGCTGGATATGCAAGATTGATGTTTTTCTTACATTTCAGTCGGGAAATTTCTCCGGTTCGTTATGGAAGAACGAGAGCGCGCTTGTACGGTTAAATTTTCATTTAATCCGGACATCCAAAGTACGGAGCGAAGCCGCCACACCCTCGTTCGAGCCTCGGCTTCGGGAGGCTGTAATCCCAAAATGTCCTCTTGCATTCTCAGCGACGATCGCTACGTAAAATCTGCCTCTTGGTCGCGCCACACTCTGCTTTGCATATGGGATATTGCTGCGATCTGCGTGGCTCGAGTCTCGCGTCACAAAAGCTTCGAATCAACTTAATCTCGTTGTGAGCGGCCTAGATGACTTTACGACGTCGCAGCTTTATAGGAAGCCTGACTCGATGCGCGAACGAAGCATGAAGCAAGTCGACAGGTGCCCCTGTCTCTCTCGTTCTCTCTCGCTCTCTTTCTCTGTGTAGCCCGTAACGGGATATTCATATATTTATACCGTCTATATATGTATGGACGCGTAAACTCTCAAAAAAAAACTTGGAGCTTTTCAGCGTAGACAAAAATTGTGACAGGCTATAAAACAAAGAGCAGGTCAGGCAGCGGACTTGATAAGGTAAAAAAAATGCGCTGTCCATTTGACGCTCGTGAAACGTAGAGATGCAGCTCGTCCTATGCAGATATAGTCAGTGGCGTATGCATATACTATGAATACATACCATATCTATGTATCACATATTTATACGTAGGAGCTGCTCTGTGCGTGCAGAACAGATGTCGTCTCGTCGTACAATGAATTCTTGTGAATATATACAAGAAAGCATTAGTCATGGGAGGATAAGGCCTGAGAAGGTAAAAGAGAGAGAGACATACTTGACATAGTGTAGCTGCTACAGAGAGAGAGAGAGAGAGAGAGAGAGGCAAGGGTGTACTTTTGGCAAGAAAAACGGTAGTGTATAGTCTAGAGCCAGCTTGGCTCTGTTGCTGCGCTTATAACGAGAAGGAATGAGACTAACGAGGAGCTCGCATTTCCCGCCGCGACGGACGACGGCGGTGGTAGCGGCTGCTGCTCCGACGCTATATACCCCGCGGCTTCTCACTCTTGGCTTCTTCTTCTTCTTCTCAGCTTGTACTACGCGACGACTTGGTCTTCTTATAGGGCTTTCTTCGGCTCAACTAGCTGACTCGAGCAACAAAAAGTGCATGGTGGCTAATGTATACATATATACGAGATCGGGCTGGGCGTCAAGTCAGTCGACGAAAACAAACGCGGCGCAAAAAACGTCGGCCCTTTTTCGGCCCCGAGACTTTTGAAAGAGAATAAAATTCATCGAGCTCGACAGCTAAAAGTGGAATCTGTTTCGCATAATAAGACAGCTCTCGCGTAAATGGGCACGCAGCTCAGGATACGTTGGCGAGCTCCATCCAACGCGACGACGTTGATGCTAAACGCGAATGCATAAGCCAAGGGAGTTAAGGCTTTTTATCGCGAGCGCGCGTGCGGCCTGACTTTTTCACCGAGAGCTATCTTGCCAGAGTACCTTTCATTCGCGCTTAAAATGACTTTTACGCTAGATGCTCGATAGAAATAAAAGTTGGGAAAAATATATGCATATATAAATATATAGAAGCGGCCGTGAGCGCTTTATCGTGTAGCTCTTGCCTGTTGCAACTATAGCCGCTGCCTATGCAACTACAACATAACGGACGATCGGTCAAGCGTATTTAATCGAGCGCTCGCAGTTATATGCTTGTGCGAAAAGCAGGTGGGTGGCAGTTGGAGGTAGTGCGCATTAATTACTCGTTCGGACGCGATGCAACCGATCGAAATTCATAATTTAATATAGGGCTCCGGCAATCGCCTGAATAATGTTATCGCGGGAGAGCTCGGACGCGCGGCCATCAGCTGCAGAAAATCGCCCAGACGAGCCCCTCTCCCGTATACAGAGTCTAGTTCAGTCTTTTCAGGCTCCATTAGCGCCGCGGCCAGTTATTAATGGCGCGCGATACAGCTCTTCCGCGAAGAACCTATTACATGCCAAAATCGTGATAAATGCCATTAATGGGCTTTGTGCTCTCTTTGCAGAGCGTACGTGTGGCGGCAGCGGCTAATTCAGCACCGAGGCCAAATGCCGATGGATTTTTAGTTTTCTCGTCTTAGCTTCGATCCGAGCCAGGCGAGCAGCAAATTAAAATGTCGCCGAGGTGCGACACATCGGACAAGTACATCTCCGCAAATTATAAAATAATTCAAGCGCAAAATGAAATTGTTTTTTCTGCCGACGAGCGAGTCCCGTGACGATAAAGTATATCGAGAGGTCAAATAGCCCCGGGGAAATCGCGTAGAAGCTCGCCTTTTGAATAATGGGCGCAAGTGACTGTTAGAAATAAATCTCTGGCTCTTTGCGACGGATATTATATATACAAGGGGTGTAATCTCTCACCTGGTATAAACTAGCTGGGGCTGCTACGTAGCTTGCTTTTGCTGCTCGCTAGCTCGAGAGTTGCTGCTGTACCGAGCGCGCCAGCCGCGTCCGGGATAACGATAACGAATCGAGCTTTTGTAAGAGTTATACGAATTTTTCGTGCGAGTCTCGAGCGTCTTCTTTGTCCTCGAGCGCAGTGCTCTGCCACGGGTTAGCGACTGCCAATCGAATCTGTAAATTACACGCTAATTGAGGTTGGTACAACAATGTTTTATTGGTACGTTAATCGTACTCACTCAATCGTTCGTTACATCGCAGAGATTTGTTGTGCATTGATTTATATTTAGGATTCGAAGCCCTTCCTCCCATTTGATTACTGATTTAACATAGCGAGCAATATTTACTGTTTTTTAATTACGTATTAGTACTGGCTGGTGTAATAAGAGCAAACGAAAGGGCAATGTGCAAACTCTCGAGTGAATGCGCTTAAAGCTCTGCACGACTGCAATTCGACGACGATCTTGCGAGTGACTAACTTATCGTGCATATATGAGCTCATTATTTGTGCTAGCTACATCCATACATACTTCCTTGCACATATATATATCAAAATATCCCCATCAAAGTTCATTAAAGATGCGCTGGAAAATATAATCGAGACTGTTTTTATGTACTGCTGCATAAAAACGAGAGCTTCGATCGACGAAAATCATCAGCTCAAACGCTTCGGCGCTCTTGAAGAGTATAATAATGACTCGATAAAACTCGTTATTGCTCTTCGTTTTTCTCATCGCTCGTATAAACGCGTTTACGCTCTTTTCGCTTCTAATTCGATAAAAAGAAAAAAGGCGGTAGCTCGCGAGGACAGATTTTTCCGCGTCAACAATAAATTCGCGATAAGACACGAAAAATCGAATGCAACTGAATCGACGTTTCTTTCTCTCGTCTGCAGCTCCTAAAATTGAGTACTTGCTAACGTAGCAACTTGCACCTTGTGTATATATATATATATATATTATATATATATATATATATAAAGTCATTGTGACTCGATTCTTCCGGCGATTAGACTTATTTTACCATTAAATATTTATTTTCCCTGTAATTTTACGGTGCACTTACACGTTTTAGGTGATGTTTTGATGCAAGTGATGACTAAAATGTTGCTACGTACACATGAGTAAAGTAAGGCACGATAGCCAAGAGGAAGTTTACTTTTAGATGACAAAGAAGAAAACATGGTCACGTTGCAATGACTCACTTTCATATGTCTGAAGTAGAACTTTTTTCTGTGGTAAAAGAAAACATTAAGATACGAATGAGGTGGTTGGCTTGTTTAGTTTGGTCGAAACTTTAGCTCCTTTAAGTAGATAGATATAGATCGATACAGGCGCAGTGTAAGTTGGAATTGAAAAGTAGTGCGCTATAAACGTCGAGTCGCACGCATTTGAAGTATCGGAAATCGCACTGGGATTGCTGCCGAGTTGTCTTTTCGGATTTCGAGGGCGTAAATGGCACGAATAGCAACGCATGCTCTCGTCGATCACAAAAGCCAGCCGAGAGAACGAGTCCACGTAAGACAAAAAAAGCTCTGCAAGCTTTTTTGTTAATAAAACCAAGTCTCGAAAAATTGATTCTTCTGGAGCGTAAAAGTTTCGGTTGCTGCGCGCGAGCTGTAAAAACGGATGAAGGATGGACTGCAGATGTACTTGTGCCGATATGGCCTGCTCTGTGTGCAACTTTTGTGTGTGGGGCAAAGAGCTTTAAGTGCGCTTTAATCTTCGAGTCAAAATCTGACAGTTCATGATTCTTCGAGCTAAATGTTGGTTGCGTTCAAATTACGCGATGTGCGACGTAGTAGTGAGTCCATTTAAAATGTGCTCATAGCTCGGACGAGCGCAAAATATATTATTTACCGAGCTTTCAACGTCCAGTGCCGCTGCAATATTTATCATGTGCCGAGGCAAATAAAAATGAATTTTGCTTTTTCATTACAGCTCTCGCGGTCGTGCGCAGCTAGCTTGTGAATGCTTGGAACGCGAGCGCGCGCGCGCCTCACTGTGTATCAAGATAGATGAACTTATCGCTTTGATTATAAACTGGACTGGAAATGAGGAAAAAATGGATTTTTATTTGAAAATTAAAGAACGATAGATCAACGTTACATACCTGCGCGCCATGACGCGTGCGAGCCCGGTGTGTCTGTTTTCATGTGTGTTCATTTTTTTTCTTTTTTTTTTGAGCTTTTCAAGCAGGAGTTTTCACGCCTACACCGTGAAAGGGCAAAAGAACGATAAATTTTCATGATAGGAACATCAGCAGCAGAAATAGCGGCGATCGCATATGCATACTACTATATATATTGTGTGCAAGAGTTGCAGCCATACTGGTATACATACGTCCACGCACGCTCCGGAAAAATGAAAAGCTCAGCGAGATATTTAAATTTTATTCCCTTTATATGCGAACGTATATATTTATATGTAGATGTGTGTTGCAGTCATACATCGCAGGAAAAACATTTTAATCCCATTATGCGCGTGCCTGTTGATATCAGTCCCGAGCATCGGTACTTTCTCGCCCCAGCTGGATATAAGCTCTGCCACGATGTATTCATTACCCTCATGTGGGCGCGTATATATATATAGGTAGATATACTTGGCATATCATAGACGTGATTTACTCGTACGATATATTTTTCCGCCAGACGCTTGAGAGCTCTGCCACCCTAAATTTTTCTAGAATTTCTTTTTTTCAGCTCGAATTTGAAGCCTCAAAACATGGTCCAAATGTGGAAAAATTGCTTGAGAAGATGCGAGGCAAGAGCACATTTGGACGATTCTCGAGACGCCATTTCGGAGGAGCATTTTGTTGGCTGCTGCGTGAAAAGTTGTCCACTTTGCTCTCGAGCTTTATTTACTTATGCTGATTAGTATCAGCACGCATATTCGCGGCCGAGCGTAAGTACATAATACTCGATGGCAACGAGTACGTACTACGTACGCCAGAAGCGCCCAAGTACATATAGTCGTTTACATTATACTTGGGTGGGTGTTTTTCGCGCGCCCGCTGGCCACAGCTCGAGGTGCCCGCCCCTGATGATTATGCGCGCGTGTTAGAGGCTCGTCTCTCTCTCTCTCTCTATTTCTCTACCGCTTCACTCCCTCTCAGCTCGGCTGCATGAAAATTAATGCAGCAAGACGAGAAGAGGCAGTAGCTGCGAGTCTTTCGACTTAAGTATGCTAATTCGCTCGTTGAGATTCTGATGACTCGTATTCGCACTCGTATTCCAACACACATATAAGAGCAAGGAATTTTATTAAAATGGCATAGTCTAGAACTGACTGCTTTTACACGGCTGATATTTAAGCTGCGTCCGAGTTTTTTTTTCACATCAGACTTGTAAACAACGTGACAAGCCGAGACTTATTTACGCGAATGTAGAGAAGAAAAAAGAGCACGAGTCTGTGTATTACTGCGCCGATGAATTGAATACGACGAGACGAGTTTTCACCACTGAACTTTCGAATTAAGCAAGTTGGTTTACAATTATGTATGTATACAAACCTCGGAAACGTACCTGCTCACCGAATATGTACCCTTGGTAGTTTACACACTCGTCGAGTATGCGTCTATACCCAGCGGATATGTACTTGCGCGAGATGCGAAGAATCTGGATCTCGAGCAAATATAAGTTTTCTCTTTGAGAAGCGGAAAAAAGTGGCAGGTACCTATTCAAAAACGTGCCTTTATATGATCCATTCAAATGAGTTATGAGGAGGAAAAAATAAAATTTAAAGAAGTCAAAATCATGAAATTTAATGAATTATTCGACGAGGCAGGGGCGCTAAGTTTCGATAAACTTCAAGTTGGTTGCAGCGCACGCAGCGCAAGCACATACACATACACACAAACCATGGAATTGCAACAGATAAGCGGAAAATGGAACGAAAACTGGATAAGTGCAGGTATATAAATAGGCTATAACGTGCAACGACCAGCACGCAGTGCCGGCTATATAACGTTGCTCGCTATTTCTTTCTACGATATATACACGTAAAGCTAATGGAAGGGAAAATATATACTTATTGCTCTTATTAAAGTCACTTTCGTCTCAACACTCATTTGCTCTTATTATCTATCGCTCTGCAATTAAGTTGCTGGCAACGATCGATAAAACTCGTTGCGTGGGCTTCTTTGAATGCGTTTAGCGAGCGATTAAAAATCCACGTCGAATTCAAGCTGCAGGAGTTGGGCCGCATCGATCGTTAATTCAATGCGCCGCTTCAACCGATGTGTAAACCTATATAGCGCAATCCTGTCAACTGGTTTTTGAGCTTACACTTGTGCATACAAGTTTGATAAACCCGTTCTTATGAATTTCATTCTTGTTAAACCGATGCGAAATTGCATTACTTTTGTCTCGCGGGCACAAAGATGTTGTCTGCGTCGAGTGACGACGAGCAACAGCGGCGAATCTCATCAAAGTTTGCACGTCTTTGTATTGGTGCGCAGCTCGTATATATAAAGAAGAATTTCTCATTTTAGCTAGAAAAATAGAGAGGGTAATTTTATTTTATTTCTCGGGATATACGCAACCTCGGTAAAAGAAGAAAAAAAAATTTCTCGCAAAAGTGCCAAGTGTACACGTGAGGCCGTCTCCTCACTTGCACAAGCTTTTAAAACGCTCAAAAATTATAAATTTCGTGAAAACCCTATCTATCGAGCACCCATTAGCTACATAGATAGTCACAACGATTATTACTGATTTACGATTAACATTTCATCCTTCAAAAGATGGAAAATTATAGATTTCGATGTATGGTAATAACAATGTAACAATGCTTCAATGAAACATAAGCTTCTCGAATTTTCGTTCATTCAAAAGTGAACAATTTTGAGTGGAACCTGGAATTGGTTAGCTCATACTTACGTACATATTTTCTTAATATGTGCATCAAAAATATAAACCGTGAATTCGCTTGCTTTTATTGTACAAATTGTGTGCGAGTGCAAATATTTGTTCACATGCGTCGGTCGTAAATCTTCGAGAAACTCTGCACCAATTTTCGAATATCCGGCCAAGTCCTCTCGCGCACCGAGATCTCATTTGCGCTCATTTGAGTGGTTTTCAAAGCTCTGCGTATCGCGCTGCTACAGAGCGGCGGCGGTGTTGTTTGCATTTGAAAAAGTTGTGCGCCCACGTATAGCTATGTTTGTGTGTGCAAAAGCATGAAGCAGTATACGCAAAGCAAAAACCTACTGTCTTTCGCGAGCTGCACTGCATATTTATATATACATTAAATTTGTGTAAGAGCCTATAGAGAGTCGGGGAGCATAAAATGTTATACGACTGGCGTCGCTGTCTTAGCACTACGTATTGCTTATTAACGTGTTTTATTTTGATTCAAGTGGAACAAAGCAGATATAACTTGTCACTCAGAAAATCAAATCTGTGCTAGAAATCCATTGCCCTATATATGAGTACTTTGATCGATTTTAGTATTCTTCATGTGAGAGTAGTATTTTTTTCTTAAACTCGCTTACATAGCCATTCAGTGCTGTAACAGATTCAGGAGTTCATAACACTTTCAATCTTATTGCATCAACTATCCACTTATCTATTCTGTATTAGTAATAAAAGCAAAATAGAGGGTGAAATTTTGCAGCTACAATTGTTGAGTTTAAAAACAGTGAATATAGGTATTTACTCATTTAATGAAAAGTATGTATCTTTTTAATTCTACATTTGCAATCTCTGATGAATCACTTTCTATTTATGAGCGATAAAAATGTGTATAAATATAAATGTAAAACAGACATCCAAGAAATCTTGTATCTTATAATAAAACTGTTTATTCAAACCGGTTAATAAATAATTAAACATTCAATATTATGACTCTCTATATTTTACTTTATATAATGCAATGAAGTGCAAAAATTGAACTAGATTCAATTTAATAATAATTCAATATTATTCTAATTTTCAAATTTATGAATGCTGATAATGACAAGCCATTAAAATAAAGAACATTATTAGAAGCCTACTTTATTTAAAAAAAAAATGTTCTTTAGTATTAAAAAAAAGCTAGTAACGTATAAAATTTCTAGCTATTCGTCAGTATACGCAATAAGAGTTATTCTTCTTGCCGTTACTATTATTACCGCTAATTTTTTTTTAACTTAATGCACAGTCATATAGATTGTGCATCGTTACCAATCACACGCTTGGAACTCAATGATTTGTTTATATACACGTTGCAAATATCAATTTATAATCTACCCGCGCATATTTATTTAAGAGTGAAAGATGTCAGCAAAACTAAGTCCCTCTAGCTTGTCTTTGTAAAAATCAGATATTGATAAGGTTAATCGAAGTTGATTAAAAAAAAATGAGTCCTACTATTGATTCGATCGTTTTAAACTGAGCATTTTTGTTATCTTTACCTTTCTGTTACGTATTTATTAACGTTTACTTTTGTACAACTAATTTATATAAATTATTGATATCAACCATTCGATTGTTGTTTCAATTTATCGCAATGAGTCATACATGGAGTAACGGAGAAAAAAAATTAATAAAAATTTTATTCAGCATATTATAGCACCTTAATGTTTGTATAACATTTACCAATTGTCTATAAGATCTAGACAGATTGTAAATAAATGAAAAGAAAAAAAATTATAGCACCTCTTGATTGGGGTAGTTCACAAATATTCGAGCCATGTTGATCAGAATTAAATAAGGCAAAAGGCAAAGACGTCAAAGATTCGACAATACCGCTCGACTTGTTGTATCTTGGACTCAAAAATATGTCTACAATTGTCAGAATGTCTATATCGAGCACGTAAATCTCAATGGTTACTCGAAAAAATCCCTGAAAAATAGTTTCTATAAGTACACACGTATGAATAATAAAGCTATACTCGAAAACAGCTTGCTCGTATGTGAGATATTTCACTGCGGGGAGTCCTGAACAAGAGATGTTAATCTAGAACAAGCCCAGACAAAGAAAATTTCCGTTTCATATAAAAATAAACGAGATTGTAGCCCAATTTATTTTGCCAATAAAGCTTCAATAATATATGCTCTCTGCGTTTTTTTTTATTTATTTACAAATTAGAGACATTAAGGTTCTTCCACAGTATCCTGCTTAAGCTGAATACTAAATCACACGCCTAAATCGACTTCAGATAATGGCGTCTTCTCTATTTATAAGCGCATTTCGCTCGAATTTCGCATTATGTTTACACACATCCAGGTGTTATGGGAAAATTCTTAAGCGTGTTATCTACGCTGAGAAACTCATCTCTTGACGATGATGAAATATTTAAGTAATATATACTCTCTCGTTTAAGTATCAACATTTTATGCAATCCATTAGCCGATCTGGAGGCATGATGAGCTTAATGAGCTGGCGTCCAAATTATATTTCAACCTATTGGCACATGGCAAGTATACAACAAAGATTTTAAAATTCCCTACTGTAATTTTCGTGTATTGTATGAACATTGGCCAAGTCAAGTCGTTTTATTAAAAACAAGTCAAACACATTCACTAACAATAATAGCACGTCTTATTCAATTTCTGGAATATTTAAATGTTGGCGTACTTTGACAATTTTTTAGCTTTTCGACTTTGCAATCACTGATAAAAAATAAAAAGACAAAAAATGTTGAAAATTGCACAGTTGTGAAACGAAGAAAAAATACGTCTATTATATAAAAGATTACGAGATATAATACGCAAATATAAGCTGCAAGCGAACCTGATCGCTAAATATGACTAATCGTTGACCTACTGAGCGGTCAGTGCGCGACGTACACTGTATGCACGTGCTAACGATTCAGCATCGAGCTAGTCATTGACTCACGCTATTTATAAAATCAAACAAATACAACGTAATTTGAAAAAATTAACTGCCGATTTTTTGGACACAATAAACATTGCAAATTAAGCAGCAATAAGAACTCATGTCTCTGGATGGACGCAATTCAAACTACTGCAGGAGAAGAATATGTATCGAAATCTGCAGGGGTTCGGAAAATTGATATCTAATCGTAATTGTATTTGTGTCTTATTTTATTACATTTTCATTTTTTTTCATCGATTAGTTTTACCTGACGTAACTTGTCATTCGATTTCTATGCGCGTCTTTATATTGACACGCATCGCAAGCAATTCAAGTACTCGTTGCTGGGTATATCTTTCTCTGAATGCTTTATATTTATTTCCGAGACTTCTTACTGAGTATCAATTGGAATCGAGACATGCAATAAAATATTTAATTAATAGTCGATAACATTAAATTATAAGATTATACAGATAATCGTCGGTAAAGGCCTTTTTGCCTTTGAAACGAGTGACGTACGATGAAGTGCCTTCGACGTATTGAAACAAAACTTATACATGCAGCTTATAGAATGTCCGATGTTTTTTCGCGTGAATTTTCCGCCTCAGATATATCAATTTAGATACAACGATGTTAACGATTAAGAGATCAAAACATCAATCACGCAGTTCATACCTGTACTAACATCAAAGGCTAGCCTCACATAACTAGTCATTATATGTATTTTTAAATATTTACCATCGTTGGAAAGTAATCGTAAAAATTCTAGTTTTTTCAAAGCATCAATTAGCCAATGCAACGAAAGGCAATAAGGTAAAGCTATACTAGTGTTCGACCACCGTAAACTATCATTTTAATAAATATTAATTAAAATAAAATTATGATACAATGGAAGTTTTTTTCACTTTTCTAAACATTATATTTTTAGCACTTGTAAGTGATCAAATCTTTTTTTCTATGACCTTAAACTTTACCCTGGACGAATATTAAACTATTCGGTAAAATAAGCCATCTAATATTTGACCATCTGCAATAATCTTCAAAAATTTTGAAATAAATGTCTTAATGCAATTTTTAAGAACGAAAATAGGCTCCTTGTAAATTGCAAGGAAGGTATATTTATAATGCTTTTAGTCTTCGAAAATAAAAATATAAGCAAGTTCTAAGCTCATGTCACTGATAGTTCAGTAGGGTGATCAACACTAGACGATTTTAGCTTCAAAACCTTTTTTAAAAAAATTACCAGTTTTCTTTAATTTTTTATCAAGTGTAAGTATTCATTTGAAAGCTTACCTTTTTGCTATCATAAGGTAATTTTAGAAAAGAAATTTAACGATATGCATCATTTTTATAAGTAAAGAAAGTGAGAATTTTTCTGTTAAAAAGTCATAATTTGTGTCTCGTACACTCAATAACTAGCTGTGCATTTCCATTATTTGATTGTTCTCATTGGAGATATTGTTTATTTCGTGTGCACCAACAAAATAACAGGAGTAGGGCACGAATAACAGCAGCAAAAGCAACATTAGCAAACAAAATGCTAGGATGAGAACGATGACAAAAATACAGTGAACGTGTCCAATAATAAACAGCTGCAATAAAGCTGCGTATACAGGATATTTCGCTGGAATTCGGGCGAAAAAAAATGAAAATGAAAAAATGGCAAGCGCGTATATTCCGGCCAGTGGCAGAAAAAAATTCATCAAACGTAAACAAAAAATCTGCCATCGGACACGCGCGCGCCTTGCAACAAAGCCACTAAACATGCGCACGCTTGCAGGCGCGCCTACGCATATAGAAAAGCCGATTGGCGTACAGTGCGTGGCATCACGTGCGCCCCGAACTAAAACAATCGTTGGCAATAAAAGCTCCGTACACCGTATACGTACCAGAACCTATATGGGTAAGCGCGTGCCCGTCAGTTTCGCGGTAATAAAACTTGCGAGAGAGAGAGAGAGAGCCGCATCCAAAAGAGCAGCGGCAGATGTAGCGCACGCCAAAGCCCAATGCAAACTGCGCCTCGTGTGTATTTTATAATTCGGCTCGATCACTCTTTCTCTCTGCTGAAACCCGGAGGCTTTTTTCTCTCGTTTTTATTCGTTGGACTTGAAGTTATCACACGTACCACTGACAAAGCTTGCTGGCTTTTTTTTCGTCTCCGGCTGCTGTGTTTTGCAGTTTATTTCACTCGCACCAACATATCCGTACATGGGAACTGAAGAGTGAAAACATCAGGTTTTCGATGCTACGCTTCGCGACACGAAATCGAAAGTGACGGGCAATTTTTTTACTGGCACTTCGCCGCGATCGCCAATAATTAACAACTTCGCAGGGGGTCGTCATGTAAACTTATTAAAATATTTATAATGACTCGGCGTTAGATAAGAACTTTTATCTATTATAAGCTCGAATGTGGATCTACAGCAAAATATGCAATAGACCTAGGTATGCTAAAATTAGTCACCATCGACATAAAGTTCATTATTTTGAGGAAATCTCAAAGCACCGTACAAGGAACTTCCCATTATTGATATTAGAAATGATTTTTTATATTCATACGTAAAACCGATAAACGTTGAGAGCTTTCGAAAAATAACTTTTATTGCACCTATAGCAAAATTATAAAACATAATGTCACAATTGTTTCACTGACATACTTATTGCTTCTGTTTTTTGTATTCATGACCAACTGGAAATTTGAACAACTGAAAAAAATTGCATAATACTTCTTCATGCTTGGAGCCCGAGCCTTAGTGTCTGTTATAACGTTTACTTGGGAAAAATACTAATTTGCTGACCATAGACTGAAGTTTTAAACCAAAATTGGTTGATTGATAAAATACTTTTATTTTACTTCAAAGATAACAAAATATTTGATATTTTATTAATTAAAATAAGTAAAACGCCATTAAAAGCAAGTTCTAACGTTACCAAATCATTAATTAATTGAATGCAAGAATCTCATTATCAAAATTATTATTAGCAACGTCCCAAAGTTCGCCTGAGAGTGTATTTGTCCACGCGTCCATTGTAGTTGTACCTATATGTTATTAACAGGTCACAAGAGAACAATTATTATCACGGTATATTCATGTATACATAATATAATAGGATACAACTGAAAATGTACTAAATTGTAAATTTTAAAACTATATAAACACGTCAAATACAATGTTCGAACAGTTTTGAGTCCATGACAATGAAACAAACGACGTTAAAAGCTATTTTATTTAAAGTGATCAAAATTTGATCTAATAACGAATCCATTCGGAAAACCCAGGTGTATAGAAATTTTAATGATTTGCGCCCAATAGCTATTTTTATTGCATGAATTCATATAAAAATGGTTTCACATAGTACAATAAAAGTAAATAATAGCGATTACATAATATAAAAAATGAAACGTCATATCTTTTATTGAACGATAAACAATATCTTTGTCTATAATCGATTCTGGTTCCATATTTTTTTTGACTGAGTCACATAAAGCTTGTCCATATTTAGTGCCTTCACCGTGATTGATGAAAGACTCTCGTGTATGATAATTACACGGATCGTCCCAATTACTCATGAAAATTCATTGACAAAATTAAAATTTAAATACAGAATAATGTAATTTCTCTTTCATTGTTGCTTAAATTTTAAAATAAAAACTCAAAGGTTTTTACAAATTATTATCCTAGTCTTTGATTATTTATATAATAGAAACTTTGCCAAGTCCATCGAAATATTTATACAAAATGTATAAAGTTTAATTATTCCGACGATAAACTGACAAGTTAGTCTCTTACTAAATTTCCCAGCAAAAAGAAAAAATTGTCGGAAAAACACTTTTAAATAGATTTTAAGTAGATTAGTAGATTTAGTAGATTTTAAGTAGATTGATTAATATAAAAATTAATTTAACTGTGCATTTTAATACAAAGAATATAAGAATAATGCTTAAAAACAATGAATAATATGCACATTATCTTTTTACGAAAAGAAACAATAGCACTTTTATCTGTTTGTATTTTACATCTGGTTATGACTGCTCGGGGGGAAATTCACCTATTATACTAATATGAAATTTATGCAATAAATGTTCATTTATTTAATCACACGCATTTCCTTAATATTTAAGACGTCCATTTTTGATATATTTTAATTTATATTATAAATATAATGTTGTGGCATGGCAATATTGTTATTGTAATAACTTCTTATAAAATGTTCCTACAAATTGGCTTACCCATTTCATATTGTGTTAACCAAAACGTCCATTTTTTCTTCTGACTAAAATGTATTTCGTAAGTATGCCTTTTAATTTTTGTACAAAAGATAGATTTCTCATATTTTAGAAATTTTTAGTATCTTAGAGAAAATCTATGAAAATTCCTTTCAGTGATCAATTGTTTTTCTTGGTTATTATAACAATTTAAAATTAGAGGTTTTATTATGAAAACCTCAAAGTTGGTTTTTCCCAAGTAATAGATTGCAAAACAAATCTAAGATAAAATCATTGAGTACTTACAATTTTTTACTGTCAGTAATAAATAAAAGATTTCAAAGCTACGAACGATATTTTGACAATAATATTTCAAACAGATCACTAATTATAATATTTAATGTCTTACACTTTTAAGCTATTCATATGGTCAAAGATTTTCTTATGGAATATAAAATGTTTATGAATGTGTAACAATGTACTATTTGGTATTCGAGGAAACAAACATTATTCACCATTATATAAAGCTATTATAAAGGCCATTTTTCAAGATATACCATTCAAAATATACTATTGAACAGTAAGACTGCGAAGTATATCGGTTAAATGTTTTTAACAGAAAATAGACGGCGAAACAGCTAATACAGTAAATTACGGTGAATATATTTTATAGATGGATATATATAGCGCTAGAATACACCAAAGGTTATAAACATTGAGTAATTAGCGCTTTATCACATCTTTTATCATAAAAATCTTGAAAAAACTACTTCTTATCGTATCTTAAGCGCATGTTGCCATCGCAACGATTATTATAAGCGTAAAACTTGCTGCTTGCACACATTTTCGGTCTAAAAATATGAAATTTATGCACAATTTGTGCTACATAGTATTCAGTAACAAACAGTACATAAAACTCATTGAAAAACGTGTACATTTTGGTATTAATTTATTTACTGCAGTATTGCTTTCTATATATATATATAATATATATATTATACATTTTGTTCTGTACCATGGCGTAGAAATGCATGATAATACTAAGCTAACAGTAACTAATCGTATAGTTTAAATACCTTACAAATTCAAATGAAATGATTACTATTTTCGTATCACCTAAGAAAAATTTTTGCTTTTACGGAAAAATTACTTTAAAATTTCAATTAAACTTAAATAAAAACAAGGTTCACGTGTACAGGTCTGTTTAATGATAACATACCTTAAAACCCATAAATAAACTTTGAAAAATAATATTCCAGTGGCTTTCAATTTTTCAATAAGTAAATTTTTTTTCAAATTCAATTTAATTTTTATCTTTTTGAGAAATATTCTACCCGGGAGTGCGTAGATTTCGTAATTTAATACAATTAAATATGTTTAAAAGAATCATTTTCTGAAAAAAGGATAACTATCCGTATAGATCGTATTATGTTATTAAATACAAAAATACGAAGGTGAACCTCTAATCAATTTTGATTGAAAGCTGGCAGTGTGCATAGCTTGAAAATTAATGGTTAAATTTTATATTAAATATCACGTGAAGCCAAAAGTATCAGAAATTTTTTTCAGCTTAATGAGTTTGACGAGATTGAGAAGATGAATTAAGAATAATGCAGTATACAGGTTTTTCGTTATTTTTTCAACATATATTCACCTTAAATTTTCTGTGTTTTAGTTAAATCTACCGTTTATTTTCTACTGTGTCGAATTTATAATCTTCGAATCGTATAACACTTACGAAAGTATATACATTATGTAACTTTTATAGAATTTTTTTTGCAAGGTACTCGATTAATACAAGCTGTATCTACTCGAATGAATATTTTAATTTAATGATAATTTTATACGTTCCAAGTGACTTTGTTTTATTATTCTAATACAGCATATAAATGTTATATCTTTGTTCTCTAATCTTAGCACTCATGGAAAGTTAAATTGATCAATTTTGATTTTTTTGAGTCAGTGCATTCAAATTTTTCATTACTAACAAAGTTGTCAATTTCAGCCCTGCCCGTGATTAGGATTGAGTAGGATTTTGAAAACCGCGAGACTGATCCCAAAATCATGAAAGTACCTGAAGAGGGCTGGGATATTCAGTCGAAATTATGATGATCGGTATATAAGAATAATAGTTATAAGAATAGGTTAGCAATGAGCTGTAGCCTTCTGTGAATGCCAGGAGTAGAAAAGAAATAGATAAAGTTTAACAACCGTATTATAGAATCATTTAATAATGAAATATTTCAATCTTCACAAAGATAAACTGGATTACCTTAGGCTCATTATGTTACATACTTTTAAATTTTATTTTACGTCAAGTTTTTTAAACGTAATAGTATATTCTTTTTTAATAAACTTTTTTGTGAATCCCCCAGTCTAAAGTAATATTTTGATTTCTCTCAGCGGGCGTAAAATGTTACTTTAGGTTGGGGTAGCACAAAAACTATACTTATACATTTCAATTCCAGAAGTAATAGCAAAAGGAACTTGAATAGAACAACAAAATTTAATATTGAGAACATTGTAGTAAAAAAGCATGTGCTCAACTTTTAAAATAAAAATAAAAATTCAACAATGGTTGCTTTCCTTTATGATTGCGAAGATTTTAATAACGATTGAAATATACTTTAATGGTAATGTGTTAAGCTATGATAAACTGTAAAGGTTACTCCTCAATTATTAAATTTTGAATAAAAAGAAAACCTCATTCTAGTTTCGAGCTCTTTTAAATTAACTTTCATTGGTTTGAACTTAAAAATACTTGATGGTGAAATTAAAATTTCATAATTTATAACAATACTAATAGAGTAATATGAGTTAAACTCTATATATTACAATTATGCACAAATTTAAAAAAGTTAAAATGAAAATGATGTGCTAACCATATGATAATGAAACTATTCAAACTCGTAAATAGATTTACATATGTTATCTACACTTTCATAAATATTTAAAAAGAGGATTGGGCAAATAACATGGAAAATTCATTTTATCGCGATGAATATAAGAAATTGTTTAAAAATAGAGTTCTTAAATTTTAAATCTGTACACGTTTTACTTAAAAATATTACATGAAATAAAAAACAATCTTTTGTGCTTATATATTCATTGAAATATAGACATATTTCATCTCATAAATATCATTAAAAATTTCTAAAACCAGCGATGCTATAAATATTTATTATATACGCATTTCGATGTATTCAATGTTGTATATGATCAAAATTATTTAATTTCAACAATCTTATAGAAATAGATATTTACTATGTCCATCTCTGAAGATTATAAGCGACATAAAAATTATAAACATTTTATAAATAGATGATGGTGCAAAAATAAAAATTCATCACGCCCATAATTAGATTACAGGGAAATTAATTTTTAGTTGAACAATGAAACGTTACTACTATCAGAGACTCAAAAATCTAATTAAAACGGAGCGACTATAGCTGCAGCCTCACCTCTACTAGTTGGTAGTGGAGTGCCTTCAGTCCATATATACAAATTTGGATCGTATCGTTCAACAGTAGACACAGTTATTTGAGTACGATAAAAATTTATTTCTTGAGGTTGATCACCTCCAATAACATACAGGCAGCCATTGGCTGCTGCTACGGCTGGATAAGAGCGACCAACGTTTAATGAAGCTAATGTAGTCCATGTATTCTAAAAATTAAATTTTCAATTTATCAATTTCAGTTATACAACTAAGTAAACATTTAAATATTTTATGAAAATACCTCTGCAAATGAATATCTTTCAACAGAAGTCAATACTTCTTGGTTTTTATTAGTCCCGCCTATAACATACATGTAACCATCGAGTACTGCAATGCCCATTTGTGAACGAGGCGTCAACATTGGTGCTAAAGCTGACCATTCTTTTGTCAATGGATCATAACTCATCACGTCTTGTCGATGCCGGCTGTCATGAGTGCAACCACCCACAATATAGATTAGTCCTGATGAAATACAAGTTGATTAGAATTCTTACATTAAATATTCTCCAGTTATTAGAGGATTTTCATACCTTCGTAGGAGGCAACCCCCATGCTAAATCTAGGCTCTGGCAGTTTGTCGTGATGGTGCCAGGTGTTAGTGACAGGATCATAAACTTCTATGTTTCCTCCTATATCTTCACCAACCCATCCACCAAAAGCGTAAAGATGATTTTCGAAGGCACATAAACCAAATTCGCATCTGGATTCCAACATGTTACAAATCGATGAAGTCCATTCATTGTCTCGAGGATCATAACATTCGCCATCAGACATAATATGAGATTCCAACTCGCCTCCAATCACATAAACTTTACCATCGAGCAGAGCTACACCAGGTAAAATTCGACCAGTTTTTATTGGAGCTACTTCACTCCAGGTACTGAAATATTATTATTTATTATTTATATTTTCAAAGAAGCACAAATAAAAACTTGACAAATCGACGTACTCATTGTAAGTATCGTATTTGTTGACAATTTGATAGGTACTTTCAGCAGGTCTGACCCATCCATCTGTAGAATGTTCACGCTTGGATCCTCCGATAACTAGTATATTCTTTTTGGCGCAAAGACGAGGTTGTGCTTGCAATGGTACAAGGCATCCTTTGTTATTCAATAAGTCTTTTTGAATAGAGGTCAAGGCCACTATCAAGCTACCGTCGCTGCACTCGTATATAACCCGATCTAATCGAGCCATAGAGCACAATCGTAGCCTTATATGACTAAATATTTCAAATACGTAGCAAAGTCTAGCTGGTATGTCATGAGTTATCCAGTTGTAGGTGGCTTGGAAGACCTATAATGTACTTTTTTTTAATTTACATGTTCAAAACATGTTATGATTGACAGTAATTATCTCAATTATTATTACCTGAAATTCTGTATCAATATGAATTTTTTCACTACTAATGAATTTGACTAGTTGTTCTTTGGGAAGATCTAAAAATTCCTCTTCTTGCACAACTTGAGGAAAGTTTATTTCAATAAAACGTAGAGCGGTCTCCAATAAGTCCATTCTATTGTGAGCTTCTGCAAATCTGCAATTAAAAAAGCACAAAAAATAAATAAAAACCAGTTGAACCAGTTTGAAAAATATTGAACCATCTTATACCTATAAATTCCAAGAGCATTGGAAAAGTGTAGTTGCTCTTGTAAGTACGAAATACAACTAGAAACTACTTCGTCCAATTCCAACATATCGGCAGCAGCAAATAGCTCTTGAACATTATCTTGAGTAATATCCACATTTCCAGTATAAATAAAATCGACCAGACTTGATAAAATATTCTCAGATACTGTATGGATTTCAACAAGTTCTTGTTGTTCTTCCACTAATCCACAAGTAAACATGGCATTAAAATAAGCGCTGCTTGCTGCTAAAACAGACTTGTGTGCTCTAATGATTGTGTTCCCAACAACTAAACCAACATCACTGAATTGATTTTTAAGTCTTTGGGTATTAAGATTTCTCAAAACCTTAGGTGCATATTGGCCAGCTGCATATTCAGATTTAGATTTTGAATTATCAATTCCAGTCATTATAAATTCAGCGAACCCCATGGTGCTTGTGTTTAATTCGCTTTTTAATGGTACTACAGCACCCTCAGCCATAAAGCCATCAAGCGAGCCTTTGTCCACTACACCTATATGAAATTACAATAATAAATTGTTTATAAAATTTTAACATTCATTAATTTTTCTTAAACAATGGGAACAAAAAAGTTTATTTTCTTTCAACTTTCTACTTTGTATTTAAATAAGTTAACATGAGTATAAACTAAATATAAAATTTAGATTTACTAAAGTAGTTAAATGGCAATCAAGAACCGCTGAATTGAAATTTTAACAGTCAGGTACTCAAAAACGGTCAGAGCTTTTTATATATTGCATGCATTGGTTCATACACAAAATATGGGTTTGATTTACAAAAAAATTGATGACCTGTTTGACATAAATATAGAACTAGAAGGAAATAAAAAAAAATGCAATAAAAAAGTTAAGAAAAATCAAGATGCTAGACAGGCAGAGGTAAAAAGTTTGACAGCTGCCTCTACCGAATATTAATGACATCAAGATCAGCTAGCTTCCTGTACTTTATAATTGAAAATCATAATATTTAACACGATGCAATAAGTTTTTTACTTAAATTAGAATATTTCAAAATTCCAGCAATCAAATTCGACGCCGTTTTAAAGACGAATTATGTAAGCAAGTGTGAAAAGTTTCAACGTTCAGGCAATTAAATATGCGTTAGACTTACGAGCATAATTACAAAACGAGATTTGTCTAGAATGTTTACGCAAATTTTTTGTGAAACGAGTTGTAATGTTTTTAAAAAAATCGTCAAAAAAGTTCATATCTATAACGTGCGTTGTTGAAATATAATTATCGCTTGAGACTATAATTTAAAACTGCAACTGAAGTACTACGAGTAGTCGCAAACTCGTACAGTAAAACCATAGAAATTCGCATTATAGCAGTATGAAAGAAGATGCAATGAGAGAATATGAAAGTGCAAGAACCTCGCCGACCAAATCGTTCAAATAAGCCTTAAGTCGTCGTCGTCGCCTTCAACGACGACGAAAGCGATGAAGACGCATAACGCAGCAAAAAGAGCTGCGAATACTATAAAAGCTCAATTATTGATTAGTGAAGACTTTTTAGTGTCACACTGTTATTTTATGTATATATAGCTGCATGTTTTGCCTCTTTGTGAGTTGTGACATGCACATACCACAAGAGCTTTGGTGTAACTGCGTCGAAATTATTTAGCTTTGTAATAACGAAGAAAAGACAATAACAAACAGGAGTAAGTATTTGCGAAAAATGTATTACTTACGACATAGGCGCGAAAGGACTTTGTAGACACTCGGGAACGATTTGCTGTTGCTGGCTTTGCTACCCTTGAGCCGCATGCTTAGGCGCGTCGCAGGCAGTTTAGCTCCTCAAAATCGACATGGTGTGCAGCGAGTAATGCTGTTATGACTACTGACTAGTCAATAAGTTATAATATGCGCCGTCCTAGAGGCGATCGTTGACAGTTTGCCTCGCGTGGCACGGCGCGAGTCTCGTTATGTGTACAGCTATACAAGTATACTTATGAAGCGGCAGCTTCGAGCTATGCACAGTCTGCAGAACCGCGGCACACCGCACAATCGCCTTCTTCCATCTATTCACAACATTAAATCAGCCGCCTCGGCGAATCCGCCAAGCACCTATGATACACTGATCCACATAGGAAGATCATCATCGATGATAAAAACTATATAGCGATGAACTGCAGCTACTGCGCCCAAGTCTCGACTCCGAAGTACTTACCATGCCCTCCTTTTCGATTATTTTTCTTGCAACTGCGCTGATACACTTATACAGTACACACTGTAAGCGAGCTTGTTATGACTTTACACACTATAGGCGTCGAGTGCGCATCCGCTTGTCGCTGCTTGACACTGAAAGTTCTTGTTATTGTCGCAGCAACTGCTGTTAGCCAAACTTTTGATGCACTTTGTTTGTTAAAACTCATAGCTTATGTATTAAATTTAACCATCGATTGATTGATCGGACTTCATGCTAGTCTTCCTCCCGCCATTTTTCCGCCTCAGCTATCCACTTTGCAGATTAAAATGACGTAACCGTTTGAATGCTTTAGATGCTATAATTGTTAATAATTTTTGTTAGAGATTCCGCTCACCTGATTAATCGACTGTTGAGAGCAAAGAAAAATGCCTGTTACCGACTTTGTCAGATCACAGTGACTCATTATAATCTGCTTTTTCATTTATTTTAATGCAACTTAATATAATAAATAAAGCTTTTGACAAGCTCGACTGTGAAAGTGTGAACTGCGAAAGTGTGAAAAAATGACAATTATTAAAGAGTGACTGGAACTACAATCGATCGGATACAATTATCGATTGGCAACTTTCGATTTAAACAGCCTCTGCAGTGTCTTCCCGAAAGACGTCATGCAAACGTCGCCACAGCTAGGCCTTTTTCACAGTCAACACTACATTGGTCGTTTTACTGATTTATCAGGAGGTAATATAGAGTAAGGAGTTCCGGGTCGAGTAAATGAGAGGCTTTCTTTAGTTTGGAAAATCAGTAAAGTGACCAGTGTAGTAACAACTAAGTCAATACACTAAGCCTCGCTTGAGGTACATTTTTTAAAAATCGATTGAATCAAATTATCATTTCATTCCAAATAAATATTGTATAATCATATCAAATATAATAAAAATGGTTTATCTGATTGAAAGTAACGTTTTGAATTTAGCGCTGTGAGAGTGAGTCATGGTATAACGTCAATCGCGCAACTTCAATTTGTGCATTCTGATTGCACTGCGCTGGTGGCTGGTGCACACAACTAAGAACTAGAAGCTATAGGATTGACGACATTGCTGCATTAGGTCACTCACGCATGCTCTATTGCTCCGTGAGTGTCAAAGGAATTCGTGAGAGACATTGGTTCGCACTTTACTTTTGGAAACTCCGAATCATTGCTTTCTTTGTCCGTCACGATTAAAAATTACGTTCGAACTAGTAAATTTTTAGTGGTGGATTTTTCTTTCGAAATTGCGAAGTAAATTAGAACTTCGTTGTCATGACGCGCATTTCGAAGGCATCGTATGCCAAATTTACGGTAGGTCCATTAACACAGGATTGTGTACATCCTGTTGCACAGAAAAATTTGATTGCATCTTTTTCATGGTTATCGTGCATCTATTAGTGTCTAAATTTTACTTATTTAGCAGAGCGTCGATGGACACGATGAGTTCCTCAATCGGATATCAAAAACGTTACATTACACAAAATTGCCAGTACCAGATTGCCTGAGCTTGCCAGTAACAGGTTTGTTAATTATCTATCTCACTGTTCAGCTCACAAAATTCAAATAATTCATTGAAATTCTTCCAACTCTAGAACTTGCTGCGGAAATATTTACAGAAGTAAAAAATGGTCAAACCTTAGAACGACTAGATGTTGAAGAGGCCAGTCAAATCTCTAGAAATGCATGTGTCTCGCCATGTTCACTTGTTGTTGCTCTTCTATATTTAGAAAGGTTAAAAGATTGTAATCCTGAGTATTTACAAAAAGTTGCTCCATCTGAATTGTTTTTGGTCTCATTGGTAATACATACATTATATCTATGAATATTCACATATTTCCAAACATAATTATTAAAAAAAAATTTATAGATGGTTGCCAGCAAGTTTTTGCATGATGATGGTGAAGAGGATGAAGTTTTTAATGCAGAATGGGCTCAATCGGGCAATTTAAGTTGCACAAAGATGAATCGTTTGGAAAAAGAATTTCTCAAAGCTATTGTAAGAATTTTTTATTTTTATTACAATTATTATTTTACTCTAAATAAAAATATCTGTAATGAGTAAAGTATTTTAGTAGCATTTGAAGTGCTTTTCATATATGTACTTATTTTTCTTCAACTTAATTAACTCATTTTCATTGACATTTTTTATTGCAGGATTGGTCAGTGTATGTTCATAGTCAAGAGTTTTGGAGGAGGTTACAAAGTTTAGAAAAAGATGTTGCTTTCAAAGAAGCTCATAAAAGAGGATGGTTTTCTTACACAGAACTCAACACTTTACTGAATCTGGCAGATGTACTAACAATGCTGCAAACTCTTGTAAATGTATGCTCATTCTGTATAGCGACTTATACTGCTGGTTTATTTACATTACTAGGAGCAGTTACTGTAGCAGCACAGTTGCCAGATACTTTACTGAATATGAAACAGTCTCAAAGCTTGGCTCTTGCACCTTCAACAAATACTAATCAGATTTTACATCATAAAAATTTACGGATTCAAAGTCTTGAGGATTTTGAAGAAGATGTTGAGAGCCTATTATTGGATTCGGTTTTAGAAAGATCTAAAATGTGTAATGAGTCATATGCAAATCCAAATAATTTCAAGATCAATGACAAACATAATAATAATAATAATAATCAGGGACTACAATGGATAGTTGATTACATAACTCTTTGGTTTCAAAATTCTGCAAATTTAAAGCCAAAACATTATAGAACTGATTGGGAAAATTCTTTTAATCAAAACAGAATCTATGTCACTAAAACAGATTTTTTTATTGAATCAGATTCGTTTCTACAGTATAATAAAGATGGAGTTTACAATAAAATAGAAAAACAAGCTCATGATTCAAGTTTGAAAATATTCTTGAGTAGCTGGAAGTATTATAGTCATCATTTTTTTAAAATTCCTTTAAGTCAAGATCAATGACTATTCGTAAAATCTCTTTTTTCTTTAAAATCGTCATTTGCCAAAATGTTGTAATTGATCTTACCTCATTCTTTTATTACTTTAATTTATTTTATATGTATCTTGTAAAAAAAAATTTTGTACTCTATTAAATTTTATATTCTTCATTGTATGTAGATATAATTTCATAAATTAATGTAACAATTAATATTTCTTTAAAACCAGCTAAAAATATTTAGACTGGACTGTCAGCTTCGACTAACATATAGACTCTACCATAGAGTTACAACAAGTTAAAATTGAAATTGTCCATTTTAGGGAATTGAGCACCATAATGAACAGAAATATATTTTTCTACTGGTATCTAATCTGTACTTTGCTCTAAAAAATTGATTTTTCAATAAACATAACAAGCATAAGTACACATAAAAATTATTTTTCTTGGTATATGAACATTTCTGCGAGTATTTTAATGAATTTTATCAAGTTACACCAACAAACATATCATACCGTTAATATTTTTGGTATTATTATAAATTGCTTAAAAGTTGAATTATTTACAAAATTTGTTAGTAAGATCTGCAGCACAGTAAAAGAAACAGTAGCCAATTTATGACCAGCAATGGCTAACACTCTTATCTAAAAAATCTGAAAATTATCATGACAGTAGATCTGTACAATACAACAAAAACTTGATTATCTAAATCCTACTTGGGCCTCACTTTTAATAAATTTTATTATTATTTATGTCACGATTGTCATCGTGTGTGGAACTCTCATCTGTCTCAAAATTTTTATCTTTTTCTTCTGTACTTTTATCTTTTTCTTCTCTATTTTTATCTTTTTCTTCTGTACTTTTATGTTTCTCCTCTGTATTTTTATCTTTTACTTCTGTATTTTTATATTTTCCTCTGTATTTTTATCTTTTACTTCTGTATTTTTATCTTTTTCTTCTGTATTTTTATCTTTCGCATCTATCACTAGCAGTGGCAACATTCCAATTATACAACCAATAGTCACACCTAAAACTCGGCCCTATAACAAATTTTTTATTATCAATTTGAACTAAAACATCCAGTATCACATGATTCCCAATACTTACAAAATTAGCCGATCTTCTACACATAGGTAAGTTTAGTTGCATTGGCGTTAACTTAGGTGGCTCAAAACCAATCTTTTGTGCCAATCGTTCAACATAAACTGCCGATCCTATACCCAAAATATCGGAAATGGTGTTTCCAAAAGCGGCCGCAGCCATAGTTGATAATGTTATGAATGATCCTAAAGATGCTTCAATTGAATCTCCCTAAAAAAATGTTTCACTTCTTTTAATAACGTTTTTAAAAATTAGATTTAAATGGTATAAAATTATTATTATCTTACAGCGATTATCATAACAAGATTGTCTAGAAAGCCGAATCCAATGAAAGGTATTGCATTAGCAACAGCCACTGCAAAAAAAAAACGTGAGTTTTTCATATTTTTCAGATATGAATGTAGGTGGTAAAAAAATGTAGGTCAATTGAGTTTCTTAAAATGAAGTTAAATTTTGAATTCAACTTAATTATATAATAATTTTTTCATACAAAAACAATATTTTTAAATGAATAAGTATTTAATTTAAGATCATGAATGAAATCTATTTTGATTCGTTTGACCCCACCATGATAAAACTAGTTTTATCCAGAGTTGTCTGAATCAATGAAAGATTAATTTTACATAAAGATAAGTATTTTTTGATGATATTCAAAGTACTAATCAAGAATTCATGAAGTAATTTTTAAAATTTTTTGTTAAAAAATTATAAATTTTTACATACCTCTCATTAAATCTGCTCTGGTAGGTTGAGGTACTGATTCAGCTGTAAATATAACAGAATTTTATTTAGTATTAAAAATTATTGAAATTCAACTGATCAAGTCATCCATTGACTTATTATTTTTAAGAAAAATGAATTAAAAAGATCAGTTTAATTTGGTTAGTGATAAATTTTCTATAACTGAAATACTAAGTACAAGATTATTTTAGATAGACTTACAAAATAGATTTCCGTAAAGTGGGAGCAAAGCAAGGAAGAAGACAATAACAGTTTGTTAGTTTTTTGTCCTTAAGCAGAATAAACAGATATTGAGTTTCCAGGGAACCAGCTTTGAAAGTGCATAGAGTTAGAGAAGCAGTCGGTGAAATAAAAAATTAAGTGTCAATATCATTGTCCATTTAGTTTATAATATTAATAAATTATCCATAATTTATTTTTATATTTGTTTTACAGAATAAGATGAATAATATTTGACATCAAATATAATTTCTAATATTTTTTCATGCAATCTTACGTGAACTATTTTTTGCTGACTCTCCGCAGAACAATGGACTTTTACTGAACTGACTGATAAATCCATATTCATAAAAAAGTGAATTGAATGATTATGATTGATAAATGAAATTTTAATCAAGACTTTGAATAATGATTGATTAGTGCAAGGAAATTCTAATAAATTTGTTAGTAATTAATATCTTTGACAATAGTTGTCATCACCTTCATTAATAGTGAAGATATTGAATTTCATAATATCGATTCTCATGAAACTGGCCCTAGAAACTTAATGTATGATTTATCGTCTTACCATATTTACGTAATAACCAATCATCAGGAACCTCACAGTAACTTCCTGTAGGATCAACATCTCCTAAAGAAGGTACCTTGCTTGGACGTCCAAATTTACTTCTCCATCGAAATGCAGCAAGTTGACCTAATTAAATCAAATGAAAAATAAAAAAAACTAAAGAACTTAACCAAATATTGTTATAAAATGAAGCTTACAGGAAGGCTACAGGAGTGCTACTTTGAAATGGAAGAGAAATTAAAAAATGATTTTTTTATGTTCATAAGAAGAATATTTTAAATATTCATATTAAACTACCTCTTTTATAAATAGCAGAAAAATCCGCACTCCTGCAAACATCTTTATTTTGAAGCTTGACAAGTCGATGTGATGGTTTTTCATTTCTTTAGAAGAGACTCTTCAGTGTGTTTCTTTATATTTATAACACTCATACACAGAGTCTTTATGAATTCTACGTGTGAAAAATTGCAAGTGAATTTCTATAAATGATTATGTAAAAGTTTTGTTTTCTTTTTTTTTCTTTTTTAATTTTCTTTTGAAATACAGCAAAAATGTATCTACTTGACAGATACTAACATTCAACATTTAAAAATACATTAAATAAAAGTGAAAATTCAAGACGATCTATAATTCAAATAATATGGTGCAAATGATCAATATCTGTGAGCACATCAATAGTGAAGTAAATTATGCAAACCAAGACATAAACGACTAGGACAACATATTTTCACAAAAAAATGTTTGAGATTTGGCATTTTTTGGGAATAACCCTTAAAATTTTGTATTCTTATCAAATCTTTTCGAAGAGTATTGAAGAGATTTTACCTTCAAACTCAGCCTTGAGTTTGTTGGATTGACATTCCTGTAAAGCTGTGATCAAAACTTCTCTTTCTTCAGAAGTTAATCGTACAGCTAATTCCTTAGCTTGAGTCTTGGAAAGAATTCTATGTATGGCACCTGCAGTAACACCTGCAGAAGCACTACCATATCTTTGTTGGTGAGAAAAGCTCAAATTGTAAGAATTGCTCTTTGGAGTGCATGAGCCAATCCAACTACATAAACTTCTACTATTATGCTTGAATTTTGGGTTCATAAATATTCTATCCAACGTCATCATGGAAGTTGGATAACGTCTGCCAGTGCATCTTCGAGAAACCACTGATATTGATGTGCACATTTTATAGAATTGTTAACTCTTAACCGCTCTTATTACAAATTATTCATCTATACTCCGAGGTAAGTGTAATTTTTAATAATTACAAAGCTCAATAGAGCAAAATACGACGTGAAGTTGTTTTTTTGTTTGAATTAAATTTTCTAAGCTGTACGATGACTCTACTGATGAACCCATCGCGTTCAATAGTACCGATGACGATAGATCTTGCACTTAATTAAATGCCGTCGCGAGTCGCGAGTTGTGATTTCCTTCTTGACGAGTCGATCGCGAACGACTGCTGGGTAAGTTTATAATACGAACTTGAAGCATACAATATATATAGTAGTATAAGCAGAACTGTGGCACGCTTCTGCAACTAGTACTGCACTTCGATTTTGGAACGGCGCGGTTCGATCTCCCCACCCACGTAGACGAGGCGATTCTTTACGAAAATACAAACGCGGATTGGATGAGGATGCAGGT
This sequence comes from Trichogramma pretiosum, assembly GCF_000599845.2. NCBI lineage: Eukaryota > Metazoa > Arthropoda > Insecta > Hymenoptera > Trichogrammatidae > Trichogramma > Trichogramma pretiosum. The sequence goes on from NW_019641683.1 coordinate 84,202, forward strand.
AAGAGCAGCATAGCTGCCACGGAGAGAGAACTGTGTACGGTGCGCCGAGCGGCGAACTGCTGCAGCGATCAACATATTCTACGTGACGCACGACACGTTTCTGACGTCATGCGGGTGGTGAGCTGCGCTTCAAACAATTTAATCACACGCCCTATCGTTTGTCAAATCTAATTTCAACTCAAGGAAGAACCGTCCGTCCTCGTATTTGCTTGCTTATTCGTATTACTATCGAATCCATGGCAGTGCTATTCAGAATTTCTTTTCAAATCGAATACTAATATTTAAATAATACATAAACATACGGTCAAATTATGTTAGCGATGGCAAAAATAACTACTACAATAGTAGGCATAAAAAATCAACGATTTTCAAAAATTTTCCAATTCACTTAATACTCTACAGTGCCTATTAAGAATGGTCGTTTAATTCCTATCTTTAGTTATTCATATAATTATTCTTAATATTCTATGCACATTGTACTGTGGGAATTATTTTCCTATGCAAGAGGGTTGTCAAGAAAAAGCTTATTAAAAATTAGAAAATATCTATTTGAGTTATTTTATAAAATTTTACATAATCTTATTTATAAAAAATTAATTTTATTTTTAAAAAATTATCCACATAAATTTTCATTTTGAACCATATACTTTAAAAGTTCTGTCCATACTTGAGGAGGCTATAAAATCAGCATTCTTTCCAAAACGCACAGAAGTCACTGAGGCTGTGTGATCATTGAATGTCTTCAACTCTACCCACTGTTTGCAAACATAGATCCTATAATACAATAAAGTTATTTTTAGTTCAACTATTAATATTAAACCAAGAAAATAGATTAATCAAGGCTTATTTTAACATTTACATATTTGTATAATTTAATCATCAGACCAAATTATAATAATAATTACTAATTTATAAAAAATTTGCCTTTTAACATGCATATATAATATTATATAATTAGTTGAATATACCTAACATCTGATCCACAGACAGCTAAGTAAGTACCACTTTGATCGAAACAAATATCTTGTACTTCATAAGATTCATCTAATTGTAAAGTTTTGAAATTTTTCAGTTTACGCAGATCCCATAATTTTACACAAGAATCTTCAGCAGCTGTAGCCAAATAATAACCATTTTCTGAAAAACTTATTGCTGTAATAGGTCCAGAATGTCCAGGGAAATTAGCAACATTAGATTGTTCCTTTAAATCCCAAATTTTAATTTGTGAATCTACAGTTCCAGTACCAAAGATTAAGCCATCAGGGTGAAACTGTGCTGTAGTTAAAGGTTGGCTACCTTGTCCAGATACCTAAGTATTAACACCCAATAAAATTATATAATTTCATTAATAATAAATTGTCAAATTATTTTACCTTTGTAAGTAATAAACCTGTTCGAATATCTGAAAATGCCCAACAGTGATCGAGAGATGAACTGAGCAAGTAATCTCCAGTCGGATGCAATGACAATCCTGTTACAGGTGCATCATGAGTTCTCATTAGTAACATGGTTTGACTAGTATCCACATTCCAAACTCTAACAGTTGAATCAGGAGAAGCTGTCATAACTACATCTTCTGTTGGATGATAAATAACTCTTGTGACTTTTTTTGAATGACCTTTAAGAATGGTGACAATTTGTTCAGTATCTTTGTTAAAAACTACTGCATTTTTATCAGCTCCACCAGTTACAATTCTACTTGTATCTGCTCCATGTATATCTAAAGCCAGAATTCCAGGAGTACTAGCTGAATGAAGACCCTTAAATTAATATTTTTAATGAACATATTATTTTGAATAATGTTATATAATTAGTTGGCAAAGTAAAATTACTGGATGTGATGACAATGTTTCAAATGATTTTATTGTATCATGTGTAGAAAGATCTTCTGGAATAGATCTGCCTCTACGTTTTCTTTCTTGAGTCAAAACTGTTGCTTTCTCTTGTAATTTTTCGATAATGTCTTCAGTTATTCCTGCTTGTTCGTCGGGTTGTGTAGCTGTTCCACCAGCTTCCATAGCTAATGCCTTTTAAAAAAATTTTAATAATAATTAAAGCAATTACTAAGCATCATGAAGAGTATTTTAGTATATTTAAACTTACTGGTTGAGGAATGTTTGCAGCTGAAGTTAATGGTTTAATCATGGCTAATGCTTCTTTAGCTGCAGCTGCTTCCTTAGTGAGTTTTGTTATAGCTCGACAAACAGAATCATGTTGATAGAGGCTTTGCTGTAGTTCTGCACGAGATGCATGAACTTGCTGTTTAACTTTGAATGACGCTAAAGTAACAGCGTCATATTCATCTTGTAAATCTTTTAAAACATTTGGAATTGATGTTGCTGATGGTGGATTTGGCTTGAGGCATGCATCAGCTACATTAAACATTAAAGGTCGATTAAAATCAAGTGGTTGGGACTCAAATTCTTCAAATTACTTACTTTTAACTTCAATAAGTTGGTCTACACTCAAATCGATGCCATTTATCGGATCACATCCATTCTCTATTATATATTTTTCTATAACACTTTTTTCAAATATATGACCGGATACCGGTGAAACCACCGGTTCTTCGGGAACTGCATTAGTAACTAAAGCATAAAATATTACATAAGTATATTATGAAGTACTTATTCAAATCGAAATTTAATTACGTGCTCGAGAAATCAATCGTTATCAAATTTTAATCAAAAGTTAAAACAAATAAAGGTTTAAAACATAACCAAATTTTTTTTTAATTACAACGCGAAATAGCAAACATAATTTTTTGACAGCTACAACTAGAAAGTACCATGTATTCTAAGAGTAGAAAAAAGCAATTATCCAATGACGAATAATTTTATAACATTTTAATTTACTCACTGGCACACTGCAACATTTTATCACACTTAACGAGTTTATCCCTTAGCAGTTACAACTCACAACTTACAGTAGTTATTAGAATGTATACAATAGTTACCAACTGTTCTCTTAGTTTGCAAAGTGTAAATATCGTAGCAGACGACAAAATTGCATGTACTGTACTCTGTACTTGTCAATTTTCAGTCGTCATGATCAGTCTGGACTCTGGCATACTTTCTGTGCGCAGCAGCTGGTAAGACTAAACTAGACACCTTCCAAAACATGTAGTTGAAACACTGATTCTCCTGCTCGAAATATTTTAATGATATGTTAATCATTTTCTAAGATGTACACTTTACTTAGTGGGTTTTATCGGTATCTTGTTCAGAAAGACGAGTACTTCATAGTTATTTTAGGACTTGACAATGCCGGCAAAACTGTAAGAAAATATTTAATTATGAGCTAACCTGGACATTCGTCAAAATATTGTAAAACACGAGCTAATTTTTCTCTACAATAAAGGTATTTTTCTATTCAGACTTACTTGGAAGCTGCCAAAACAAAATTTACAAAAAATTATAAAGGCATGAACCCTAGTAAAATAACTACAACTGTAGGTTTGAACATTGGTAGAATTGATACCGGTGGTGTGAGACTCAATTTTTGGGACTTAGGAGGTCAAGAAGAATTACAATCACTTTGGGATAAAGTCAGTAATAAGATGCGTTTAAAGAAATTTTAATGTAATTGTAAATATTTAATAGTTTATTGCTTTCAAATATAGTATTATGCAGAATCACATGCAGTGATTTATATAGTAGACTCATCCGATAGAGATAGAATTCCTGTATCAAAGGAAACTTTTGGTAAATAATTGATTTTCATTTTGATGAAAAAATTATTTAATCAGTTAACTGATGTTTGTGGTAAAATTTTTAGATAAAGTAATCTCTTCGGAACATCTTCAAGGGGTGCCATTATTGGTTTTGGCTAATAAGCAAGATATACCAGACTGCATGGGTGTAAGAGATGTGAAGCCCATATTTAACCAAAATGCTCATTTAATTGGTCGAAGAGATTGTATGGTAATGCCAGTTTCTGCATTAACTGGGTAATTACAATATTTTTTATTTTATTAATAAATTTAATAGCTTTTCAAGTTTCATTATTGAATAATTTAATTTTTATTTTCACAGAGAGGGAGTAAATGAAGGAATAAATTGGTTGGTCGATTGCATCAAACGAAACAACGATATTAGACCTCCAAGAAATCAAGACAATAATGGTTTATCATGATATTCCATTCCATAATAATTTTGTAATTTAGTTTTAAATGTACATGTATAAAATTAGATTTATCCTTCAATATTAGATATTATTTTTATTTCTTAATTCTCAGATGTAATCTTACAACACAGGTAAAAACTTTTCTTCAGTATGCATAAGATGAAAATCTATCCGGAAAAGTTGAAAATCGAGTAGACCTTTTTTGCAGAATTTTTGCAGAATTTTTACTTTCAACTTTCATTAATAAAATAACATAAAAGGGAAACGATACACCAGTGAATAAAACATTTTCACCAGTAAATGAAACCATTATAATTCATAATAATATATTCAGAAAGTTGTTAAAAACTATTGAAATATTTAGTATTAATGCTCAGTTATATCATAAAATTTTACTAACGATGAATTAGTTCAGTATAATTAAATTATATTAATTTATAAATAAAGTTTCATTCACTGGTGCGTTTTCAATCACTGGGGAGGTGACTCTAAATTAGAATTACCAAAGGTTTCTATTTCAAAAACTCTGCTCTGAGCCTTGCGCATAGTGCCAAAATGCTATTGTGCAAACTTTTTCCACATTTTTAGGGCTCAAAGATGCCAATTTTATGTTGAAAGTGTAGAATGACATTTAACTGTAATTTATATCACATAAATGCAAAAGAGGAGTGAATTAGTGTATAACTCTCCTTAAGATTACAAAATCAAAATAATTAGTTTGCGCATTTTTACACCTTCAGAAAGAGGATATAAGTATATAACGATTTTTCGTGACCGTTTTTGGCGCCCCTTAAAAATTAGTGTGGGTGCCACGGCACCCCTGGCCCCCATACTGGCCCAGCCAATGCTAAAAAGCCTTCGTAATTCGTTTGAAATAACCAGATTCTCGAAGGCGATGTAAATAGACATTGAAACGCGTAGCTCATACAACGAGAGGTATAGTAAGGCGCGCGTATACGAGAGTTTGCACCTGTCTGATAGGCGGGCCGGTTGTACCGATAAGAGCTCAGATAAATACGCCTCGGTCCGTTTCTTTCTATTTTGTAAATGTATAAACGTCGCGTACAGTGATAATTGATATAAAACAGCGAGTGCCGCGTCGTCGTCGTGGTTGGAGCAAAAGCGCAAACGTCGCGTTACAGGCTAAAAATTTCCTCGTTATACGTTACGGATGACCAATAAATTGTCGTTACCTACATATTGAGATCAAAGTGTTCGATTTGAAGAAAAACAACGTTGTTGATCGTCTTCGTATCATGTGGTCGTATACAGACAGCAACGATATAAGTGTTTTACCGCCGGAGTTTAATCGAAGGTAATGGATCGTGTCGTGTAAGTTAATAACAAGAAACGCAGCTCGAGCTTTTGGATAAAACCCTGTGTCTCGTTGCTACATATTTTAATGACATATCTACTTTCATAAAAAGAAGATCGACGATAAAATGAATTCTTATCAAGCATGACGATGCTTGAATAATGAAATTAAATGCAGATTCGTCATTACTTACTACATAAACACAATCGAGAAAGAAAATGTTTTACAGCAGTTCTTATTCTAGCATCTTTGTGTTTACGTTGCAACGATCAATTTGATATTCTTGTAATTGGTGGAAAAGTCAAATGAACATTCATACAATTTTATTGATTGTATACATTATTGGAAAACATCAATCAAATAATTATAATTGAAACCCAATGTCTTTTGATTTTCCAGATGTTGCAAAGACAACCAATGCAATAAACGTTACGCTTTTGTTGATAATTTACATGTAGACCTTCAAATTTTCATACTTAAAGCTAAATATTAGGAAAACAGTACCTAATATTTCTCTCGAAATTTGATCGGTAAAATTCCAGAACTGCACAGATTTCAAAATTAGATATTTCATAACTAAATATTTAATTATATTCATTTGAATAATTTTTTATAACGCATATTTTTTCTGTGTCAGATTGAAATAGTATAGAGTAACCAAATATTTGTGCTTATCTCTTAAGAAAATCGAATAACAAGTAGTAAGTATAACATGAAAATATCAGCTATCTATTTTTGAATTCAATAAATATGTAAATTATATCACATAATGGAAAGGAAAAAAAAATTCTTTCTACTTCTCGATTTATATTATGAATGATTTAAGTTCCATTTTTTGCTGATTCAAATTTGATCGTACCTTCACTCAATATGATATACTACACATAAATATAAAGATATGTATTTGAGTGAAAAAAGTTGTTAATAAACGCGTGAATTTTAAGAACGACGAACAATCTTTAGAAAAACAATTCGTTCTATAACTTGATCAGTTGATATAAGTTGGTGTATTGCGCATTTTAATTTGTGGGTTCATGTGAAATTTCATGATATATAGCACATACAGTACTGCAGCAAGGCAAGTTTACACGTGGTCAACGTTGCCTGGGTTCAACTTTGACAAGCCACACAATTATAAGTAACGGCTAATTTTCAATAGTACAATAGGTCGCGGTTCATTAGCCGGTTACACGAGTTCCGAGCAATAACGAATCGCTCGCGAGTCGCGATTCGAGAATCGAGTTTAAGCGCAGCCTTACGTTTCAGCTCGTCGTCAGCGCTCTCTCGTATCAGCTGCGAATTTTCTCATTGCTCGTTTTCCTATATACTTGTATTCGTATCATCACAGGTGAACGGTTGTGCGTGGGTGAGTCATTTTTGACCGACTGTGACACGTCTATCTAGACCGTATAAGTATATAATTTTGTCTATGTTCGATAAGGACTATACCCGAACGTTTCATATATAAAATTGCTAATATGCAAAGCAGGCTATTAGCCGGAATTTAATGTTGGTCGATACGCGCAAGTATATCCTATAGCTGCTGTTTTCTGCTGCTGAGCCTGCTATTGCTGCTGGCTTTATTGTTTTGACATTTGATTCAGAGCGCGGTCCGTCAAGTAAGTAAAGAAGAATCTGTCAAATTGTTACATCTCGTATTCACGCCGCGGTGGCTCTAACGCGGCTAGGCTGAAAAGAGTGAAAGGGATTAATAAATGATAACTTTACTGCATTCTGTCTGTCGCCCAGGATCGTAAGCAATATCGCATACAATTTTCGAACATAGTACGAATTAATAAAGCTTCCAAGTTTTATCTTCAATATTGTCGTTTGCGAACGCGAAAGAGACAGAGAAACGAAGAGAGTGCTGAGAGGGGGAGAGAGAGAGAGAGAGAGAGAGAGAGAGAGCGAGAACGAACTGAAGAAAATTAAGGTGTGTGCCTGTGCTAATATACTGATCGCGAGTTGCGAGTTGCGACTGCTCTGTTGACTGTTTCGTTGCTGATAGTGCTATAAACTGCTTTTGTGTTCTTGGAGTCTTTAGGTTAAGGTACTGTTTTTGAATTGTATTCAAGTTATTGGACTGCTTGAATAGTGTGTGTGTGTGTACTGCATTTTGCTGCCAAGTGCTCTACCTAGTAGCCTCTACCTGCCTCCTGTCCAAGAGTCGTTTCGGATAACGGCTCGCACACGTATGTACTTGCTGTCAATGCAGCTCTTAATCAATGAATGCTTGTAATGAAGTAAATCGACGCTACTAGTCGATGATCTTCCTCGATACACGTCGGTAATTAATCAACAATTATCGTCGCCGCTGCGCCTCTCTTGCGTCCGCGAATCTTTGTTAATGAATGCGCCTGTTGTACTGTGCCGAAATTGCAGGTGGCTGTTGTGCTCGTGCTAACATATCTCTTCTTGCGGCTATATCTGCACACTGTATACACTTTTAGCATATGATCGTTCATTTCGCTAAGAACTGAACGCTCGTTATATATAAGTCGCTATACCCTGCCCAAGAACTTACAACAAATAGGTTCTTCGTGTGAGTGTGAGCGATGTTTGCATAGTGAGACAGTAATAGTATGTCAGTGCATTCCTACATTTCTTCATACGTCCTCTTGTATACTCTATCCACAAAGTTTCGATTGTGTGACTATTCTTTTACGATTTTTTCCAACCTGTAATCAACATAGCAGATACATTTCAATTATCTAACAAGTTTCGAAATTTTATTCTGTGTAGCCTCTGAAAGTCTCGGTTTCTCTCTCTTATTTTTATTTTGCGCGACCTATCTTTCAACATTTATCTCGCGAGCGTGGCACATTTTGACACAGCTGTGAAAATGATGGGTGACACTAGTATTACTAGCAGACCTAATACTAATGGTAGGTGGATCGGCCTTAGAAGTGCTGTATTTCATGGTATAACTTAAAGTAATTACATTCCATAAAGTTTCTTTAATGAAAGAATGTCTACTTTCAAGTTGATGAAATAAAATGTACTGAAAGGTTTAAATGAATTTTAAAATTCCGTTTTTACTGTTTTACTTTCCCAATTATGAAATGAAGTAAGCTTTTGTTGTATTAGTCACATTAAAAAAATTGTTACATCTTTTCTATTTGTGTATGTGTACTTTAATTTGCCACAACATTTAATTAACCTTAAGTTAAATGATGTTTACATTAATTTAATTGTATAATGTTACAGTACTTGCAGAGTTTAATTTTACTTTAACCAATAATTCATTGCAATAAATATTTTTTAAATTCCATTTATAATTAACTCTTAAAATTGTTCTTTCTTTTTCTTTTGTTTTTCTGTATGGGTATACATGTGTGTGAGTGTGACTGCTATGAATTATTATTAATTTCAAGTCAAATTTATTGTTAAAATATTTTAAATTATCTTATTTATTATTATGAAAAAATTTAAATATTGTTCCTATAATATGTCTAACAGGATAAGATCCAAGTGCCAGATTTTTTTGCAGTTATTAACAGCAAGTTGAATTGTATTGCTTGTCTTTGCAACTGTGGCTGCATTTTACTGACAGCTGATTCATAATGAATGCCTCAGAACATGGGTAAATAGCCCTAAGAGCATATATTTTTTTAATATTTTTGTTTTTGTATAATTTTAAACAAAATTCAATACCATATACATTTTGAAAAAATATGTTTGAATGTTTACCACAGCATGTGCTCATAATTATTCCAGATTTAACCCTGCCTTTAATATGGCCTCCATTAAACAAGCCATCAATGAAGCGGTGGAAAGAGGTGGGTACACTAATTTGTGTTTTTCACATCACTTTTATTTCATACAGCACAATTCCTGCATCTGATACCTAATGCTTTGCTTATTACATTAATTATATGTTTTATTATGAAGTTTGAGTCAGTATAACATTCATTATTATAAATTATGAATGTAAGAAAATATACTTTATAATTGATAATGTTTCAAATGTATATTGCATTGTTTATTTCAATTTTATCATGTTTTTTTTATCATTTAATTATAAATTTTTTATGTGCATGCTAGCATAAAAAAATTGCTCTTAACGCATTGCTTTCATCTAACCACACAGTGCACTCATAATATATTGTTAATTGCAAGTTTCAACAGTGAGAATGCCAGCACCTACTCGCTTGAGGGACCTAATAAGACAAATAAGAGCTGCAAGAACTGCTGCAGAAGAAAGAACGGTTGTCAACAAGGAGTGTGCATATATCAGATCCACTTTTAGAGAAGAAGATAGTGTTTGGAGATGTCGAAATATTGCCAAATTATTATACATTCACATGTTAGGGTGAGCATGATAAATTTTTCAAATATTCATGAAATTTTCTCATTAATTCTTTTCATCATTTTCAACACAAAAATTATTTTAATTGTAGGTATCCTGCACATTTTGGACAGTTGGAATGTTTAAAGTTGATTGCATCTCCAAGGTTTACAGATAAACGTATTGGATACTTGGGTGCCATGCTCCTTTTGGATGAAAGACAAGACGTTCATTTATTAATAACTAATTGTTTAAAAAAGTATATTTCCATTCAACTAAGTTTGATTGTAAATCTTAATTTGTATGAAATTGTAATTTTTTTTTATTTCAGTGACTTGAATAGCACTACTCAGTTCGTAATAGGCTTGGCATTATGTACTCTTGGAGCTATCGCTTCTCCTGAAATGGCTAGAGATCTTGCTGCTGAAGTTGAGAGATTGATGAAATCTCCTAATGCCTATATTAGAAAAAAAGCTGCTCTATGTGCATTTAGAATTATCAGAAGAGTTCCAGAATTAATGGAAATGTTTTTACCAGCCACCAGAAGTTTGTTGACTGAAAAAAATCATGGAGTTTTGATTACTGGTGTAACTCTCATCACTGAAATGTGTGAAAATAGCGTGGATACATTGAATCATTTTAAAAAGGTAGATAGAAATTTATTGTAACTTTTTTATGAATGCATTTTTTTAGTTTCATGTTATCCATATGTATTTTAAACGACTATCGTCCATAATTTAAAATTAGTCTTAATAGTGAGACGTCTCTTCTAAGTTGTAAGTCCATAAATTTGCAAATTATAAAATTTAATTTTGTCCCATTCAGGATTGCGGCCATCGAGAGGTAATTTCGAAACGCTAATTATTATTTTCGCATGATTCGCTTGGCATATTTTCATACAAATATATATATTTATAAAAAAAGCTTTGCTGATCGAATCTTTAAAATCTCATGTGTAAATACTTTTTCGAAAGCATACTTCGTCATATGAGATAGTATTAAAAAATCGGAAGTTCGATAAATTTCATTGTCAACAAATAATTTATATTATTTCTAATCATTTTTTAAAAACTAGAAATAATCAATGTCAAGTATAGTTAAATATTGCATGTATCAATTTCTTGATTTTACATTGTAAATATTGAAAAAATTTTGTCTACCACTTCTTCCAATATAAAATTTGAACTGAAATTCATATATTGATACATTTTTCGAAATATACTGAAATGTACTATGTAATTTTTGATGTTCACAGGTGTTTAATCTTCTGCACTTAATGTAAATTTTTATTTTACCTAACACAAAATGAACTATCCATTTTTTTCAGATTGTGCCAAATCTTGTAAGGATTTTGAAAAACCTCATACTTGCCGGTTATTCACCAGAACATGATGTGTCTGGTGTATCTGATCCATTCTTGCAAGTAAAAATTTTACGTCTCTTGCGAATTTTGGGACGTAACGATGTTGATGCATCAGAAGCTATGAACGATATTCTTGCACAAGTGGCTACAAATACGGAAACAAGTAAAAATGTTGGCAACACAATTTTATACGAAACTGTTCTTTCAATCATGGATATTAAGTCAGAAAGCGGTTTACGTGTATTGGCTGTTAATATTTTGGGTCGATTTTTATTGAACAATGATAAAAACATCCGCTATGTTGCCTTGAATACTCTTTTAAAAACAGTATATGTTGATACAAATGCAGTGCAAAGACATCGGACAACTATTTTGGTACATAGCTATAGTGCTAGCATATTTTAAAATTCAACCATTTTAAATCAATTAAATTTTTTTTTCTAGGACTGTTTGAAAGATCCTGATGTATCCATTCGACGCCGCGCTATGGAACTTAGCTTTGCTTTAACTAATTCTAACAATATAAGAGCGATGATAAAAGAACTTTTACTTTTCTTGGAGCGAGCTGATCCCGAATTCAAAGCTCAATGTAGCAGTAACATTGTTATGTCTGCTGAACGTTTTGCTCCAAATAAACGTTGGCATCTCGAAACTTTATTCAAAGTTTTAGTTGCGGTAAAATTTTATAAATATCAATGAAAATGTCTAACTATGTAATTTATATTCAGCTGTACTTTGATTTTTTTTGTTAATAGGCTGGAAATTATGTTAGAGACGACGTTGTTGCTTGTACAATACAACTAATTTCAGAAACACAATCACAACAAGTTTATGCAGTTAGTGCTCTTTGGCGTGCTCTAGAAGAAGATACTTACGATAAGCAACCACTGACCCAAGTAGCTACTTGGTGTATTGGAGAATATGGTGACTTAATGCTGTATGGTCCTCATCCCGATGATGCTGATGCTCCTGTTAATGTAATTTTGTCTAAAATAATTTGCCCCCCTGAATTCCTAAAAATGATAATTATTTTTTGCAGCTTACTGAAGAAGAAGTTATTGATGTTTATCACAAGCTTTTGTGGAGTCAACAAAATAGTGTAGTAACGAAACAGTATGCCTTGTTATCTCTCACAAAATTGAGTACACGATTCCAGCGTGGAAACGAGTGAGTCCATATTTGCTTACGGAAATGGTTTCGCTTAAAATTCATTTTATTCATTCTTCAAAATTAACTTTGCTTTCCTGCTTCGAATGCATTATTATTTATTTTAAATGTTTATAGTAACATTTTGCAGTGAGACACTTCCATTTTACAGGAAAATACGACAGATTATTGATACATTTGGTAGCAACTTAAATATTGAATTACAACAACGAGGAATTGAATTTTCTCAATTATTTCGAAAATACGACCATTTACGACCCGCATTGCTAGAGAGAATGCCACCCATGGAAACAGCAAAGCCTCAAGCAAATGGAATTATTGGCGTGGTCAATGGTGATTCCGAAGTAGAAGAAGAAAAAACTCTGAATGTTGAACCTATAAATACTGTTCCGCAATCAGACTCAGTGAGTATTTCTCATTATATTACACTTATTTAGATTTTAAATCTTTAAAATTCATAAATATGAGAAGTTAAAAATTGTCAGACCATTTTACTTAAAATCAAAACTGATTTCTGATATTTTTCTTCTTTTTCAAATTTTCAGAGTGCTCTTCTGGATTTATTAGGTGGTACTGATTTAAGTTCACCAACAACAGTACCAACAGTAATTTCTACTACCACACCTGTTTCCACTTCAAACAACAATGACCTTTTAGATTTACTTGGAGGTTTGGATTTGACAGCTACTGCACCAGTATTGACAATACCACAACAACAGTCTCCTCCGCAATTATTTAGTCCTGCTAATTCAAACTTTTTAGTAGATGGTTTACTTAATTCCTCATCCACACCAATTTCAACTGGTATGTTAATGAAATATTTGATATAAAGTTATAAATTTTTTTCACATTTTGTGAACTCATCTTTCATAGTTCCAGACTCTCCTAGTATGACAGTATTTGACAAACAAGGACTGAAAATAACATTCAAATTGCAAAGAACTCTAGATAATCCGGACTTATTAGTGATTAATATGGCTGCATTAAATTCAAGTTCTTCGCAAATTAATGATTTTCTATTTCAAGCTGCTGTTCCGAAAGTAAAGAATCACTACTCTTAATTATATTTAAAAAATACATTAATGCTAAATTGATATTTATCGTCAAATTTTATAGACATTCCAGTTGCACATGTTGTCTCCATCGGGAACTTCACTACCGCCTTTTGGACAAGTAACGCAAATATTGAAAGTAAACAATATCAATAAGGTATGGTACTTTAGTTTACTAATATGTAAAATTATCTTCAGCATTTTTAGTTTTTTTTTTATTTACAATAGGCGGCCTTGAGGATGCGACTTCGCATATCATATACTGGAGTTTCAGGGCCCATTTTGGAACAAGCTGAAGTAAACAATTTTCCAACCATAACGGTGCAATGACAGCACATGATACAAAAACCAATTGTATATACGCCTGCCTAAATTTTTAAGCGCGTCTTGTATAAATCGATAAAACCAACCAATTTGATTTCTCATTACATATTACAATCGCCGACTTATTTATATATATATATATATAATATATGAAAGAAGAAACATAAAAAATTGCACACATAAGCAAATGTATATGTGTACATACTAAGGAATCTGGTGTAAACATTAGGCCGAGCTATTTCGTACTCAATGCTGAACGTAATATTTTAATTAGACGGTTGCCTGTGTGCGGAATGAACTATTCAATGAAAATTTGCATGAAGCCGATTACTTTTTAAAAGTTTTAATTGTATATATATTATGCCTGCAAGTGAACTCTTATTTTACGCAAAAAATTTGATGATTGCATTATTTTACTTAGTTTGCTCACCATGATTATTCCTCATGTTCACGTTGCATTCCATTTTTTGATATTACCTGTTAGCTAAAAAATTAATTCACGGAATTTATGTGTCTAGAGAATTTTATTGTTGTGTAAAATCACATTTGTCAAACTCCCAAATAGTTTTTCTTATTGTTCAAGTTATTTTTCATAAAAAGCTTAATCAAACAAGATGCTCGTTGTTGGAAGAAAAAAACGAAAAATCCAAAATTTCTCAATGCATAGTAAATTTTTTACTAGAATCCTTTTTTTTTACTTTTTGATTCATTATTAGAGGTGTGCGTGCGAGTACTCGAAAAAAACCTCGAGTACTCGAGTTTTATCGATCATTCAAGAATTTTCGAGTATTCGTCATGTTTTTGGATTTTTGCTAATTAAATGATACATTGTCAAAACTATGAATATCCCCGTGGCATATGCATGTTCCGAAGTGTTATGTACTCGGAGTGCTCGTATTTTTGTATGTATCGACGCTCTTTATGAAAAATGACACGTTTATATGTTAATTTAAATAGAAAAATGTCAATGCTGCGAGTAACTAACACTCAGGAGCATGCACATGCAACGAGGATATTCATTGGTTTGTTAATATTTACTTAGCTGAAACTCAAAAATATGACGAGTACTCGAAAAATCGAGTTCAATCGAATCGAGCTTTTTCGAGTACTCACACACCTATATTAATTGTCAATAAGGTTAAACTTGCTTAATTTTTATAAAAATTCAACATTTTTTTCAAAATTCAGATATCATTACACTAGATATTGGATACTTACATAAATTTTCATTGAACAAAACTTAACTTCACTAATCTTTTGCACATTTCATCTAATTTGTCAATTTTTGCGGTAAATTTATTCATTAAAATAAATTAACATACATCAATTTTTTGTTATGCGATAAAAATTATCCTTAGTTATAGACCTTGATGAATTCGATAATTGACATATTTTGAGATCAAAAGAATCTGTAACATTTATATACTTTAACACAACTTAAATTTTTTTTTAATGTTATTGAGGAACTCTTTACTTTTAATGAATTCTATTTGCTAAAAAAAATAATATAAATGTTGTCCCATATGTGCAATTTTGAACTTAGTATGATTTTTATATTGTGCATAGGAATTAGAATTTTGAAGATAAAATTAATGCAATTGTTGGCCAGGGAACAAATGTGTAATGGAATGTATTTTGTTGAATCATGGGGTGCTAAAAATAAAAAAAAAATTATTTAAAGATTTGGATGCAAAAAATTGATTGAAAAGAGTAATAGTTTATAAATTCTATTCTTTAACTTGTGTTATTAATATCACAAATATGTTTATAATTTTAATCATAATTTGATGTTATAAAACAATTTACTCTGTTTTAGAATTTTTTGTTTTCTAATAACATTTTAATCTGAAAATTAGTAATTGTATTTATTGTATACAGTAATAAAACAACTGATTTCTCTGTGATAAGATACACACATTTTTAAGACAATATATTATCATACTATATAAAAGACAGTTGTAGTAATTTTATTTTATTGTTATGTATCATGTATTATGATCATGTTGGTAAAAAGTTTCAAATTCATTTTACTAAATTCATCTGATTGTTCATAATTGTATTTTTCTAAAACGGTAATATAAAATTTTAAATTATAAGAAATTTTATGTAATTATTTCAACATCAGAACGATTGAAATATTTTTAGGCCAGAAACGATTGAAGTATATAAAAAATATTACATGTTTTAGCTCCGTCCCTTGTATACTGTGCGTTCAGTCAGATCGAATCATAAAAATAAAAATAAAACTAAGTAAATGCAGAAGGGCAAATATTCTGAGTGGCCTTGAACTGGATCTATGGTATAAAAACAGCTTTTCAATGAAATTCATTCTGCCTACTTGACAATTATTAGTTTTTATAAATATCAATAAAAAAATATATATTATACATAAAAAAATATTAGGTAATAAAAACAATTAATGATAAAAATGTTGTATATAATTTTAGTAAATATTAACATGTGAAGATGAAATGTATTTTTATTCCATTGAAATACTTGTTTTTTGAGAATAAAAAATAATACAGATGCAAATCGTTCAAAATCTCTTATTGGAACAATTTTTTATTACTAAAGTTACACATTAAATGTTGCATTATATTTAATTCTATTTCTTATCTTACATATTATTTCTTAACAAAATTTAAAGTTACATTATGAGTTGTCAGTAGAAGCTTCCTTAATGCTTCTTAATCCAACCTGATTGAAAAGCCTATCTTTAATAATTTGTGCCATCAAACCATGAATAACTTCTATTGTAGTTTTACTGCTATCTTTTGTAGCTTTCCCAAGCTTATTAACATTTGCCCGATCCTGAGCTGTTTCTAGTGAAGGTCCTTCCAAAACAAAACCTCTACACAAAGCTTGCTCTGATTGTTCCAGTTTATCAGATAAATCAAATATTTGACCAGTTGTATAGTCTGTATTTGTTAACAAACTTGAGGAACTTAGGGTGTTCACCCAATACTTATTCCACAATGAATCAAGAAGCCTTCTATCTAATGACGATTTAAAATATGTAACTTCAAGTGAATAGTATTGTTTACAATGAACTCCAAAATCTTCAATTTTATTCAACGGTATTGTTTGATATTCTGAAGGTTCTTCATTAGCTGGTTTATAACCCTGTTGAATAATCAAACTAACATTTAAACACAATTCACATAATAATTCATTAGCAATTTTTTTGATTTACCTTTGGATATGTTCTGAAAGCTCCTAAGCAAACTTTTCCAGCTGAAATAGTTCTTACAGGATCAATTACAATTGCAACAAACGGTTCTTGAAAATTTTGATTCAACATTTGGGTAGACACATCTATTCCAGACAACCAACACCCATATCCTGGATGACTATGATACCAGCCAATAGCATTTTCTTGCCTCCCAACCTATTAAGTCAGTATTTATGATTTATATGAACAATTCACATTTCTTATGAAAAAATCTATTAAGTCCGCAATGTAGAATTCTCAAAATCATTAGACACGTATTTTTTTTGTTTTTCAATTAATCAATTATCAACAGAGGTATGATCAGTTAAAAATGAGCGTGACATCACAATCATAGTACTTCTCCCGTTATATTTACTTTGATTGTGACGTCACGCTTGTTGTTTCAAATGCTATATCTCCGTTAATAATTAATTAATTGAAATACGATAAAATACGTACCCAATGATTTTCAGAAATCTACATTGCGGACCTAGTCGATTTTTTCATAAGAAATGCAAATGATACGAGTAATCATTTGAATAGATTATTTACTTGTTTCGCAGCATCAATGTAAGCAGTCATATATTCATAAGCTTGAGCTTGTGCATTCACACGAGTTTCAGTTCCTTCCACTGGTAGTGCAAAAGAGTCCATGACCAGCATTGTATTTGCAGTAACTTTACCAAGCAGAAGACCCATTACTTCTAAAGTTCCACCAGAACGAGCATGCATAACCATTTTTAATAAAGCTAATGCAGATATCCTGATATCTTTAAAAAAGTGAGGACTGAAACAAGCATTATTATTGAATGAATTTATTATTCAATGAAACTCATATAATTTTAAGTATTTTCAGTGATTACTCTTTCTCCCAAGGTTTTGCAGTGAGGATGTCTTGTTGCTCTTTTTTGTCGTAGCGATAAATATCATCAATGGTATTAATTGATTCAATGTTGTTTGCTAATTCCCATGTTTTTTGAGCAATGCTACTTTGTTCACTAGAGGCACTGGCCATGATTACAATTTAATCCAAGTCACTGCAAAATGTCAAAAGATTATTTTTCTATTTGTGATCAATTATTTAGCACTCATTGTGAAGATACAACCGATTTTTACCATATAACAATACAAAAAATTCATTCATTTAAATAGTTTGAAGTTGAAAACATATTTTATTCTAAAAAAAATTAGATAAACGGATTATAGCGATCTTACAGAGGATTGTATAGGTTCGTAAATAAAATTTAACCTAACAAATGTAGCTCTTACACAGTAAACTAAATTGAAAGCACTTGTGCCGACAGAGTTTAAGTTCATACGAGTTACATCTATTAACCCTTAATGAATAGTTTTAACAGAAAATTGTAAGAAGTAATATATTATACCTTATTTTGCTTTTTCAGAGACAAACTTTCGGTATGAATTGCGAGCGGATGTTCAGAGAATCGTGTACGGTCGTATGTTGTGTTTATATTATAATTCATCATAAATATGTGAGAGAAGAACACTAGCGCCAGGAAAATATGCGATTGTCGCGAGTGTTTGTCATTCGCATTTCGCGCATCTATTGATTAAATACCGGTCACTTGAGGTTCTTCATAGATAGAATGAAAAACATTATATTAAGCATCGGATAGCAAAAATTTAAGTTTTAATCTCTTATTTTTTTGAGTGTAAGTTATTGTTAATAAAATTCATGGAATAATTAGTATTTCCGAACCGTTTTTAAATTATGCGCGTATTTAATAAACGAGTCGTATATAGATCTACACAAGATCTTTTGGTTTATTTTTATTAATCAAAATAAGAAATTTCTGAAAAAACGTCTGAAAAACCGAGCGAGAGTTTAGAAGAGCGCTAGTAGATAGGTAGAGCGCTATTCCACTTTAAATTACTGCGGAACTTTGCTGGAGCTTCATGGTTGTTGGCTCCGAACGAGCTGGTCCGTTGTCACTTGAACATACTAACCGTGCGTAAAAAATGGCTCACTTTATGAATTAATTAAACAAGCTTCGTAATCTCTAGTTACTTATATGAGTAAATCTCGTGAAATTTTAATATTTTACTATAAAAAAATAGTTATTTATGTAACAAGTGCCCAAAAGGCGTTTTTGGGCACGAGTGTGCGGAAAAAGCTGGGCACGTGTTGCATACAAAATTTTATGCAATAGTAGGCGAAAAATACGTTCATTTAAATGAGGCATTTTACCGCACACCCGTGTCCAAAATGGGGCATTTTACCGCACACAAGTGTCCAAAAACGCTTTTCGCGCACTAAAAAATGTGCGAAAATAGTTATTTATGTAACAAGTGCCCAAAAGGCGTTTTTGGGCACGAGTGTGCGGAGAAAGACACGAGTGCCGGCTATGCCGGCACGAGTGGGTGTTTTTTCCGCACACTGTGCGCAAAAAGCTGGGCACGTGTTGCATACAAAATTTTATGCAATAGGAGACGAAAAATACTTTAATTTAAATGAGGCGTTTTACCGCACACCCGTGTCCAAAATAAGGCATTTTACCGCACACAAGTGTCCAAAAACGCTTTTTGCGCACTAAAAAATGTGCGAAAAAAGACATTTTTCGTCATACTATTGCATAAAAAACATTTTTCGTCATACTATTGCATAATAGTACATTACGTAACTGAGGCGGGGGGTTGTCTATCTTGCAAACTGACACTCTTGCAAGATAGACAACCGCCTCAGTTACGTATAGTTTTTTTCATCATCGAGATCAGGAAGTCGATTTTAAGATTTTCCCGCACGACGCGGCGTGCAGAAAATAGAACTTTCCGCACGCTGAGATGAAAAATTTTTATAGCACTGCGTGGCATAAGTTCACGTCTATGGCACGCTTTTCTGTGGCATAATTCTGGCACCGCTGCGTTCGCATCACACTCGCATACGCTCGTGCCCTAACCTCGCTTCACGCTACCAGAAAGTGCGGACTCATGACTCGGGAAAGGGGGCATACATGTGAACTTTGCACAGTGCTATAAAATGTTGTCGCTTGCTCTCGCTGCGCTAAACTACGCCGTGCCAAAAAGTGTTACTTATATCGCACTTGTACCGTAAATTACTATTTTGGGCCGTTCGAATTCACAGAGAATCGGCCATATTGGTTCTGTGTGTCACCCGTGGCGCCCCCACTTTGGAAGCATTTCCCATGTTATATCGTATGAGGAGAAATTTAGTTTGGTGAGCGCCGCTGGCATAATTGAAAGTCATTTCCATAACACTGCATGTTAAAATCGACCCCAGCGCTGCTTCGAGCAAATCTTCAAAAATTTTCAAACAAATATTTTACGTTGATATGAACAATGAGCAATTACTTTTACCTGTTAGCTGAATCCACGATGAATAAGTGTTAACCAAATTTTGGAAATATTGAACAATTTGATAATTTGTATAATATTTACACACTCATTCTAAAATAAAAGTACTAAATTTTATTGTAAATGTTTACAGTTAGGTAAATTATGTTTTGTACTTGTATCTACATAGCTTATCTAAAAGTTACTTGTATCTTATAATTAAAATAATTTACTCTTAAAAAATAAAATTATTGTAACATATAAAATTATTTCGAAACCTAAATTATAGATAAAAAATTGTACTTTGGTTAAAACTTTTTTACAGACAATTAACATGATTTTGATACGAAGGAAAATCTTGGCGATTACGCAAAAATTTAGTTGAAAGTTACAAGGTTATGAGTTAACAATTATTTTTTGTCACATTGTGACATTCGTGTGATTTCTGTTGCAATGCAAAAGCACCTGCGGTGTCTTTTTATGATAAAATCATTCATATACACGCATTAACGGACAAAAATATTTTCACTTATAATTATTTGGTCAAATTGAAAAATAGTTGACTATAATATTCTTTGCATTTTACAAAATTTGAGCTTGATGGAGGATGGTGTATAGGGAAATAAATGTCCATGCCCAATTCCAAATAATGCCAGATGCTGACGATGTCGAAGGTAGGGTACCATCCGAACGTTTTCCGGCTTTGACGCTACATACGTCACCGCACTGCTCGCCATCGCAAATATCGCAAAGCGTTGTCATCTTTGGTTCGTAAAAAACTCGCGCTCTTCTTGCTAAAATTTCAATGATATATTTTTCACTATGATTGTATAGCTCTCTTGTTGAAAAAAAATGCTTTCAAACCCATAGGAAAAAATCGCGAAATCCCTGCAAAAATTCTTGAGGGAATTTCGCGATTTTTTCCTATGGGAAGACTTACATGAATCGTAGTAATCATAAATAGAAACTGGTACAGGTTTTTGCTTGGCCACTTTATGTATTCTATAAGCCGAAACTGTCGGACAGTATTCTTTGTCATGCACCATCTATAAAAAAGATTAATTTTTTGGTATACTTAGAATTAAACTGATGGCACCATTGAACACTATTACATACCTTATCGAAATACAATACAACCATGGTTTCGCCGTTTTTCGTTTCAACTCGTTTCACGTGTTGCGTCAGTTCCAAGCTTGGTAGTGCATCTGGATCAACCGTAAAACCAGATGGAAAACTAACTTCCATAACAGCCATGTTGCTCTCGTTAGATTCTTTTGTTGGAATGAATCTGCGAGGAATTATAAGAAATAATTAGCTACCAAGTTTTAAAAAACTCTTTTAGGTAAATGAATAAGGTCATTTTTACCCAGAACATATAGACAACTGAAGGTGGTCGTTCGTAGAAATCTGATCGACCTGCGGATCTAACGTGAAAAGTGGAAATGCTCCGGTGACATTGAGATTATAGCGAGATGATACTTGTATAAGAGAAAAACCTGTTCCGGAAGCCGTGATGTTGATTGCTCGCGTTTTACTTTCAAGCTATGAGAAAAAAATATTTTGATCTCATTGAAACTTGTATCATACAAAGAAGCTTCAACTTTTTTTATATTGAATGTAAGAAAAGTATAATTAATATGAATTAATACATTTTGTACATTTACTTACTATGTGCTTCTGAACAACCATGAAATTTCTCGAATTTATATGTATACTCTTCTGTTCTCCTGCATCAGTTTCAAAACTGACAGTGACATCGTAAACGCTAGTTCGTAGCCTTTCACCCAGTTTTGATAGAGCATACAATCCTACGACGGTATCCTGAAAAAATGTTGAAATTAATTTTGACAAAAAAACTGTATACATATTTAAGTCCGCTAACAACACATGGTGACTTGATTTTTTAGAGCGATTTCTACATATTACGTTGACGTAAAACCGTACTATTTATAACAGTTTTTTTATTATTAAAAATATGAAAATGCTATTTTCATTTTACAAAACAATGTTATTTTTATTCTTCATAAAAAAATCAAACTTTTGTTATATTCCTGACCTTCAATTAAAAATAATACTAACACAAAAAATGTTACATTTACATATGATCAGTTTGCTCTAAAGCTTTTCAAAACTCAAAGTATTCGATTTTCAGTATTCATATTGTAAATAAAATTTTTGTCAAACTAATTTTAAGTAAATCAATATATGCGTCACTATACCTGAGTTGAAGTAAAGCCACCTTCGACGTTTCGCTGCTTCACTAACCACTTCATAATGGCAGTCGCATCGGACAGCTCGTTCCTTCGCAAATACGTTAGCAAGGCATAAGACGTCATCTCAACATCGACGCTGCGTGACAAAGTGGACCAAGGATTTTTATCAGCGTCTTCGGCCAGTGGCTTCGTCCACCACTTCATTCCGTCGCGTTCTTGGACACGCGAGGCAAGTCGCCGGTAGGCCTCGTCCGAGTAGGCGTTCCGGGCTAGACTCAGTACATATGCGCAAATGGACAACGCGTAATTGTCGTCGAGACCTGGCATGTTTCGTACTACGTATTCGATACCTTTGAACACTACATTTCGGTAGCGGGCGTCGAGGCTCTGTGGATGCGTTCACGTGTGAATACAAAAAACTATGTTGAAAAAAAAACGCAAGCTTATAGATACTCACATCACCCTCGAGGAAAGCGCTTAAAACGTAAGCGGTGAGGGCCAGGCCCCGAGCCGATCCACCCTGCATATCTTTGTGACTGACTATACCAACTTCCGGAAAGCTGCCATTGGCTGCTTGGTTTTCAGCGAGCCATTTCAAAGCTTCGTCGACGATCTTCGAGTCGACTGTTATGTACTTGTCAGCTTGTTTGAAGGATTTAGCGACGAATGCGGTTAACCTGCGATTAGGTCATGTATGTTTCAGTAAATTTTTTAATTATACTTATAATTTCGTCAACTCTCAAATGGACGTACTGGGACACTCGAGAAAAAAATTAACTTTTCGGTGGTTTGGCCAACAATACGCTTTGGTAAAATTGGCTGTTGTTTCGAACGCGAGTTTTTAATTTTTCTGGAAATCTCTTCTAAAGTGTGATTAAGGGAGTTTACGTAAGAAAAGTCAAATAAAAACATTTTGAAACGAAGCAAGTAAAGATTATCTGTAAGGCTTAACAAATTGTTGCTTTTTATTTGTTTTATGGCATTATCAACGAATTCTACTCGCAGCGTAATATGAATTAACTTACTAACCGCGTTGCAAGCGATGTAAACAATGTACACTCGCCACATATTTTTTTGTTTGCTTTTCCCGAAAAAAGCGATTTCACACTTTGGCAAGAATTATAGAAGGATACCGATGCTTTTTTTCATAAACACTGCAGGGCTAATTTTTTTTCTCGAGAGACCCAAAACAATTCCGACATACCAAGTACTTCCGCTTGGATCGGCTTGACCAAAAGCACTAAATGAGCCGTCAGTATGTCTATAAGTCAATTCTTGCTGATAACCAGTTTCAAGATATCTTACAGCTTTACTCTCGATTGCCGGTGACAATTGATTTGTGTTCTAAAGTATTACATCAAAATAAAAAAAATTAATATTTTTCGACATTCATGCAATTTTCAAATTTTGATTGCAACAATTACCTTCAAATATTCCAAAATAACAATGTTCGGAACAAAATTAAGCATATTTTGCTCTCCGCAGCCAAATGGCATTTTAATAAGCTTATCGAGATTTGGAATACTTGGTCCCAATATGTCGCCCACTACCGACACTTCCACATAATCAGAGTCGGTGACAAAGTGTTTTGGAATATCGACAGTCACATTAGTTCGTATTGTATCAACTTCGCGCAGGTCGGCAAACACAACTTTGTTTCTATACTGGGTTTCTCCTTCAGCCTGTTTATTAATAATTATCATAAAAATTTTTCTGGGGTCCCCTTGGGAATGGCTAAAGTTTTAAAAAATGAATGAATAATATTTTCCTAAAAACTATACCTTAACGAGTAATGGGAACTCAATCGCATCGCCGGCTACCACGCTGGTAGCTTTAGCTTTTATGGTCATGTATCCAATTTTCAACGGGATAACCATGAATGATACGCTTTGTGCTGAGTCGGCTCCAACATATACTTTCTTTGAACGGTATAGTTCGAGGCCTGCTTGATTATAAAAAATACTAGGTTTAAATATTGAGATAACAAATTGGAAAAATAATCAATCCATACGTACGTCGATTTTCGTGAACCTCATTAGACACTTCGGCAAAATCGAAATCGCCATTATTTTCAAGCACAATTTCCACAGACAAGTCCTTATTCATGTAGTTAAATACGACGATCGATATGGCGACAATTTCTCCTCGAATCACAGAGTAGGGTAAATTTAATGAGATGAAAAAAGGCTTGAATACTCTCAGCTAAACAAAAGTTTTAAATTTTGTGAAAATTGATAAATAATAGATACTTTATACAACCTTGTACGTTTCCTTAAATTCAGTTATACCTTTTTAGGCTGCTGCATGAGGCCTAGTCCAAAAGCAGGATCTACTGAAAAACCTGTTAAAACCCAAGAAGTAATCGAGTCGGGTACTGTCCTTCGAATTACGGTTTTTCCTTCGAACCTGTATTAATACAAAGCAATATCAATAACTGTTTTATTAAAATCAAAAATCTGCCTCAATAATTAGGACGTAATTTAAATAAAAGAAATGTAGAAATTGGCAGGGAACAATAACTACTGATATTATGTACATTTCTATGTGAACGATTGCTACAAGACGAATTTTGAAGAAATGAGAAGTTTAATACAATACTAACTCGTAAAAGATCTTTGTTAATAAAAGAAAATTTAATTTTTTCGCAAGTTCTTGCTCACAGTTTTTTACATCATCACAATTGCTTTTATTATTAACATTATTTTCAAATATTTTCGTGAAATTGTACAAATTTTTAATACAATTCCCGAATGTCTCATTTTTAATTGTTTTGAAATAAATATGTGAATTTAAATAGTAAATAATAAATCATGTTTTATAATTTATATTTTTATGATCACCTTTCATGTTAAATATTTAAAAAAATATACAAAAAACAATATTAAGGGTTATTCTCATTAAAAAAACTGTTAGCCTACAGACTTTTTTATCCATCCAAAAATCTCTAAAAACGCCTTTTCACAAAATTCCAGTCTTTTTAAGTTTCAAAATTAAAATATTGATTTGTTGTATACAAGTATCAACAATTCCATGAAATATACAGTGGACGTAAAATAATTGTGTGTTTAAACAATTCACTGACTGTTCAGGCATTTCAAATTGTTATTTTATTGCGTATTTAAATTTTAAAGGGTTGCATTGGAAATTATAATTGTAATTGGTAATAATCTTTACTGATAAAATCCTTAACTGAAAAAAGACATCCAAAATTTAAGTAAAGAAAACAATAATGTTCTTAAATTTCTGCTAAGTCTTGTTTAAATACATAACTATTATTGTACATACGTCCATCGTTTATTCATTAACTAGTTGGTACTCATCAACGACGTATTAATATTTTCAAACTTTCAAATTTCAAACTTATAATGTTTGCCAATTAGTAGTGAGACGTTGTTTAGACATTGTTTGATGAATAAAAAAAAATTTTAAGCAAACAGTTGTTTTTATTGAGTACAACCCTTATTGAAATTCGTGTTATTTTTTCAAATTATCATAATTCGATTCTGTAAGTCTGATATGTAAAAATTATGTATAAGGTGCCTAAAGTATGTTTATGTGAGTGACAATTTTTTACGAATAAAGAGCATGATCTGAATTGAACAATAAAAAATGAATGAAAAAATAATATGCTAAAGTTTGCTGTCCGCACATAGTGATTTTCAAAACATTTAAAGCGAGATTTTTGTAAAAATGTATAGAAATGTCGAAAACTAAATAATAGATTGAGAAAAAAAATACCCTGAGGACATATTTGAGAAAAGCCAAGTGTCGGAGATATCATGCATGAGGAAAACACGAGGTCTCCAAGGAGCTAGTGGCACATAAGAAAACGCATATCGCCCGGCCCAAGCAGGTCTGGTGCCAAATTTGTGTTTCACAGGTGGTCCGATATCCGGACGCAGTGTCGATAAGCCAAGACCTCCGATTGCGCTTAGCGGGCCTCGCAATCTATCATCCGAGTTCACTGTAATGTTTATAACCCGCCTGACTTTATACGTACGTCAACTCGAAAATAAACTTATAATTATATATATAATTATCAATTTTATATAAAAATTCTTTAGAAACAAAACAATAACGTTCTGATATGCTGGTAAAGGAAGACGTCATTTCAACAAATAATATCTAATTTCCACAATGTGTTTTTATTAAAATTTTTACTTTACCTTGGAAAAAGCTTTATTATTAATATTGACTTTTGAAATTTTGAAAAATACTTTTTTTGTACATGTCATTCCCGAAATCTTTTTTGTTTAATAAAGAATGAATATTTAATAAGATTACCCGCATAATAAATAAAATGTAAATTAATTTTTATCTAATTCATTTTTTAACCAGAATGTCAGTTCTTGATAATAATAAATTATTCATATTATTTCATCTTTATTTCGATCAATAACCAAAACAATGTAATTTTTCAGATACTTTTTATAACTTTAAAAAAAAAATTACTTTGTAATTACGCTCGAACTACAAAAATTGTAGCAATAAAAAACAGTATCGCGTACCACCACCTCTTATAATATTAAAAATGCTATACCTCCACCACTTGCTTACACCGTGATTAGTAAAACAGCCATGAAAAGCTAAGATATATGTTAAATCACAATGCGCTATGATAATTATGAAAATTTTGATGGAAAAATGTACGATAATGGTGATGGTGGTGAGACTAATTTTACATAATTTCATCTCAATTACCGAGTATCGATTGATTCCCATATCCAAGTTTCGGGAAAATTCTTGCGAACTTTCAGATTGGCTGGAGAAAATGAAGAAAGTGGCATGGGGCCCGCAGCCGCAGCAAACATCACTGAATCCACACTATTTCGGTAATATACTATGATGGCAATATAGATGAAATGTTAGACATGATGAGCCGAGTGAAAGATTTTTTTTACCGGTTGTTACATTTCAAAATCAAACGTACACTTTCCACTTTAATTATACAAGTCAAATTTACCATAAAATATAAAAGTCTATGTTTGAGGTAAAAAATTTAATCTTCGTTACTTGATGGTTACCCAGTACCACTAAAAATTACGATTCTATTATATTTACTGTGTTATAAATACAAGTGCATTATTAAGTTGCAGTTCATAAGTTGTTTGAGCTTTGATAGTATTATATGATCATATATTACGACAAAATCTTTTACCTCATGAATGCGAAAAATCTTTTATGAAAGAAAAGTGCATAAAAGAAAAAAAATAATTACAAATGGAATAAAGTGTGAAATTTTCTAATTTATCATAGTAAAACTACTGTACTATAATCAATACGACAATTGACAAGTAACGGAATTATATGGTGATTTGATGAATGATTTTTGTTATGCGAATGAGCTAAGTTTAATTTATGCCATTAGTTAAAATCTAAATTTTATTGCAACCACTCTGAAAAATGATTTTTTTCATATTACGGTGTGTAAAATTTCAATACGTACTGAGCTGCGGATTTTCATGAACATATCCATTTGTTAAGACCACGGTTCCAGTTTTCTACATAAAAGACACAAAAAAGTTAAAACTTATTTCGAGAATAAATTCACACATATAGGATGAAATTATAAATGCTTATTTGCAAGAGAAACATTTTTACTGATGTACGAACCCGAAATATCTCCTCGGTGCTGGCGGAGCCAGGTCTCATCCATGCTTGTGCGAAATTTTCATCTTCGTTCGATGAAAAATCGTTCGAGTCATATGAAGTTAGTTCACGTCTCACTTGATCCTGAACAACATATTTAGCCATAAAAATTATATTTATCAATTTTAATAAAGGCAACTAATACTGACGTATGAAATATCATTGCCCGACTTCAATACTAAAGACCTTTGGTCAACCCCTAAAAGTCCGACGTAGGAATTTGGTTTGGCTATAATTGTGATGTCGACATTGTCACCAGGTCCTACTTCATCATTCGGTACAGTTTTGATATCCACCTGAATTCGTTATAACGTTAAATTTTTTCCGATGAACTAATTGTTAGTGTATTTTGATGCTTTATTGGTTCTCACGAAATTTTGTAATGTTCCTTCCAGTTCTATATCCAGTGTATCAGCGACGAGTTCGCCGTCATCTCGAACATAGTACACGAGAACATGAGCAATAGGGGCCATTGGATAGGTAGCCAAAAATCTGAGCAAAATTGTTTAAAAAATTATTAAATCAATATTCAAATTTTAATTGAATCGCTGTAATTATCAGAGTATGCATTTACCGGAAATTTGCTGAATTCCGATTTGAAACTTGTATTGACGCAGCATTTAAAACATCGCCACGACCGAGTATTTGGTAGCTCAAATATTTCAAAGGAGTGGTCGAATTGACTTCTATTTCTACGTATTCACCGACCTTTTGAAAAAATTATCGATAATGGGTAAAGGACGTAAATAAATCCAAAAAATTGGCTAAAGTAAATATATACCGTTGGCTTATCTGTACGTATCATCGCTTGAATATAGCTTTCACTGCGCGAAGTAGCTGGATTGGTCGATGGGAACCATTCATGAAGATTCAAGTATTGAGCTTCGATCCTTAATGCACGATAAATATTGTCCGGCACAGATAGCGGTGGATAAAAGTCCAATTGGATCATTCCATTTTTGTCCAACAACCTTGACATGTTGTAAAGATCTTCTTGATTGTAACTAAAGCCGTAAGATATATGCACCGGATTGACATTGTCAACGACGGGCGAGCCATCATGATGAGCGACTTTTAACTGCGGTACAAGAAAGAAATCATACGTAAATTAATAATAGCCAAATCTTAGATTCCACTCGAGTGTTTGGGAACTTTGAGAACGAATCGACAAATTCAACATGCAATATATTGTACATACACGTGCAGGTAAAATAGAAAGTTCTTAAATAAATAGTACGTGCATTATATGGGCACAAGATATAAGGGAATCAAGCGAATTTAGTATTTAAACACCAGAAAAGAAAGCAAAAAGAGTGATCCAAGTTAGAGTGCATATTATTGTTCTTTTCACATATTTTTAGAGCTAGATTAATTTGTAAGGGTTATCCTATGCACAGGCATGTAGACCTTTGTACTCGTTCAAACAATGGATGGTTAATAAATTAATAAATAATAGTTATTTATGCAATAGTACTCTTTGTGCATAAAAAATTGACCGAAAAAAGACTTGGCTATTTATTGGATAAATAAATATAAAGTCTACGTGTACCTGCTTCATTGTACAATACTCGTCCGCAAGTTCGAGTACTAATTACACATATACTAGATTGTTCACCTAAAAAGCGAATAAAGAGAAAATGATACTTACAAAGGCTGTGTACTTGAGGCCTGGCTTGTAGTACTCAGCTGTTCTCAGTAGCTCCATCGTATATTTGTGTTTATGAAGGGTTATTTGCATGGAGTTATTCTGTCTTCTTCCTGTGACAGCTTCCTCGACCGCCACCTCGATCACAACCGGTCGGCGGTAGTCATCATCAGTTACCCTGCATCGTAATTTACAATGCTTTACATTAAATTTCACTTTACAGTAGTAATAATAATTATAGCTAACTTCTTTGATTAAAAATGAAGCTAATTTTGTTACATTCGTGCTCATTCGTGGCTTACCTAAGATCTTCTACTATGTCAAAGTCGACGGTGGTTTTGCCCTCGATCTTGACAATTTTTCTGATGGGTGATTGATAAACTGGCTGCAGTACTGGAGAATAAATATCAGGGAATGCTGTGATCGTTGCCTCACCCTTAACCGGCTTTCCATAAGTGTACCTTTTATTTAAATGCATACATAGTTAATGAAAAAAACTAATTTTCATATGTCGGTTGTAGGTGCGCATAATGTACAAATTATTCGCGCGTATTCGAAGGTGCTTTCACTTTTCACATGAAAAGATAATAATGATAACTACGCATTGATGCCGTACGTATAATGATGATGCTGTATGTGTGTATACTGTATATATATACACGTATATTGTATTACGCAGACCATGACTTTCTCATTATATTACATAGCTAATAAGCGTACAGATATGCCAGCTGTGCTGCTGGTGAAAATTCACTTGTCTGTAAGCTGGTAGTTTAACTATAGCTCGTTTTTTTTTTCTATTAAAAATGTTTGTACTCAAACTAGTATTAACAAAACAAAATATAACCGATCAAAATTCTGTGACCTCTGAATATTTATAATTATCAATTTGACCATAATTCATAGAAGTCTGAACAAATATAGAAGCCGACTACTATTAGTGATGATAGAAGCGTGCGATTCGTACTCTATTTTTCGGAAAAAAAAGAAATGTCTTAGGGCACGTGTAATTAACGGCTGAGGTAAAGCCGGGTATTTATTGTATTTATGATCGAAAAATAAAAACTGTATATTGATTTTAAACGTTGGTCATATAAAATAAATACTTTGAGATTACGTAAAATTATTTTATATAACCCACTGGTACGATTGTACGGACCTAACCCAATAAAGTCACACCTCGTTGAACATAAAAAAGCTAAAAACCATTTTTTGTCCCAGTACGCTGCGCTTCTGCTTACGAGTACTATCGATACAAGCTCATGCAGTTGATTCAATTTATAGGCTCAATAATGAACACTACTGTATTCATCGTGTTCTAAACAAGCAATTAATCGCGCCAAAGAAATACTCACTTTGCGTGAACAACGACGGAAATTTTGCCTTGTTTGAAAGTCGCATGAGGAGCCGAGTCTATTGTGACTTCGAATTTTGGCAATACATATTCGGCGACCTGTATGCCCTTCTTAAACGTTTGGTTTCCGACGTTTGCGACGATTTCCCAGTCTCCAAGGACGGGCGATTGCGACAGCTCGAGCTCGCCATTGAATATGCCTTGATGCAAACGAGGCCTGTCCCATTGTTTTATTCTGTTACCTTGGCCGTCCTACGTATAAAATGCATGTTCATAATATTGGTGAATTCTAAAAATTGTAAGTACTTTTAAATAAATTACTGTCCGACGAAGGCGTACGTACTATAGTCCGACTTTTTTAGTATTAGTTTTCGATTATCATTAATATTACGTTTAAACTCGACTTATCTCGAATTCAATCGAGTCATTATTGCAGCATTGCTTTTTTAATAATTATATGTGAAAATGCTTGCGATAATGTGATGGCAGGTTTTTGACAATTTTACAGAAAAATTTAAAAATAATCGAAATTAAAATGATATAATAACGACTCTTACATCGTAACAAGAATGACGTAGCTACATAATTACATGACATGTCCAATGCGCAACAAAGATACATGGAATGATATAATCGTGTTAGAAATTACTCAAGTTTCTGACTTCACATCCTAAATTATAATTACGAATAATTGTTTTTTATTTCAATTTTCCGCAAATTTAAAAAAAAATGTAACAAAATATTATTCAATGAAATGCTCACCTTTATGTAAACTTCAACTTGCCGATTTGCTGTTGGCCGTAGGCGCGAATCAAGTACGATGCATCTGAATTGAATCTTGCTGCTGGGCTTGTAAACCGATCTGTCGGTTTGAATGAAGACCGAATAACTCTTATGTACATACTCAAGTTTAGTGGAGTTGACAAATAGGTATCCTGAGACACCCCTAGCCAATAGTCTGTATTGACCTGGTCCCGTATCACCGATCTGCAAAATATTACAAAATGTTGCAGTAAAGTAAACATCTTAATCAAAAAATATACTGTAGCTGTTGCAGCAAAATTATTGAGATATATTTTGCTGCTAATATTACAAAATATCTTTCTCTGATCCGGCTGACAACTTTTGCTGGGTCTACCAATAAGATTTTTTGTTTCAGGGTGTATTAATAAACCGATATAAAAAAACTATTGTTTTTATAAATAAGATTCATCGATGTGAACCCTTGAAATAATTTCGCCACATCCTACAGAAAATTTTTTCAAGGGAATAATACAGATTGTTTATCGGAATTTCACAATTCTTACTAGTGCCTCAATGATCAATAACTTTTTGCGAGAATGTACAATTCTAATTTAAATTTTGATAAACTTTTAGGAATGCCTACTTCAATTAATATACTATACCAGTTTTGGCGCCTACAAAAATTGTTTTTAAAGTCAACCAAGGAATATGGTAATTTTACTTCAAGAAATAGAAAAATAACGGTAAAAAATATTATATGCTTTTATGTTGATAACGAATAACATGATTATTTTCTAATTTGTACTGACGTTATATTTTTTTAGTTTGTCTGGCTTCAACATTCAGCTGCTGTTTTCGATGCAGCTGCAACATTCTCTAAAAAAGATTACTACAACTCTTATGGTTAAAGACATTTCATCTTTTTTTGCGAAATCGATAATTATACTCAAGACGTAACTTTACTATCTCGTGGATTGCCACATAAGAAAACTATTCTTTAAACTTCCAGGGCAATCATTATTTTATATAAATAAACAATTAATCAATTCTAATTTGATATATAAGTATTTAATTTATTTCAAAATCTCAATCTACTTCCGAAAAAATCTCGTCATTGGTTCAAAATCGAAAATTGCCAAAAACTTTCTCAAGGAAATGAAATAGTAGTGAAGTATTATAATTTATACTTTTGCTCATAAAGACTTGGTAACAATTTTATGTAATTGGCTCAGTAAAGCTTTATTACGTTATAATGCGTATGACATGAATACAAATTAAGTAGCTATATCCAAGCAGGATTGTATTAATTTTTGCAACTTCCTGAATGCCAAAAAAAATCTTACAAACCAAAACATATATTGTAATATAATTATCAAAATTTACAGAACCTGCAAAAAGTGCTAATCTACAATAAAGTGCTTGATTTGAGTAATCTACATCTTGTGTACACATGCGATCGTGTATTATAATTTCTCGCACATTAAAATAACACAATATTTGACCTATCCAGATTTTATTTGAAGTAAATTATCATTAATTGTTTTTTTTTACGGAAAATTGAACGATGCTATTTGCAAATTCAGTTTGTCGTGGGAAATGAAGGAAATTTCTAATTTTTTCTAATTTTTCACGTTGGCGATTTTTCAGATTATTTATAACGAAATGTACATTACTAGTGTTATAGGATATAGGATGTGTACGCTAATGATATTGTTATATTCAGATTTCCCAAAGGAACTTCAAACTTTCCTTGCTGCATTTGTATAAGTCGTACATAACGCGTGTGAATTCGTCTTGTTTCTCAATTGTCATTGCAATTCGCATTTCTTATGAAAAAATCTATTAGGTCCGCAATGTAGATTTTTGAAAATCATTAGACAAGTATTTTTTTGTTTTTCAATTAATCAATAATTAACAGAGTTATAATCAGTTAAAAATGAGCGTGACGTCACAATCATAGTAAATATACGTGTCTATTGATTTTCAGAAATCTACATTGCGGACCTAATAGATTTTTTCATAAGAAATGCGAATTAACGTTACGGAAAATTTGTTTGCACCCAAGTTCTTTGTCTCTCAAACAAGGTATTAGTTTACTTTTTTGAATTTCAATTCGCACAAAAGTGCAACTAGCAACAAACACTAACAATTTACCTAAATCAGCATCTTCGAGAAAAAAATTATTTTATGCTATAGTATGACGAAAAATGTATTTTTTCGCACATTTTTTAGTGCGCAAAAAGCGTTTTTGGACACTTGTGTGCGGTAAAATGCCTCATTTTGGACACGGGTGTGCGGTAAAACGTCTCATTTAAATGAAAGTATTTTTCGTCTCCTATTGCATAAAATTTTGTATGCAACACGTGCCCAGCTTTTTGCGCACAGTGTGCGCAAAAAACACCCACTCGTGCCGGCATAGCTGGCACTCGTGTCTTTTTCCGCACACTCGTGCCCAAAAAGGCCTTTTGGGCACTTGTTACATAAATAACTATTTTGTTATACTGTATTTTATTTCCAAATAAATTATTTTTGAGCTTACCTCTAAATTTAAAATTCGAGTTGCAAAGGGTTCAACAACAATAGTGTCCGATACAGCAAACGATTCTCCTCCGTCAAGTTGGGCTGATAACTCAACAAATGTCGTAGTTGGCTCAGATACGCCAACAATACTTACTGCAACATGATACTCTGAATTTGGTCTAATTACCTTAGGTGCAACGATAGAGTAGTATCTACACAATAATGATTATTCGTGTGGTAAGAAAACAAAATTATAGCTCAATTGGGAATTGATGAACTTACGATTGTGCCGTTGCTTGTTTAGCAGCAGAAGTGCACAACAGCAAAAAGAAGGCCCAAAATGACCAACCCATGTTTTTTTTGCAAAATTGTGGATTTGAATTGGCACTGTAATGAAAAATACTAATTCAAACTCAAATTTTAATAACATTGATCAACAAAAATGCATAACTAATACAAATACGATCATTTTTATCATTTAATTTAAAATTAAATAATAAATAATAATTTAAAATTAAATAATAAATAATAATATTCTATGCTTTTTGCTTTACACAATTCTCACTTATAACTAGATTGAAAACGATATTATAATATGGGGAATATTTGGATGTCATAACTAAAAACTGAATTATTTAAAAAATTCTTTTCTACATATTAGTAATTCAAAAGTAATATTTTTATTTTTGTAAATAGTATTTAGATTTTTATTAAAAATATTTGATAGTTAATTTTTCATGCGGCAAAAAATATTTAACTCTTATGATCAATGGAGACTCATGAAATAAGTTAGGTGCAGTACGATAACTGTATTTTTGATACAGGAACTCTACATTGCAAACATGGATATTTGAATCATAGCTTTTTTTACATTATTCGTACAAGCTATAAGCTCATTTATTAAATTGATAACTTTGAGGTTTGATGAAACAAAAATGAATACCGATATGGTCATAATTTAATACTTACAAATCTCCAGCAATACTCAAAATTCATGTACTCGAACTTCCTAACAAGCAAAATATTTATTTTCAACGTGTATGCTCTTCTCAATCAGGATGACTATTTAAGATTGCGCCAGAATTGGCTTTGGCGTCAGTATAAATACACAATGAATGATGTGTACAAAAAAATACATAGTGCATCTTCTATTTGAGAGAACTTGGGAATTCCGCAAAATTAAATATTTCTTCGCATTGACGCATTTAGCAGGAAAAATCATTTCCGCGATTACTCTCGCAAAAAATGTAAATAAAATGTTGATTGCATACAATTTTCTATCGCTAACGAAAGTGAAAAAACTGAATTAGATAAAATTTCGTATAGATTTTAAGCAATCAGTAATGACAGCGGGCGTAAAAGGTTGATAATAAGTGTTTCTATAAAAATAAATGAGATACAGTATAAGAATAAATCTTGATACTCGAAACGATTATTTCCGTTTCATAATTCATACAGCGTACAATGCGATCAAGGTTAAGAGGCGAGCTCGGCGTCTTATTTCAATATTCATAAATGAATCAGAGGCTGGCGCTCGAAAAATGAGCGTACTCACACCCACGCGGCCGCTCAGGCATCCCACCGAATTGATCTTGACTCGGTGCCGTACGCATAGACGTCACCAACATAATCCAGTAATAATATCCACGCAGCGATCATGTTTAAAAGAGCAAAGAATAATATTGCTCCATGATGACATTATGCAAATTAACGTCCGCTCGCTCGCGGCACAGTAAGGAGCGTGTGTTGGCGCATCTAGCGATGCTCAATGGAGAACGAGAACGAAGCTGTCGCGGCTCATACGGAGCCCGATCTCTTTTGCGAAATGCAGTCTTGGACTGCAGTGTGTTGCATCGAGTACATTGCCGCCGAGGAAACTGCGCGTACATGATGCACTCTAGGACTTTTGTCCGCTGCCGAGGAGCATCTCAGTCGCGCGCGCCTCTGCTCCTCTCACCTATATATTGTGAACGATGACACGGCTCAGTGCACGCGACAAACCGTCTCTTTGGCCAACATCGTGCAGCCAGTAAGGAGAAAGTCAAAGAAGCGCCTAAATCATTGCTCGTAAGAGCTCAGCCACAAGATCGCGATTCCGCGTATCCTTTGTTAATGCGGAGAAATTTCGTTAGCCGCGAGTCAATTGTCTCGCCGAGATCGCTACATTATACAAATGCCTTCCAAACGGAATTATGAATACATAAATAAATAAATAAAATGACAAACTATGCGGGAACTCGGGCACCTATACAGTGACTGCAAAAAGTTTCAGATTAGATGCGAGATCGTTGAAAAATATTTAAACAAGTCACGAAACGAAGCGCAAAGCTAAGCACGCGTTCCATGCTCGTGTCTCGTGCGAGTTAATTAGAGCATAATGATCGAGTGCAATGCCGCTTGTGCCGCCAGCTATTTCAAATCCGTTGAATCCGTTCGAAGAGCCGGAAAAAATTTCGCCAAACCGGCACCCGTTCACGATATGACATCCGTTGAAAGACGCGCTTTCCTATCGCCGCATCGTGTGGCCACGACAACCGTGCGGAATCGTCTCACCGCCCACTATTCTATTTGCACTAACCATTTTTTACGTCACTAAGATTTTGGAATTTGGATTATTTCCAACTGACTTTTCATTCATTTTTCGATCAAAAACTGATTTCCAATCGCACGTCGAGGCACACTTTTCACATTTTAGCAAATAAATCTGATCAGTTATATGATAATATAAATGCAGCGACAGGAAATGACATTAATTCGTTGAAAAATTTTAAAAAACTTGATCGTTTCATCTGTAGACTAATCTGTTGAACGAGCTCATCAATCAAGCTAGCTCAGTTAAGCAGACACATTTTCCGTTCGAATTTTCCCGGTGATGTCATTCAAAGTTTGCTGCACTTGGTCTCGAGATATAATAAGCATAAGGTGTTTGCAAGCAAAAGTAGCAGCGGCGAGAGACAGCCACGGTAGCAACGCGCCTTTTATGGGTACCGTTAAAAAAAGAAGAAACGAAACAAGTCTTATGCGCACACCGGAGAAAAAAAGAGAGAAAACAAGCCGCGGGTGTCGTTGCTTGTATATTCAATGTATGTCTGCACCGAGCTCGCGATGCAACTTTTATTTGCTTTGCTGACCTTATTAATTCTCCTCGATTACGTATGTACTGCATATAGGAATATTTTTAAGTGTATCGTAAATGCTCTTGACATCCAAGCGCGTAGGCGTGCATTCATGATCACACGAGAATTTCATGGTGAATCCTGTTTTCTTATCCTTTTTGAACCGATCAAAATGTTATTATAACTATAGCGAATTACTTCGTTCGCTAACGCTCGCTCGGTTTAGTCAGAGTTTTGTAAGAATTTTTAAGTTATATGAACGAAAAATCGAATTACTTTTTATTTCAACGATCGTTTTAAAATAATTTCAATGCTTTAAGAAATATTTAACTTAAAAAACGTAGTTTCGATGATTTATTTGTTATGAACAACGTGTGTGAGTCACGTGTAATCTCTTCCGAATGACCAAAATTGTCCAAATTTAAAAAGCCTACATAGTGTACACTCGATGATCAAAATGAATCAGACTTTAAAATAGCTGTTACGAATATCAATTGTTTTCTACGCGATTCGAGTTGGTATGTTTTTATTGGCACTATTCCAAAGAAACAGCACGAATTGTGTTAAAAAAAAAAAAAAAAAAAAAGAAATGGATATATTTTTTCGAAGAAAGAACTGAACGACTTTTAAAAATTGAACAGCGTTGCAAACCTGCCACAAAAGTATACTCTAATGTTTATATACATATAAATAAATTGTATCGTAATGTGTGCTTTATATTCATGAAGTCATGTACCGATTCATGAAAAATGTACGAACGATTCTCGAGCGCAAACTAAAGGAATTAGTTGAAAGGAAAAAGGACGACGACGGAGCGCGCAGAATGGTAAAAGGTGCCTGGGCACGGCTTGTCATTCCGCGCGTTCCTCGATGTTCTCCAACATTCTCTGGGCGGCTTATACGGACGAGCAAAAACAAGGCAATCGAGACTGCTGCGCCAGTGCATGAGCGTTGAAATATAGGTTAGCGGTACAATTCGTAGAGATAATTTCTCTCGGCAGCTTGTACATTTTTATTTGGCTCGTCGGCATTCCGTTGGGACGCGTGCATATGATACGCGTGGAGATAAAGTCGCGCGGTACCGACTCGTTAAACTCACCCGTGGCCGTATATATGGATCATGCGTATATATCCGTCGATTGACTGGAAAACGTGCGCTTGTGCGTAGTAGGCGTAAACTCAAACAGCTCGCTGGTGGGCGCTCGAAAAAGAAACACGAGTAGCCGCCGAGTGCACCGCTATAAGCGCGTCGCACTTTCTTCCGCTCGATGGACGAGCAAAACGTTTTTAAACGACTCTTTTCTCTTTAATAGGATATGCCTGTGTACGTACAGGGATTGTTCCGACACTTGCACTCATTGAGGTACGCAAAAATGCGCACGATTCACCGTCAAGTACCAGAGCTAGTTTGGTATGTTATGTATTATGCACTTGGTGGCTGCACTACCGATCGCAGTTGGCGCGCGACTGTCGAGTTTTTGCGCTTACCGGTTCCCACTGTCCATGGAGCAGAGCAAATATAGTTCGCCGAGCGCTGGATAAAAAGGAGAGAGCAAGAGCTCGAATCTGGGGACTATGCTCGCGAGCCGAGAGCCTACCTATAGTTGCAAGGATGTACGCCGAGAGATCGAGCGCCAAAGGGAGGGAGAGAGACAGGTGGAGGAAGACGACGACGACGACCAAAAGGAGGAGGAGAAGAACGAACATCGCCAGGAGTCTGTATTAAAAGTACATGACGTATGCTAGCTCCGCATTCGGCTCTCTTTATTGAATTTGGAAGCAACTAGCACACTTGCCCGACCATCGAATTCCGTCCATACGTTGCAATGAAACCAACAATTTTTATTAATAATACTTTTTGATCGTCAGTCGTCGATGTTTTCATGAAAAAATCGTTTGATGAACCGAAATTTGCATCCCGTCTCTTTCAACGGAGTCGTTTGATTTTCTACCTGCATTTAGTTGTGAAATCGTCAAAGTTTAAGCGAGAAAACAAACGATGTAAAGTCGTTTGAGGAATTGTTCTCGACACCAAAGGGAAAATAAGGCGAGGAAAAAGCCTGAATCCATAGCAAGGGACAATTAGCGGAGAATGCTCTGAATGTTGGAAATAAACAATCTCGTCATCGGAAACGGCAAAAAGCCGATCTCATTTTATTAAAATTCTTGCTAGTTTTATGTACACATACGTGAGTGTATTTATTGCGTTGTGAATATAAACGTTTACGATCGGGAAAGCATGCCGCCGGTAAACAAGTCGCGCCCTGCTTCTCTTTCTAAGTATCTCGAAAAAGCCTAAACGAGATCGTTAGCCGGAAAAAAAGGAAAGAGCGAGCAAAGGCAAAAAGCAGCGTATCTATCCTATTGATATGGCTTATAGAACGCACTTCTCGGGTTGCGTTTATGTGTGTGTGTGTGTGTGTGTGTGCGCGCACAGTTCCTCTTTACTGCTCGACTGCAAAAGACTAACTTGGACTCTTTAAGCTAATATACCGTTACAGCTGCACTGCTGCGCATAGGTACCAGACTATACACATACATAGATCGCGGAACGGAGACGCTCGTGCTGCAGCGAGTATAGGCTCGCGATGCGTTTACTCGGGACGATCTTATCTTTGGACGAACTGCGCGTCGAGCTGTAGTACAACGGCCGCTACCGCGACTATATCCTATGCTTGCAGTACTACATATATATTTGCAGTTTTATGAAGGCGCGCGTGGGACCGAGATTCGCATCGATTCCATGGAACCCCCTGAAAGCCAGCCGCTCAAACTTTCCTGCAGCAGCCTTTGTTGCTGTAGCCAAAGCCAGCGACAAGCTCTTGTGGCTTTTATCCCGTGCCATCCTTTTAGAGCCGAAATATAAGCAAATCTTTTTAATAAATTACCCATGTATGTATCATAATTACTCCTGGATAGTCAAGAATTTCAAATCATCAACTGAAAAATATCAAAAACTTTATATTATACAAACAAGGAATATTCAGTATTGATTGTTAATAATATTATTTGAATTTAATATTGAGCTCACCTTTTAAAATGAAGAATGTCTTTACGATGAAATAAACATTTCAGACAATATTTCAGAAATTACGTGGTAAATAATTACAGTTTAAATTTAAAACTATCTAATCTCTTTTTTCTATGCACAAGCTATAGGCTAAATCTACCAGTACGTGATTCATAAGACAAGTTCTCACTTTGTTTGCTTTAAACTTTAACAATTTTTTCTAAGAGTACCTTCTGATAGCAACTAAGGTAACCTTTTGAATGACTGTAACATACACTTGATAAAAAAGCTGATAATATTTTTAAATAGTGAGTAAAGCTCAAAAATGCGAATCGTCTTGTTTTGGATCGGTCTACTGAACCATCAATGACCTTGAACTTAGAACTCGGTTGTGTCTTTATTCTCCTAGTAAACAGTATTACAAATGAAGATACGAGTCTTAAAATGCATATGGAACTGATTTTCTCTTCAAACATTCACCCGTGGGAACATGGAAACCATTAGTTTATTACGGGTGATCGAATATTAGATAGCCTATTATTTTATTAAACAGCCTCGTATTTGACCAGGGTCGATTTTTAGTCTCATAATGTAAAGAATATTTGATAATTTATAAATTTTCTCTGAAAATATAATACAAGAAAAGATGGAAAATAAATGTATTGCATCAAAATTTTACTAATATTTTTTTAAATAGTAGCTTATGATGACAGGACACTAGTAAGTTAACCCTGTACGATGAAAATTTAGTTGTCAACTCACTGATTATTGAATATTAACATGATTCCTTTATTTTTAAATAAAATTATTTAGCTCACTCGTATATTTAAAAAATAGATGTTTCACATCAAAAATTGATACTTTTCGAATGCCACTTAAAATAAATTGGTACTAATGCTTACTACTTTACCAACTCTCTCAGATTATCTGTGAATAATTATCTAGAATCAAGATGAAAATAACATCTTTTAATCTACAAAGTGACCGGGTATCTTTGGAGTTTCTTTCCCTCCATTGCACATTTCGAAATTTCAAAACGTCAACGGTCAATGGAAACTCATATGCTTGTTTACTTTTAAACAAACAGGTGCGATTGCATACGACTTAAAATAAGACATTCATTCAATTTTGATAAAATGGCAGAGTTCAAGACGCCGACAGCTAAAAAGTTTAAAAGTAGGATCACGGACAATCCTGAATTCCAAACACCCATCAAAATACCGGCATCTCCTTTTTTAAAACAAATAGGTTACGGTTGTGGTAAGTCACTAGTCACTACTTTGACAAGTATTTACTTGCTTTTATCATTTAACAATTAATCATTACTCAAGTCTAACGACATACTAACTAATTAATTTTTAACTATGTTGTAGGGGTGGGCGTGTTTACTTTAGAAAGGTCACCAAAAGTCGGATTTGTGCGTTCTCCATGGGCTATTAAAAAGCGAAACAAAAATGTTACTTCAGATCCTAAATATAATTCTAGAATTCAATTGGAGGCTGAAATACTTAGAAAATTGAAACACCCAAATATTATTGGCTTTCGAGGCCTTGCATATGAATCGCATGGTGAACCATGTCTTGCAATGGAAAAATTGGATATGTCATTAGGTAAATGATTATTTAACTATTTATTTTCAATAATCTTGAAATTCAAAATCATGCTTTAAATTAAATTTTTTTCATATCTATAAATAGGTGACATGATCGAAAATAGAGTAGAAGAAGGAGAACCACAATTTCCCGCTGATGAAATATTGAAAATTGGCTATGAAATTGTCAAAGGTCTTGAATATTTGCATCATACAGCATATATACTTCATGGAGATATTAAAAGTTACAATATTTTAATTTCCAAGGATTATCAAATTGTAAAAATTTGTGATTTTGGAGTTTCTATTCCATTAACTCAAGACCTTATTATAGATACATCTAATGATAAGTTTATGTACATTGGTACACAATGTTGGAGTGCTCCAGAAGTACTAGATGGTAATAATTCTTTAAAACATTGTTTTGAGATATAACACAAAAAATACTCTATATTTTCTACTGTGATTTTTTTATTCCAGGTGATGAGCCCATTACTAATAAGGCTGATATGTGGGCATATGGCCTTGTTCTTTATGAAATGATAGCACTTTCACCACCTCATTTTCAAAATGAAGATTCAATTGATGAATCTACAGATGATGATCATATGTCAACTATAAGTATGGAAAATAATTATCCAAATTCTGATGCTGAAGAAGAAGATAGCTTTATTCAAAGTTTGAAAGATCCAGATGATAGTAAATATGGTAAATATTATTAAATATTACCAATTTAT
This sequence comes from Trichogramma pretiosum, assembly GCF_000599845.2. NCBI lineage: Eukaryota > Metazoa > Arthropoda > Insecta > Hymenoptera > Trichogrammatidae > Trichogramma > Trichogramma pretiosum. The sequence goes on from NW_019641683.1 coordinate 126,938, forward strand.
TTTAATAATTAAGTATTCTCAAATTCTTATTAATACTATTTAATAATTAAAATTGTTGTGTAGGAACAAGACCACCACTTCCTGCAATAGAGCTAGGTTCAGAATATGATAAAGTTTTAGAAATATTTTATGCTTGTACAGATGAAGATTACAGAACAAGGCCAAGTGCTAAAGGGGTTGTAATGTTTTTTAAAAATCACGTGAAGAAAGTTACCTCATGAAAATTTTCAATGGAAAATGGTAATTTGAAATGTATATAAATATTATATCATATACATTTACCTCATCTAACATATAAAGTATTTTTAATATCGATCTACTTTTACAAGTAATATATGACAAATCTATTTGATAGGTGTATAACAATATTATTAATCATAAAATGCAATTTTATGAACATAGAATACCTATAAAAATAATTAAAATTATAACAAATACTGCTAGAGCTATTTTTAATTTCCTCTGAAAAAAGAAAAAGGAAAGATTTCGTAATATTTGCAATTTTAACCAAAAATTCAACAATAATTATTCTTACAATTTTTAAGCGTCGTTTTTTTTCATATCCTTTGATGATTCTATCGCGTCCCATATCAATGTCATCAGTAGCTTTACTAGCAAAGTATTCAATGCAATTTAGTTGTTCACCCTGAAGAAAATTAGCAATGACATTTTTTGTTTTGTATTTGTAAGGACGATTAAAATTATTTTCAAAATGAACTCACTTGTCTTTCAACTAGAATGGCCATTTCAAGAAAAATATCTCTAACTTCACTAATAGACTTTTCTAGTTTTTGCAATTCATTATGCCTAGATTCTATATCTGATAGTTGTTGTTGAGCGGCTCTTGTATCTTCTAAAATCTGTACAGTAATATACACAACATTTATAGTAAGAACATGAGTTTTATTATTCATAACTTACATTATCAACAAATAAATTCGTGTCTTCTGTGTCAAGCATACTATCCAGTTCTTCGCTTTTAACATGTTTTCTCACTATAAACGAGGTATTAAACTTTTAGATTGATAAATACAAAAAGTAATGAACACAATTTACCAAGGCGTCGTTGTTTTTTTAATAGGTTTGCGCATCGGTCATGATATTTCAACAAGTTTTCATTGTAATCATGCATTGTCTCCGTGTACGATTTGGACAACGTTACGTATTGTAAAATTCTAATTCTGTTGTAAGCGGATCCATCTCGTGCTGTACTAAATGTTATATCGTCTTCATGAGATATATCTTTACCAATTCCTAAAAGTTAAATATTGTAATTAATCTATGATTGATTTTTAAAATGAGCTACAAAATCCGAAAATATCAAGCTGGATTTAAAATTTGAAAGTTCAGCACAATACCTTTTAATTTTCCGTGTATCCTATGTGCTAACTGACTGATTGTCGAAGTACGAGTATCCAATTCTTTCCGAATTTCTGTTGAAATATTTTTTCATATCAATGGAAAAAGGAAAAAATTTGTTTAAAACGAATTTAATTGAAAACCAACCTTTGTTTCCGTGCTGACCGGCATCTTTGTGTATTTTTTTTACAATTAGTATATTTTCGATCATAACATTAATAAGTTCTCGAATCTCTTGAACCTGAAATTGATTGGATTTCTTTTCATTATTGTATTGATTTAATTGAAAAAATCGCAATCAAATCATTTCGTTTTATAGAACGTATAAATAATTAATAAATACAACAATTAAAGAAGAATAATGACTGCCCTTATAAAATTAAAATATTAAATTTCATACGTTATTCAGAAGATCGTGAAGTTTTTTATTCGGCTTAATCTGTCCGTGAACATTTTTAAGAAAGCCCCCACTTGTCGTCGTTGTAATTCCTTTACGTGCCTTGAATAAATGAAAAATTCGTTAAATCTTGCATTAAATATACTCTTAAAGCGAATCTACTTTTGCAATAAAATAAATAAACTCACAGCGCACAAGTCTGGCATACGATCTCTCGTCATGCTGGCCGACTTACTGAACCAAACCAAGTTTTTTATCGTTTTCTTATCTCACACCTGCACCGCGCACGATCATCATCATTGATAAACACAAATAGGCTTTATTTAAACGCAAACAGTATCTGTGTAGGCACTTTGTGTAGGGCTTTTTTTCAATCACATACTTGTTACTACATCTCAAGCGGACTAGCATATTTCATGAATGGCAAATTCGTAGATTAGAATAGTTCGATTGTTTTTGTAAGAGTATCACGATAAAAGCGCGTATCATATGTTCGACTTATGCTAGAATGGCACGATTTAGCGCTTCTAGTAACAAGTACTGCCGAGACACGGAAAGTGGCCCCAATAGGAAATGAACACTTATTTTAGGACTTCAGTCTTTTGATTGAATTGCCCGAATGTGAAATCATTATGTTGTTAAAGCGTGTTTAATTTTTAGAAAAATCTAGATATCATTAAAAGACATTTTAAATATATCAGTCATTGCTTCAATATGAAGTTCTAGCCGTAATGAAATAAAATTATAAATAACGAAACATTTTTAAAATTCACCTCTCTTCATAATAAGTACTTTTAAACGTTGGTTGCAACTTCACTGCATAGGGTTTGTAAAGAATTTGAAAAATGATGCACTTTTTAACCAATCAAATTTTGTATTTATAACCACTGTCATGAATACTTCTATCTATTTTAATTATAAATTACAAATGAGCCTTGGTTATACAAAAAAACCTATAATTGTTTCGCTCGGAGATTCGATGAAATTTTGGGATTAAAATTTTCATTTAATATTAAGCGTTGGAGTATCATATGATTTACAGCTTGATCAAATTTTAAAATTTAGACATGAATAGACTTTTTAAACAGAACAATCTCGCAAGAAAAAAATATGAAACATTGTGATTACTTTGATAATAACACACTACAATTTTTAATATTTTTATTTCCTTTTACAAAAATATTTTAAAATGGGAAACTACGTAGTATTCTTTAAGATATGAATAACACATTCCCCTTTCATAATGTTCAATCAAAACGAGCTCAATTATCAGTTTAAAGATATGATTAACCAGTTTATAACTCCTCGATTCTCAGTCAGTATAAAATTGAATATTTATTCAACATTTCCTTGAAAAAACATATTTATTTCTATAAAATTTACACAATTTTTAACGAAAACTTATGAATATCCTTTATTATCCGATAACTAACAAGTAATCAACATTTTGATTTTTTTCCACCTTTGGTGAATAGAATCCACGCTATGTTTATTTCTTTGACCTAAAAATTCTAAAATTAAGAAAAACTACCTAATTTTTGGATTGCTGATATTCTTTTGTACGTTAAGGCATTATAATGATCAAGTTTGCTCGTCTATACCTTAAAGTTTTAAATTTCATAAAAGTTTATTCATAGAAAAATAACATCTTAAGAATATCGTTCAACTTCTAGTACACTTTTTGCAATTCATTATGTAACCAAAAGTGTAACATCATTCGTCGTTTCATAAGTAATTTATCACATTCGACGTTGACAATAAACACTGGTAACAAGAATTAAATAACATTTCTAAAAAATTCAAATCGAAAAACTAGCAAATTTCTGTCATTGTTATCGTTTGCCTTGACCGTAATTTTCCTTTAGGTACGAGGCGACTTGATGTTGGCCATGTCGTATGGCTGATTGAAGCGGTGTCAAACCTTCTTGATTGGTTAGCAGGGGATCAGCTCCAGCTCCTACTAGTTGTCTTGTGACGCTCATGTGTCCCATTAACGCTGTTGCATGTAATGCACTTTCACCATTCTGCAATTAAACATTTATAGTATACTTTCAATTTGAAGTTTATAAATAGAGTCAATGAAAACTGTTATTAATTTACTGGAAGAATTCCTAGATTTGGTCGATATTTCAGCAATTCTCCTACAACTGCTGTGTGGCCTTTATGGGCTGCTTTGAATAGCGGTGTTGCACCATCCTGAACATAATATGAACATTTTCAAAGTAATTTTTATTTATTCATCAAGATGCAGTAAAGTTTTAATTTACAAATTACGTAATAATAAACTTACGTGTCGTTTTGAATCCACGTAAGCACCAGCTTTTAATAATCTTCTGACCACGTGATCGTGACCCATTTGTGCGGCTATCCAAAGTGGTGTAGCACCATCAGTTCTCGCTGCTTCGATTTTGGCACCGTATGCTATCAATAGTTCCATTATTTTTGCATGTCCGTTTTGAGCTGCAATAAACAGGGCTGTTGCACCATCCTATTTTTGAGAAACAATCGTTGTAGATCAAAAAATATTTATTTCTTGACGTTTCTTTGAGGTATAAATAATTGCTAAGACGAAATAAAATTTAAAAACAATATTCCATCAAATTTTGGGTGCTAGCATCAACGGCAAGTTCAAATTCATGAAAGGATAGTGTAAATGTACTTATTTTTATACGGTGAAAATAGGAAAAACAATTAGTAAAACTCCAGTTCTCGAAGCGAATAAGAAAAAAAAACGTAATCCGAAAAATACACTCTAAGATATAAAAAGTTTTTTGCATATAATACAATATCATGCACTATTTATTATTGTTCTTGTTGCTGCTGCTACTATTGTTATTTCAAACTTCCTTATAAATACATCGGATTCTTGTAATCTCAGTAGAAAGCTCGAAGCACTGAATTTAACTTGAATACATTGTGCTTTAATAGCACTCAAGCACGCTACAAACATCGCACAACAAACATCGAATTTAAGCGCCCACCCGCTAATAGTAAATCGACTTATCGTCTATTTTAGTCTGCAAATAAAAGAATTATGACTCCTTTACCTTCATGTGGGCATTGACACATGCTCCGTTGGCTATAAGCTCTTCGACAACGTCGAGGTGGCCGTATTGACAGGAGACAAACAGCGGGGTTCCTCCATCCTGAGTAGAAAGTGAAATATTGTTACATCGACGAGGCGGTAAAAAAATGGATTATTTTATACTTACAATGCTACAAGAATCAACATTTGCTCCATTTTTTAAGAGAATTATTGTAATATCAGCGTATCCTCCTTGAGCTGCGAAAAATAAGGGCGTCGTACCTGTCTGTCGATAAAAAAATTTCATTTCAACTTATTAATCAAGAGATGTGTACTTGAAAAATTCTTTTGAATCTAATTAATTTCATACACATTACTATTTTACTGAATAAATATAGTATATTTTACGGGTAATTTATTGCTATACGTACATTATATAGAAAATTAGATAACAATGCAATAAAATTTGTATTTTCATGTAACATTTTTTTATCACATCCACAATGAAAACTTCTTTCAATTCATTGGCAAAGATCTTTCTTTTAAATACTACTTGCACGTATAAGCGTAATGTAACTAAGTCACTATAATCTTAGCTAAAAAGCCGAGAAGATTACATGCACACACGTACACAAACTTGTTGAAAATTCAACGTAATTTACAAATATGTAATAAATTGAATCGTCCTATTATGTCTGGTTTAAAAATTCATTCTTCAGATGTGGCAGAGCATGGAGGAAGCAAAAAAATAATTTCTGTTAATCGACAGCATAAATAAACTGGACGTAACTTTTTCTGATGAGTTCTTAATTTTTTTAATTTCAAACCTTACGAATGATATTGTAATCGAACGAAAATTTAAGCATCTATTTACATAAGGACCGGAATTTATCAGATCAATACATCGGAAGTTAATTATTTTGCATCAGGACAAATAGGCTCTCTAATCGTTTCGAAACAAAAAAATATCCAACAATAATGTTTTCATTATCGTTTTCCTATATCTTTTGTTTCTGATCCAATGCACACGCAAAATGCTACTAGTAGCAACCCATCACTATCATCATACAAGAGTTGTTATAACTATTTTACATGCACATACCGCGGAAACTCTAGACATTATAAACAACGTCGACGAGAGGACAGTGTCACGCGTCGACGACAGTTTGATAGATAATTCATTTTCTAGGGCTATTTTATCGATCGAAACTGCATAGACAGCATACTCGAGAATGAATGAACTATTTTTACAAATTGCAATTTCTACAATGAGCTGGATGTGGGCATTATTGTAGGCGCAGCACGTGAAATCGAAGATGACTGCCGTTTCCGCTGTGGTTGCGGTTAAATGTTCAAGTCGCATCAAGTTAGCGCAATGCGTGTAACGTAACGCGTCGTCTATTTTAAAATGCTGAAGGTGAACCAATCACTTACTCGGACTGTTGGTGATTCTAACTTGGCTTAATCTGTGCCTAGTCCGGTTAGGTTCTATAGTTGAGTTAGTGCCGTATGTATCAGCAATCAAGATAAGACGTGCTACTTTATTTATGAGAGTCACTTTGCTACTTCACTCGATACGCATGTGAGTTTTACACCTTAAGTTTGACATACGTTAGCACACCTGTTTTTCATCAATTTCCAGAAGGTATTATGCAATGTATACAATGGTAAAAGAACGAAAACACGAGCGCAAGTTTTTACTTCATGATGTTTGTATTCGCATGCTACCCTCACGTCCTTCAAAGAAATTCTCGATCAAGTGCTAATGCACAAGTTTACGCTGCGCTTAACACTTGCGTATGAATGAGCACTGTGTTTATTAATTACTGCAAAAGCATATGTAGCATTGATTTGTTAAAGTTAAATTATTTTATTCATGCCATGAAATTAAGGACAATTTTTTGTGAATTTTTACCTACAAAAGTCTATTGAAAACAGCAATTTAAATAGCACAGTTGCTATTGTTTTACAGACGAAGGTTTGCACGGGTACTTCAAGTAATACATTTTCTGTAAGCTATTTATGAAAAACAGCAGAAACGTTTTTACAATTACGAAGGTTAAAAATAAACCAAAGCGATACATAAATACGAAAGAGAGATTTTCCTACAACAAATTTGTTATTCTGAAGCATTTAAGTATATACAATTTATGCTGTGTCAAACGCGTGGACGAATAATTTTTAGGATTGGTCTTTTGTATTATATTTGTAACACGATCAAAGATTGAAAACAAAATGTCAAAGTTTTTGAGCCTTCGTGAAACACGTCATCCTGATCATTTGTATATCTGCATGAATAATATGCAAAATGGAATCGATAATTTATATTACAAAGAGATACGTAAAGAGCCTGACGAGTAATGTAAATGATTACTTCGTAACACTTCGATACGCCTACATAAATATACAGGAAGGCTTCACGAAAATTGACAAGATTCAACGTCACTCTGAGTGAACGGTACACTGACTCAACTTCCGCAATGGCCAATAAAATTGTCAATACTAGTAATGTATACTTTTACAATGTTGATACATATGTACTTGGAACCTTTAAGCGAGTCGAAGTTGACAAGTTCTTTTAGATTGACTTTTTTAGCAAATATCTCAAGGTCGATGTAAAATCGTTGTAAGAGTGTTATCATTTTTCAAAGAATTTAAAGTTTGTGAAGAATTTAAAGTGCAAAGCCGAAGTAATTAGAAAGAAAAAATATTAAAAAAAAAATCCATTTTTTTATCGTTACGAGCAAAGTTTTGATTTATCATACTACTTTTGAGTGAATCGCAGGATACTTAATATTATTTTGATGATTCGCACATTGAATTTTAATCGATCAGTTCAAATTTAGATATTTCGAATAAATTGCAATTTTTCGAAAGAAGGTGAACTACAATTATATAACTTGCAAATTAAGTTTCTGTACTTAAAATGCATCTACTTGAAGGTAGTTTTTTAAAATAAATAATACAGTCGTCCATCATGAAGGTATTCTTACAAAACGTGAGAACATTTTTTCTTTTATCATCCACAAAAATGTTCACCGATCTATTACCAAGTATGGGGACGAATACTGCTGTGAAACTATAATTTTCGAGTTCACGAAATGAATAAAGTATACTTAAATGAAGGTAACAATATGATAGACGTATGCATTTTCATTTTTTGCGTTATAAACCTTTATCACAGAGTGTTAAGAATTTCGCTGATAGGTAAACTACACATGAAATTTTGAATTTTTTTCCTCTCACTAAAAAATAAACGTAAAGTTTGAAATAAATAACAGGGATGTGAGCACAAAAGACATTGCCTCACTTGCCTTTGTTTTTTTTAATCATTAAAAATTACTCCTTCGTTCTTATTGGGAGACTACTAAAATTTAATAAGTAATCGAATGTCTTAGCCTATTCGAGAGTTGCTGAATACCTTTCATTTCCTACTTGCTAAGGGCATGTTTTGCGCAAAATGATTTTTCATATTTCATACTTGTTTTAATTTTAATTCAACCAGAAAAACTTCTGTATTGAAAAACGAATCGTCAATCGTCATACACGAAATAAAAAAGTATCATTTTTTCTGATACAGTTAATATTTAAAAATATTATTAAGATTTAAGTGAAAACTATAACAAATGTTAAATTAGTTATCTGAAAAATTACGGCTATTGAAGCGTTAAAAAATATTGCAAGGTTGAACTCCATACCGGGTTTCATGTAATGTAAGAATCGTTTCAGGTATCAATACTTCTAACATGAATCTTGAAATATAAAAAAATTTAATAAAAAAAAATTAGCCAAGTATCAACTACTATTAATTTTAAATGAATGCCAAACTCTGAGCCACATACATTTTTGAATATATTCATTCTTAAATGAAAAATCGCATTTTCAAGTCATATTATTACTTAGTACATAATCAGATGCACTTACCAATCTTTTGGAATTGGGATCAGCTCCCTGTTGCAGCAATTCAATAACAGCATCGATGTGGCCGCCCGCTGCAGCCAAAATTAGTGGCGTTGTGCCGTCCTAAAAGCAATTAATTTGAAAATTTAATTTTTAAATTAACAACACAATATTTTTTGATAATATATAGTATTTTTCGTGCAATCGTCTTTGTGTCATGTAGCAGCAGAAAAAGTCTGAAGACTCGCGAATTCTCGTTTATTAATGCCGATTTATATGTAGAAAGTTCAATAACCGTTTTCATTCCGGTGGCCAAAACAAAAAAGTTAATTTCTGCTGGGGGATTCATGAAAAATAGTATACGCACCTATGAAGCGAAAAAGAAAGCCTCAGAGCACGTGTAATTATCGGCCTCTGAGGCTTTCCAGTTTTTTGCTCCCTATGCACGTAATATACTAATAAATCTGAACTAATGGATTTACGATATCCATCAGGATGTAATAGGATATCTAAAATATGAATATAGTATTATGCAGGGTATTACGCAACGATGAATTGCAAGTGACACAACAATTTCATTGAAGAAGCTTTACCCGACATGCATAGGCAATGTCAACCTAATAAAGCATCTGGATGAATATTCTCGAATAAAAGATGCAGAGCCTACATTGCTGACAACGAGTGATTATTAGTCTTTATACATGCGTTAATTTGAGCCGCACTTTCATACAGACAGAAAAGCTTTATACATTATGCATTGTGTGTTTCACGCTTGCCTTGATCATCGTTAACTTGTCATTTAACTTTAGTAATGTAGGTTACTGGATATTGTAGAAACTATAAGGATTTGACTTAACGAGCGAGCAACTGTGTTTATGGACGCTAAATTTATTAATTTTTTAAAATCACAATTGGAAAATGAAAGCATGTTACTAAATCTGCCAGCAGACTTTCTAATAAATAATTGTTTCACTCGAAAAAGTATAGGTAATTAGTTATGGGTAGATATAAACACATAAATGTTTTTGGTCTCAAAAATATAATGAGGTTTTTTATCATACTGACCTTATCTTTACAATCAACGTGAACTCGCCCCGAGTCTAGAAGCATTTGTAATCGTTTTGCATGACCTTTGGCCGCTGCTAAATGCAGTTCGACGTCCCACGGCGATTCTTTCTATAAAAATATCGCAAAATAATATAAAAAATTAAGTAAATATGATTAAATACTTCATACTAATATTATTAAACACTACAAAATGGTTTGTTATTGTTGTGTACGATAAGGTATTATTAGGTTTTCAGTTTGATAAACTCATCTCATTTTTAACGTTTTTGTTAATTCGAACACGCGCTACGCAAGCTCTAGTCTTAGTCTGCTGACCAACGAAAGGTAGTTATAAAATGCCTCACATTTCATTTTCTTCATAAGTAGAGAGAATAGAGAAGTCAGTGTTGGAAAAAACGGACAATCTTTAGATCTCAAACATAATTAACGCAAGTACATTTAAATTACTGTACATAGAACAGCATAATTCAAGCATGTAGAAAATTTATAATAGAAATAATATGAATTTTGTTAGATCTTACGTCTTATCATAAACAAGCAAATACGTATTACGCATATAATTTGAAAATGTACTACGCACGATGTGCAAATGCATATGATGCACATATGCATCAGATATATATACACATATATCGTGGGGTGATGCGCATACAGTAACGGCAGGTCGAGCACGTGGAATTTGACGTGCGATTAATGCTGACTGGGCATGATACACGCGTCACGAGTCCGATGATTGCTACTTTGGTCGCTTCAAAAGAACTGCACTTTTGCCTTATCGATGCTCACATTATAAAGATAAAAATGCTAATAGGCTAATTTATGGTGCTGCTCTAGCACCATCATGATTTTTTAGACTGGCAAAGAGTTAGGCGTTCAATAAATAACCATAACGGAAACTATAGTGCATGTTTTATTCGCGTAATATATTCATAATAAATGCAGATTTTTTACATAAGTTCATTCTAATTTACCAAGGAAATTTATTGTAAAACGAGATCTCGAAAGTCTGAAAGGAAAGTAGATTATTGTAAAACAACTATTCTGAAAACTCTCGAATATACATCGTTTGAAGTTAATGATCTACTTAAAAATGCGCGCGTGGCTCAGCGTGCTTCGGTACACATGAACTTTCAAGCAGCCATGTATATTCTACTTTTTACAGTTCATTAAATGCGATTTTTCGAGCCACTTGGAATTCGATCGCGAGATGAATAAAGTTTACGATCGTACTGTAACTTATCAATTGGTTCGTAAAAATTGGTTGTAAAAAATTCGTGCGAGCCGTTTTATTTAAATGTGTTATTTTGCAGGCGATCACAAAGAAAAATCATTGAAGTCACAAGTGATGTGCAAATACCTGTAGCTGTACACATTACGATAATAGAATGAGAAACGCAAATATCGTGTTGTAAAAACACCTCTCTCACGAATTCAGCGTTTCCAAGACTCGAGCTCAAGATTGTATAATAATTTTTTAAAGAAAAGACATGCTGGTATTTGAATATCCTTGGCGGCGTATTCGCCATGGCCCTTGATAATGGCAAACATGTGCAATAGGCGTGTACATTTATAATAACAATGCTCGCGCATGATCCTTACGTTAAAGTCAGAGAGCTCGTATATATTATAGTACCGCTACTTTTGCGCCTGCTTTCATCGAGCCAAATATGCTTTACACACTAGTACCTATTTGTATCGGCTTTGCAAACAACATACAATGCACACCGGTGAGTATATATATTTTCAACGCGGTCGACGTCGTACATACACGAGACGCATGGACGTGTAACAAGAAAACGGCAAAGTTTTTAGCATCCCTTGCCGCAGCCGGTTCTTACGCGGGCATCGGTGCATGCAGTACACATTAGTGTGCGCGAGTGTGTTTACAATACATATTTTATTGTAGGCAAAACAGAAGAGCATCAGCTGTCGTCGGTCTGCATTGTGCGAAGCAAAGTGCAGATTATATCGAATTCGCGACGTCTACATTTAGGCAGCAAAGCACTGAGCAAATAAAACGCGCTATGAAAATAAAAAATTGCTCACCTTCATTGACATGGCTGAGACGACGAGCTGCTCGCTGCTGCTGTTTCCGCGTGAGCTGCTGCTTCTGAAGTCTGTGCAACAACGACACCCCTATCGACGACGACACGTGTGGTGTAGAGCCTGCTGCTTCCAACATCTGGAGGAAAATCTCAACGAGTTTCAAGATGCATGTTTCCGCGCCGCACTCGCCTATACTTCCATCTTTGACAATTTTCGAGTAGCATCCCTCACTGACACTTCACTGCACTCAATCTCGTAATTTCATCTCATCCGTCAGTTTTCGACACACGCATAAACGCACACGTAAATAATCGTGTGCAGTGCAGCTGCCTTTCGCAGAATCTCTTATTCCTTCGCGGAGAAAATACACACACTGCGATCGTTCAATCGCTCTTTCAACAATATACGCGTCCTTATCTCGTGTTCCTATAACTTGCACAGATGTACACGCGAGATCGTGTATATTCTATGTGTATTTTATAATATAAATACATATATACACACACGTGCAGAACCGAGCGTATAGCGCAGAGGCCTGCATTCGAACGGCGCTTTTGATATACACCTGTTTCCCCCGAGCGTGCGCGCGATGCTCGTGCCACTGCACTTGTTTCGAACTTTACACGGGAGGTTGCAGTCGTTTAGCGACTGCGTCACGACTCGTGCGTGTGTACCGCTACTACGATCCGCGAGATGGTTACTCCGCGATCCGCGCACGGCAACTGCGAGGGCTGTACTGTCTGACAGGCAGCTTTGATAGCATGCGATTCGCTGCGAGCTGAGCTGATCGCGAGGCCGCAGAGGTGACTCGTGAGCGACCGCCGATATCATTGGCAGCAGCATGAGGCGTAAATCGTAACAACGTACCCTCGGAGAAGTACAAGGCCTGCGTGCGAGGTGGCAGCTCTTTCGCGCTCCTACTTTACGCCGTGTGTTTGCGAAATTTCCACCGTTACCTGCGTGGATTATCGTCCTAGTTCACTTGAGCCAATCTTTTATAACATAGTTGGTTATACGATCCTTTTTTTATATTTATTATTTAATTAAGAATTTATCGATAAATAAGTAGATAATTTGTCAAAAAAATTACAAAAGTCATGTAGTTACGTTGCCTTCTGACGTTAACACAGATAGTCATTCAGCTCTAAAATAAACGTCAAATACATTTTGGGTTAAGTATAAAAAGAAACCGATGAATTTTCCATTCAATCATCCTAACATTTTATGATTATAAAACTCAATTCATTTTTTCTATAACTTTGAGCGTAATGTTAGAATTTTTAAATTAGATATTATTTGTTCTTTTGTAATGATTTTTAGGAAGCGAATTGTGACATCCATTTGAAAAGTTTAGTTCGACAAATATCCAGCAGCTGTCAGGCATAGGACCTTGAGCGGTAGTTTAAAGTTCCATCGCGAATTTCTATTTGTTTACGTTTCTTCTCAGATGTTAATATTGGAATGCTTATAAGTGTCTATTTTGATATTTCAAACAAGGCAATGTTAAAAGAAAGTTTTCACTATTTCCTATGGTTTCTTGCATCTGAAAGATTTACTAATCTTATGCTCTATTGGAAAAAAGTCAAATGATTGTCAAAGATAGGTTCAATTTCAAGTTGTACTTAGGATTACATATTATTGTAAGTTTCAATCAAAAACAAATTACTTGAATCATGTTTCATAATTGTAATCACATTGTCCTTTTGAAGATGGAATGGGTAATTCAAATACAAAATGCCATCATTCTCAGCGACAATATTCTAGTCAAGTAAGCCTTTAAAGTTATGTTAATTTACACAATAAATATGTTGATACTTCTATTTATTTAGATTTTCTATTCAGCTCAGCCTTAAAAATATCGCCAAAGGTCAATGTTTCTCAGTTCATAGTAAATCTCACGAGGACCTTAAACCCTGCAGTAGATTCTCTCGCAGAAGGTATCTTGTTTTAGCTATAATTATTTTATTATTGAAAAAATTTAATTATAAAATTTACTATCATAGTAGGAATGATGATGCTTATAGTGATCCATTGAAATTATCTAAAACTGCATGGCCTGTACCTACATTTGAAGTTATTTTTTTACCAGAATTTCCAATTAATGAAACACCATTGATGAATAGTTACGCTATAATTAATATCATTTCTAAAGGAGCTTATGGAAAAGTATACAAAGTACAAAAAAAAGAAACAAAAGATATCTTTGCATTAAAAACAATAAGTAAAGCTAAGATAGTGTCAGAGGATGCGATCAAACAGGCAAAACAAGAAGTAAGTTTCGAAAAATTTTGTTGTTATTAAAGTTTCTCTTATTAACGAATTACTTATTTAAACAGTCTTCTATACTCCAAGCTGTTGGTCATCATAATTTTATTGTCAATTCTCCTGACCGTTGGCAAGGACGAAAAGCACTATTTATATGTAAGATTAAAATTGATACAATTCATAAAACAGTTTAATTAATGTTACAACTTATTTACTAAATCTATAGTAACCAAGTTCATTAATGGCGGAGAACTATTCTCTTTAGTTGAAGAATATGGTTCATTATCTGAAGAAATTGTAAGAATATATGTAGCTGAAGTAGCACTAGCTCTAGGTAAATATTTTTTTTTATTATTGAAAGTTTAAAAGATAGCTATAAATGATTAAATGGATTCAAGACTTTCTACATAATGCTGGAATTATTCATCGAGATTTAAAAGCATCCAATGTTTTACTTGATTCTGAAGGACATGTTGTGCTAATTGATTTTGGTTTAGCAAAATGGTTGCGGCCTCTTGAGCGCACTTTAACATTTTGTGGAACTTTTGAATATATGGGTAAGAAAAAGATATTCATCATTTTATACTTTCATATTATTTAACAGAGTTGTCTTTTATAAACTTTAATTTAATATTCAGCACCAGAAATAATAAAAAGACAATATTATGGTCATGAAGTGGACTGGTGGTCGTTAGGTGTTTTGATGTGTTTTTTGCTAACAAAGAAGGTAAATTTATAAAAGTTAATTTTTAAAGTAAATTTTTTCGTATTCAACTAGTAATCCTAAATTAATTATACGTCCTATGCTTCAAATTAAAAGAATCTCATGCCAAGTTATTTAATTTATACACAAAGTTAATCATAATTTAATTTAGTTATGGAATCATTAGAATTATTTCCAGTAAAAATATTTAATATGCACTTCAATGACCTTTCCATCTATTTTCTATTTTTGGTACTTTTATAGCTTAAAATGATAATAATGATTTGATACTTTTAATTATTGACATTGAATTTCTTTTTAATATTTTTAGACCTAGATTTTTATAAAAATATTCAATGGGAAAAACTCGTGTACAGCATTCCATGTGCATTAAAAACACTATTTTACAGCTTACATTATTTTATAGTCATTGACTTTTGAGCTCCGTCATGAGTAACATATTTTGTAAATAATTTTTCTAAACATGTGAGTCTTGAAGAAATCAACAAGAGATAGCGTTAGACTTTTCGACAAAATAAAAATATTCAACTTTCATACACTGAAAATACGGCTCATTATATTGTCTGTAACTTTCTTAATTCGGTACAAGCTCTAAAAAGTAATATACCATTGGATTCTACGACCAAAATCCTATTTCTTCACAAAAAATCATCCCGATTAGTGATAGGGCCTTTCGGCTACAGAATTTTACAGAAAATCTCTAAATTTGTACAACATTCATATCCTTTTAAAAATCATTACACAATCCGCCAATCCTATATACCCAAAAAACCCTTGTTCGCGCTGAATCAAATGTTGAAATTTCACGAGATTTACTCATATCTGCATAAATAAAAATTTGTTTTCGTAAAACATGATATATTTTTTTTTATGGCAAAATTTTGGACAGTGAAGTTGCAGAAGTATCATGCGTCCGCTCGGTTATTAGCTCTCTTTTGTAAATCATGCTTTTCAATGATAATTTTAACAACTAAATGAAATCTTGTTATCTTTGTCATAATCCTAGAACTAACTTATATAAGACGAGACAAATTTTTTTATTCAAGATGGGTACTGCTATTTAATAAATTTAAAACACGTTTTTTGAACGCAATTTTTAGTCGTGCTTGTAAGATATGACTATATTCTATTTCGATTTGAGTCAAAAGTAACTCAATCAATCAGAAGCCATTTAAAGTGACTTGAAGCGATTTTCAACGACAGAAAAAATTGCTTTTTGGCAATTTCCCGCCTCTTTTGGTCCTTATATTGATGTTTTTCACGTGTTTTTTGATATTCTCGAATTTTTTCAGGTCGTTAGACTTAAGAGGACAAATACACCTTAAACTCAAAAATTTTTTTTATTGAATATTTGAATAGGATTTTTCCGTCCCTTTCAATTGCATTTTTCGAAATTCCAAAATCTTGCACTGAGATACAGCTGTTTCCGTGAGCCTTTTTCCTATACTTTACGTATTAAATTTTTTCTTCTTTTGCGTTTTCTGGCGAGTAGTGTTTTTGGTCATCTATCGTAACTTTTAGACGGTACCGATTCAGCTTCAGCACCAGGGTTGTGTACACTTCTTCAGAACATCAATGGTTACGGTCACTGCCTCGGATGAGACGATCGAACAGACAAATTGCACTGCATAAACAGTTAAACACATTTTTTTCCATTTTTCGTTTTTACCGAAATTTTAGTCATAAAAGTACAGTTTGAGAGTGACCTATTGGTTCGATCGTCTCATCCGAGGTAATGACCGTAACCATTGATGTTCTGAAGAAGTGTACGTGGCCCTGGTGCTGTAACTCAATCGGTACGCTTCGAATGTTACGACAACTGAGGTGCACTTTGTAAACATGTAAAACGCAAAAGAAGAAAAAATTTAACACGTAAAGTATAGAAAAAAGGCTCACGGAAACAGCTGTATCTCAGTGCAAAATCAAAATTTTGGAATGTCCAAAAATGTAATGGAAAGGGACGGAAAAATCCTATTCAAAAATTCAATAAAAAATTTTTTGAGTTTCAGGTGTATGTATCCCCTTAAAGACTTATGCAAAAATTTATGAGGTATCTTTCAACATTTTAAGGAATCTCTTTGAATTTTTAAATAATGCAAGTGTGGATCGAACTCGATTAGATGTTGAATTTTACTGAACTAGGAATTCTTAAAATATTTGCGATTAGGATGAATTTCGGAGAAATGCCAACTTTGGGCACCTAAAAATGGGTGATAGATGGTTCAAAAAATTTTAATAAAATTTGGAATCTATTATGGCATCACACATAACAAGTTTTTCATGTTTACAGAAATTTTTTTGTATATATTTGATTTCACTGAGAACAAGCCACACTTAATTTCATAAACTAGAAATAACTTAAAAAATTTAGTTTTTTTCATCGAAAGAATAGCACTAAATTAAAGTGAAATTCTTTTAATTAATAATTTATAATAATAATTGTCGGCAATGAATATTTTTTACTTTTGTTAAAACTTAAGTCACTATAGTTTATTTGCCCTGGATCTTAAACTCAAAGTTTATTTTTTTCTTGTAAGCATCGAAGACTCCGTGGCGCAACGGTAGCGCGTCTGACTCCAGATCAGAAGGTTGCGTGTTCAAATCACGTCGGGGTCAATTATATCTTTTTTTAACTTAAGTACTTTTTTCATCATATTTTTATCAAGTACAATCAAGATTGAGGAATCAATCGCGGAATTTACAAGTAATTCTTATTCCCTAACTTTTGAAAATTGCTATTGTTGCTGTTTTGGGTACTTCTATAATATCTTTGTTATCCAATACGTTATTGAGAAATTTTGCCTTTAAAAAATTTTATTATTACAACATTATATTTATATTTTTTAATGTGGTTTACTACTATCATAAACGTTTATCTCTTGGCAAGCGTTCTAGGAATTTCATTATTTATAATTTTGAAAAAGAAAAACCAAATTTTTGTCGGACTCTATGTAATAATTTTAACCTCTTTAATAAATCTTTTCTTGCAAAATTAAATGTTTAAGATATATTTGAACCGAATAATTGATTTTAAAATACAAAAAAATACCATTTGGATATCCCAAGAGCTGATAATATATTTATATGGTAATATTCTCTAAGGTAAAGCGGGGGAATACGCCATAGCTAAGGAACATATTTGAATAAAAAAGTAATGAATGTATAAAATCAAATCTTAAGCATTGAGGACTGTAAAAAAACACGTTCATGTATTATAAAAAAAAACAAAATTATAACTTTATACTGTTATTTTAATAGTTATAACAAATTTAGCTACTTGGTTCAAGAGTGGCATTTTCCCCAAGCATGCGGGGAAGACCCCACCCTGATTGGAGCAATATGCCCTTAATCTGAATACAATGAAAAAAATGAAATGCTGATTCATTTTCGGGGTCTCCTAGCGTACTACCACGGCCAAGCTTGCATGACGTATTGTCATTATCTAGATGTCGTTAATAATTCCCACTTGAATATTTCATTGAAAACTAAACGAATATTTGCACATTGAACTTTACGAAAAATTTTGACGCTTGAAAATCGACTGATAATAGCAGTGAAAAATCAGCTATTTTGTGTCGATGTAATCGGATTATCATAACGCAAATTCCAATAGGTATCTAAATTTTCTTTCTTACAGCGATAATATAGCAAAGTGGCCTTTTCCCCGAACTGGCGTTTTCCCCCACTTTACCTTATTACTTTTGAAATTAAGATTTTTAAATTTAATGATCTAAAAACGTTCAATGCGTCAAGTAAATTTTTTTAAAATACGGAAAATCTTTGATTATTATTGAAGTTATTATTATTATAGTTGATTATTTAATTTTTTCAACTGATACTAGGTTTATTTATTAGGAGTAATAGTTAATAATTTTAAAAATAAGGTGATAATTATTGCATACGAAAACAAAAATGACGCCCCCGGGTGGGCTCGAACCACCAACCTTTCGGTTAACAGCCGAACGCGCTAGCCAATTGCGCCACGGAGGCCGTTTGGAAGAAATTTCAATATTGCAGTTGAAATAGCTTTTAGTTATTTTAAAATCAATAAATAATATTTTTGTGCCACCCCAACCTAAAGTAACATTTTATTTCCACTGAGCGAAATCAAAATATTACTTTAGGCTGGGGGATTCACAAAAAAATGTATTTGCCCCTATAGAGAGTGAAAAACTGTAAAGTCTCAGAGCACAGGGAATTTATCAACCAAGCGCAGCCGACTATCTAAAATATACTATTTTAGATGTTGTTTAGAATATTGTTACGGGAGAAGGGCTAAATAGTTGCATCCTTAATTTTTATGTGTCTGCTAGATATTCTTATATAGTAGCAATTAGAGCCGAATCATGATAATGTATATTGACGTTTATATTCAAAACACAGCTTAATCCATTGAGTTCCAAGGGGACGTTTTTTCAACACTTTATTCGGCCACTGTATTTATGGTGAAAATGAGGTAAAAAAATATGCGAGTTATCAATTCTAATGTGAAATTTAACGCACTTTCAGAATCTGATCTCAGATTTTCGAAAAATTTCAATTAGGGCAAAAGTTAAACTTAATTTTATAAAAAAAACGTGTTTTTGAAAAAACAAATTTTTTTATTTTTCGATTGTCCAAATAGGAAATATTTGAAATCTCGGGGTTTTTGTGCAAATCTATATCTAAACTAAAAGTAGCGGGGTTCTGATTGGAAAAAACAATGTTTAAACACACAAAATGGCGGTCGAAACACGAAAAAATGAACAAAAACTTATAGAATTTTTACTCAAAAACGAAGGGTTTGAGAAAAAAGTAAATTTTCTAAATTAATTTTCTCCAATCTAATGACTTTTTTAGATCGATTTTCCAAAAATCGCTCTGTAGAGTTGTTGCTGCTGTGAATATCTGTATAAAATTTAAGCAATTCAGCCGGAAATCAGAAACAAATTCTTTCATCCTGAATATGGACATTAAACATTTCGATCCCGTTTTCCGAAAAAACTTCCAAAAAAATAAGATGAAATTTAGTTCAGTTAGTTACAAGAACAGTTCGGAGAGCTCCACCTAGTCGATTTTTGAAAATCAGTCTAGAAAAAAGTTATTCAAGCAATATTCAGGGCTGAGTTGGTAATAGTCGGGGCTGAGGTATTACCTTAAAATATTTTTAAAAAACCACAAACAAATTTTTACTCTCAGAAGATGTATATTTGTTTATTTTTGCATCGTCCAAGATTATTAAAGGACTTGCAAAAATACATTCAATCCTATAATATTTATAAAAAAAATAGAAAATGAGAAAATCAATAATATGCATCGTCATAAATCGTGCAACTACTTTTACTATTGTGCTTGAAAGTCAATATAGCGCTTACATATTGTTTGTTAGTTTATTAGGAAAAAAAAAATAATAAATTTTTGTTTGAATTTTCAGATACAATATACTTGAATTTAAGTCTTTTATTACAGTGAATTCAAAAATGATTTACATTATTAAATTTAATATTAAATACTTCAACAGACCGATATAAACTTCATTACTATTTAAGAAAACCAATTGAAATAAAAAATTATAAATTCTCAAATAATTAACCTTTAGAGAGCCAGGAAGCTAATATATTCGCGCGCTCCCTGATCAACGCTTTTCCTATGATCGATCAATGATTTAAGATATTTTTTATGCCTTATTTTCTATAGATGATATGACCTCTGAAATCCCGGCCCTCTAGAAGTTAAAGTTGAACTCTGTTTTAAATAACTTAGAATATTAACAACTTCATCTTGAATTTACTATCTCATCCTTTATAATAGTTTTTAACTTAATAATTTAAATCTGTAACAACTCTTCAATTTTTTTTACTACTGTGTTGAGTTTTACTTAATTATTTATTAATTGTTTTTGTTTTTTAAATTGACATGTAAATAGTTGTCTACGAATACATATTACATACTTACGAACAATGTATTTTTATTAATCCAATTTATTTTTGTATAATTGATACAAGGAGTTACAGTTGTAAACTCCCTACAATACTTCTTCATTAATTATCACGGTGCTTTTTTAATCACATAATCTAAAAAAGTGAAGTTAATCCTGCACTTCTAGATTTTTTCAAATATTTTATTTATAAATTATCAGACAGAATATATGAGTGCCAAATTTTCATAGATAAAAATTTTTTTCCATGAGTTTGCTGAACTCATTCATCACATTTCCTGTTTTTCATCCAAAATTTTTTGTATAAAGGTACTTCTGAATATTCAAATTAAAAACAATATTTATGATGTTTGTATTAATTATTATTTTAACGATGATGATAATTATACATAATTAATTGTGGAAGAGCGGTATTTAAAATAACGATACGAGATAATAATGCAATAAAATCAGTAATAAATAAAAATGTGTTTCTACTCAGTAAGTGGCAAGATGATTAAACAATGAGCATGAAGGGGAGGAAAGAAAATTACAAGGTGGTGGTTTTACAATTGTTCTTGTCGTTTAATATGAAGTTGTGATGTTGTCATGGTGCTAATAATATATTTCTAAAGTTATTTGTAAAAAAAGTAGGAAAATTCTTAAAATATGAGAAACTACCAAAAATACAAATAGATTAGTTCCTCGATCACCTTACATCGGCGTCCAAAACCACCAAGATATCTTATGGGTCTACCGGCACGCACGAACGCAACATGTGTTTGTTTTTTATTTTAATTACTTTTTCGAGAGAGAGAGAGGTTTAACCATCGACATCACGACCATCAAGAGATTGAGGTAACCGAATTTGACGCTCGAAAATTTTTTCGACTTAGTATCGCTGCAATACTAATATACGAAGTTTCTGATTGAATATTTTCGAGATAAAACTTTCAGTGACCTTGAACCTTGTTAAATCATCGTAAAGCCTCTCATCTCTCAGTAATTCTCACACAAAGCTATAATAGATATACAGCATGACAAGACCTTGCGTACAATTAATGAGTATCTTAATTATTCTTTCTTCTGCTTTATGCCCTTTCTCGCTCTCTGCTCTTTCTTCGTTATAGTCAATGTAATTTGTCGTTATCGTCGTTTTACATATGATTTTTGTTTTCTGCTTAAAATGCAGTTGCGCCTACAAAATCGCGTCATTTACATTTTCATTCGCACTCTTGTTCGACTTAATATCATTCACACTTACAATATTACGACAACACACATTTTCTTTCAGTCACATATACTCAAAGCGCATTTATATCGGATTTATGTAAAGAATACGTTGCATTCGTTAATTGTTGCTGCTACTGCTGCTGGAGGTCCTTTTCTCACTCGAACTTTTTGAGGGTGCTGACCAATTTAAGATGAGGTAGCTGGTGCCAGCGTTGCCATGTCGGCTGCGGGCTTGCTGATCTCTTGAATTTTTTTTTCTTCTAGTTTGATTTCTTCACTACTATCTTTTTCTTCGGAGCTTTCTTTCTTTTCATCTTTCTTCTCTTGCACTTTCTTCTCCAGTTTTTCCTCCTTCATTTCAGCAGTCTTTTCCTCACTGCTGCTGTCTTCTTCTGAACTATCTTTCTTTTCCTCCTTTTTTTCTAGTTGTTTTTCTTTTATAATTTCTTCAGTCTTTTCTTCTTTTTTCAACATATCAGCTAATGGTTTTTCCTCAACCTTCATTTTTTCTTCCTTTATAAGCATCGTTTCTGGTTCAGCCACTTTAGGCAATTCAATCTTGGATTCCTTAACTTCTTGAGGTTTTGGAAGCTCTTCAGCTTTAATTTCATCTGCGGATTTCGCTGACTTTTCAATTGACACTGGAGTTAGTTCAGCCTCAGCAACAACAGGAGCCACTTCTTTCACAGCTACTACTGGTACAACAGATTGAACCTCTTGAATAGGACTGACTGTATCCTCCGAACGTTGCTCTTTAGCGGCTTCTTGAGCTTCCTTTGCTGGATGAAGTTGTTCTGGTTTGGTAGTTTCTTTGATATGTGGTGCTACGGCTTCTTCGATAGGTTTAACTGATTCAACTACAGCTGCAGCAATTGAAAGTTCTGTTGGTTTTTGTTCTGTAATTGGTTCTTCAAGTTTCTTTGGTTCTTCGGTTATTTCAGCCTTAGCTGCCTCTACAGCAGGTGCTACTTGCTCATGATTTTCTTTATGGGCAATAACTGGGGCAGGGGTTTCGACGGCGTGCTTTTCTTCAGCTACGACAGGTTCAATTTTTTCAGGCTTCAGCTCGGTAACAAGTTTTTCCTCAACTTTTTTTTCTTCGACTTTCTTTTCTTGGGGAACAGCATCTTCAGTACCACGAGTTACTCGTTGTTCAGGCTTTTCTTCGATTTTTGCGACTTCTTTTACGTGTTCTTCAGATTTTTTTTCTAATACAATTGGAACGTCGGCTGCTTTAGTTTGAGATACTTCCACTGCAGCCTCTGAAGCAGCTACAGCTGGAATGGGTTGAACTTCAGCTACAGGAACAACAGGCTCTTTTACAACAGCGACTGGAGTTTCAGACCTCTCTTGAATTTCTTCTTTTTTCTCAGTAGCTACTTCTTCAATGGCTGTAACGGCCTGAAAAAAATAGTAATATAATATTTTGAATTGCTTATATGAATACTAATAATTAAAATATTTTTTACTTTTTTCTCCGATGGTGTAACTTTAAGAAGTTCTTCGGGTTTTTTCTCTTCGAGGTTGATTTTTTCTACTTTTTTTTCTTCAACTTGCGTTTCCATTTCAACCTTCTTTTCTTCCTTCAGAGTCTGTTCAATTTTTTTTTCCTCTTCAACTTTTTTAAGTAAAGGGGTCTCGTCTATTTTCTTTTCTTCTTCTGCTGTTGCCTCCACTACTGCTTCGCGTAACTGTTGATTTGGTAAAATTGTTTCAGTTTTTGACTCTTCAGATGGTTTGTCCAAAGGTTTTTCAATCATTTTTTCCAAAGGTACAACTGCAGATGGTTCCTTCTTTTCATCATCGCCAAGAGGCATTGCGTTAATGGTTGATATAGCCAGAAGGCAAACCATTGAAATAGCTAATTTGGCCATCTGTAAAAAGTAACGCAGTAATTAGTAGCTGATAATCTAAACGATGTCCAATAATGAAATGAAAAATTTTAACAAATAATTATTAAAGACTGTGTGCAACTTCTAAGCAATTTTCTAGTTGTACAGCTTGTAATTCATTGATGCATAAAGCATATATGATGTTGTATGTATCTGCGCGATTAGGTTGAATGAGTTGTGACGTACGATTGTTCGGATGAATAGCATTTACGACTTACTCAATGAATCTTTGCCAAAGCACGAACCGGACGTATAGAAATTTTAAAAAATTAAGCTTTGCTCTTTCATACACATTTTATTATGTGTTGGTCCAATGCATAATAACTTTGTACGAATTGTTGAGAATGATTGCAATTTATAAAAAAGAATGTATTTAAAAGTAATGTGTTGTAATTCAATCACTTAATTGCAACTGTTGTAACATTTGAAACTAATCATTAAAAAAAATTCATATAAATGAGAAAGCGAAATTGAACTGTACAATGTATAAAAATCTGGCTTTTTTACGGGAATTAATTTTGTACACTTGTGTTAGTATAATTTAAAATTGAAATATTAATCATACCGGATGTAGGTAGTGACGCGCATCTCTTAAACAACGCGGTGTGCTTGTGCATTTGCCTGCATGTGTATGCATGTGTATGCATGTTAGCATCACCAAATCACAAGTTTCGTAAAAATTCATAAATACCATCCGAAAGAAAAAATAAATTTTAATAATGTAGTTTTTCTCCACATCAATGTATACCAATCTCATGAATGCATCACAATCGTATTATTAATTACTATTCATGCATGACTTCCATTCATTGATTTAAAAATTTTCAATGCAATCTAACATTGATACATATATAATTTTAAATGTTTTATTTAAGTACATTTTTTATATAATACTTGAATGCATTTTCGAAGATCCTTACTTTTAATATTAAGATGATCGAGTTTTTACTAACAATTATTTACTAATTCAATTTATTTAAAAAAAAAAAAAAAAATAGATCATATCAAAATACAAAATTTGTTTTTACTAACGCAAGATCTACTAACTGACCTTGCACTAAAACTTCCTTGTGGAAAAAAATTATTCATCATATAATTATACTCCTGATATTGATGCTTTTTTTGCAAATTTTTCACGTTCAATTCGTGCTGGAGATATGTCTCTCGAAAGCCGCAAAAAAGATGCAAAAGTACGATATAGCACGTTTCTCGTTACTTCATGTATGAACGTAAAATCAATTAAGAGCGAGCCTTTGAAAATCTGAGACTCAGCATTATGTGTTCGATAACTTGTCATTTTTATTTTGTATTTGCCAATGTAAGCAATGCTTGAGAAAATGTGCTGCGTAGTTTTTAAAAAATTGTCGTTTTCGATTATGAAATATTTTAAAGTACAAAAAAGTCGAAAATAGTCATTTGTCAGAAGCATTCTAACTGCATTAATAAAACCAAACGAAATTATAATGTTATTCAAGTTTATAACCGTATTTTTTCAAGTTTTCGGCAAGCATGAACCAAAATCATAAGTATTTTTTAATTTTACGCAAAAATAATTAGAATTATACGATTTTTCATACTAAAAACCTGCATGGGTTGCTTATAATAGGCTTGCATATAATATAATCAAGGATAAAAAAGATCCATTGACCTACTTTCAACTCTACCTTTTCAAATTGTAAAATATCTTGAGTAAAAAAAGTATTAAAAAATCAACGAATCCCAATTTTCGAACTATAATATTTTTCGATGAAATTTGAGAATTTTTTGACTGTTCCAATTCGCATTTTAAGTAGTGTAGCGGTTAATTCATAACATCAAAATAAGTGTATTAAAATTTTACGGAGATCAGTGAACGTCGTCACTATGAGCAAAGTGATTTGAAGTTTTCCAAACAAGTAAAATTACCGTTTCGATAATCTAATGGCCTATATAAGGAAGACAGGGTGCTTGCCTATTCTAATGCTCTAGGGTTTGCAGACGTTGCGTATTATTTAATTATTTCCTTTGAAATGTTATTAATCTTATCTGTTACATCTAAATTTATTATCTTTAAAAATGTATAATATGTCAAAGTTAAAAATTTTAAATCATAAGGGCTAAGAAGAGTGCGAAGTTTAAAAAACCTCAGTATGTACAAGCAACTGTTAATTTATCGGACAAAATAGACGAGGTTGTGCATCGATGATGCTAATTGCTGATTCAGCCGCATTACCCTGGGTCTAATTAGAGGCTCTGATACAACGCGTACATACGATGGGTACACTAACATCAACAACTCGCATGAAATTGCGAAATAAACTTACTGTGTATAATATAATTATGAGATGAATGTATATTTATATATACATTTATTATATTATCTCTTGTACTCAAAAGATTTCGAATGCGAATGTTTCTCTGTAAATTGGCAAAAGAAGAGATATTCGAGTTTCTGAGTTCTTGCAGTCGATATCGTCTTGTTAGCAAAAATGTGAAGCAGAGAAAAGTTGTTTTTTCAGTCTGTGTCTGGTTCTTACCCTCGTTAGGAAATATTTCGAGCACCTCTAAACTTGTCATTGAATATATGTCGAATTATACTTTTTAAAGACCATTTTTCAGCCTTGAGATTTTAATTAAAAATAAACTTTCCTATGAAACGCTTACTGTTCTACGTTCACTTTTTACATTGGAAATTTGACAATATTCTCTCAACTTCAAAATATTGAAGCAATCCGACTCGAATGAATGTTTTTCAGCATATAAATATGTATAATTTTCTCCAATATTGCAAAACTTATGTATGTTGTTTGTACGATATAAATTTATGCGTAAAATGTAAACATAATCGATTAGTACCGTTGCTAAAATTATTTAACATCAACACGATTAAAATAATGAAATGAAGTCATACAAACTATCAAAATGGTTCTATTTTTCATCACAAAGAAACGAGATAACGAGCGGGATATTTAATTATTAAATCGGCATTAGCGAATTAGGTCAAATAAGACGAAAATGTAAGACGTTTGAAAATTGACGGAGAGAAAATTTTTGCGTCGAGGTACAGTTCCTTCGTGGTTATGTGTTTATAAGTAAACCCGATCACGTATAATAAATTCTTGTTTTTATTTTCGTGTCCAATGTGTATCTGCGACGGCTACGAGTGTATACTCGCCGGAGGATTCGATTACACGTCTTGTGATGGTCGACGCAGTTATGATTTTCTTCGTTATAAAGGAACATTACACGATTGATATGCGTGTATAACGTAATTATCGTATTATGACCGAAAACAAAAAAATGAAAATTCGTCAAAAGAATCTATAACTCAAGTTGGAATTTTGCATGATATTATTTCTCCACTGTGTCTACCGGTTTCATAATATATGACAGGTGTATGTCAGACAAATTCAGGTTTAGCCAACGATGAATGGGGAAAATAAATAAAATTATCACGCCAGACGTGAAATGACATAATATGCAGATCATGCAAATGTTAATGCAATGTCGTAGTCAATAAACCGAAATATTAGTCGCGTACTAATGACGATGCTTAGAATCGTAGTTAGATTCTGCAAATAATAAAATTTTCACATCGATGTATCTACACAGCGCCTAACGACTATTTGCAGTATTTATCAGACCGAATAACCAAAAGAACTGAATAAATTATAAAAATGATGAATAGACATTTCATGATTTTAACAATGCGTAAAAAAGAAAAGAATTGTAAGGCACCGCGAAGAATGTTTCAGTAATTAGGATTTACACAGGAATAGCTACAGTAGTGGAGGTAGCAGTAGCAGCTCCCAGGACACTTCACGTACCCTTAAAATCTTGCTCGAAAAACTTCTCTAGCACTGCAAGAGAAAATTCTTGCAACTGTAGATAGCGCCCCGCAATTCGACAAATACTTTTTTATCGAAATTTAAATCGTTTAAAAAAGTAATTGCTACGAAAAGATTTGATTATAAATTACGCCATCTAAATAATTTGTAAAGCAAAGCTAATGCAGCAAAAAAATGTGAAAAAATAACACAGTCAAATGAACATGTATTTGAATGTAAAATTGATTGATGTTACTCACTGTGAGTTGTGTATAATAATACGTCGTTGAAGTTATATACGAATATGTATTGAAGATGCTGCTTGTTGCGCTGCTGCTGCAGTACTATACGTTAATGCTCGAGAAGAGTCGGCAGTTCACTGCGCGATAGTCTTGTATAAAGAGGAGCCGAGAAAATCTCTCTGCCGCTGGCTGGGTTGGTTGGTGGGTGGTGGTGGTGGTGGTGGTTGCTGCTGCCCGACGACGGGTGGGATAAAACCAAAGAGTATGCGAGAGGGAGAAAGAGGAGCTGGCTCACTCGGTCGCGCGCGCGTGCGTTCCACTAGGGGGGCGAGAACAAGAGAGAGAAAGAGAGAAAGAGAGAGAGATGGCTAGCTATATGTGTGTGTCCGTGTATCCGCGGACCGATGGTTCGCTCGTGTGTCGAACAGGATTCATCGGGGCCTCGCTTATATAGCCATTCACCCACCACCGCCGTCCGGCACTGCGGCCACATAGTCGTCGGCGTAGTCGCGACGTTCCTTCGTACTTGCGTATGTATACGCAGGTAAACACATGACAATTCTTCAGATATCGTCGTATCCGCGAATACGTGTCATCGTCGTCGTTTTGAGCGTTGACGTAGTCGATAATCTTGACATGGCCAAGTCCCTACCACCACTAACTCAACTATCTGTAAAGCCAGAGTAGAATTCTGCTGAGATCCTCACACAGCCTGCTCATCTCCATTAGCAGCCCTCCTGCACTGCCGACTGTAAAACTCGCTCTTGCTGCTCTACCCTGCAACGAAGCTTCCTTTGTATTCATTCATACATTCCATGTAAATCTATCTTACTGTGTACAGTTTTTTGCTGTACTCTTTCTATATTTTCCCCTTTGCTTCTATGAACAAGAATCTCCCTCTTCGCTTGCTACATATATATATACTCTCAGACTGCCTTTCAGCTCTATTGCAACTTTACTTTTTGTGCTAAGCGAATATCTTGTGCTTTAGCTCTACTTTATCAGGGAATTTCGTGCTTTCCACTTTGAAATCTCTCTGAAGATTCTCATTGCGTGCGCACGTATTGAACAATATCGTTGCGAGCACAATTGGATTTGCCAGGATTATTTCAACATTTTTGACTTTCAAAGCAGCTTTTTCATTTTTAGTTACTAAAAATATTTTGTTAAAATAAGATATTCTTGAAAAAAACTGATAGCCAAACAGGATACAAGGGTTTTGCATAATAAAATACCTTATAGAAAATGCCTAAAAATGTTTCATCCTATTCTTAACATCAAATGAGGATATTCGTTCGTTTTTCTTAAAACACGCAATATTAGGTATAGAAAAAAGCGTAAAATCATCGATGTGAAATTGACGCTTTTGTGTTACATTATTGAAATAATGCAATATATTTTGTTGAAATGTTGGGGGAAGTGTACACACACCTAAAATCGTATGATATCGCTTATCATGATGAGACATGGGCAATACATCTGTGATTACATAAATATTTAATTGTCCTTAATTATTCCTCCTCTCTCTTCATCATTTGTTTGTTATTGTTAAGCATTTTAACAATTCATCTCACGTTACTACTTGATTTTCTTTTCTCGTACTAGCGATTCAAAGTCTGTAAACTTGTTTGGTTTTTCCATCGTCGACTCTTTTTATTATGTCTTTTTCTATCTCTGCTCCTCATTCTCTCACACCTTCAGTTTCTTCCTTTGCTACTCACTCAGTTTTTAAATATTATTATTCGTAGCACCATCCCTACTCTTTCCTTTTCTCTTTCTTTTCTTAATTTTTTTTTTATTGACGCATACTCACGTACAGGGGAAGGGTGCGTTTACATCAGGCCACTTATTACGCGAAAGCTGTTTCTCTCCTCTTTTCTCTCTCTCTCTCTCTCTCTCTCTCTTCTTCGACTCTTTCTTCGCGGTGTCTGGGCCTCTTTACCTCACCGCCGTTGAAGTTGCTTACTCTGCACAAGTGCGCGCGCGTGCATACCCCTCTTGGACAGGTTCTTCTTCTTCGTCTTCTTCTTCTGCTGCAAACTGTATTTGTATTTGCTCGAACAAGCTACAAGTCGAGACTCTTTGATTTCTCACATGCACGTGTGGAAGGGTAGCATAGAAATTAAACAAATGATTTTTATAATGCTAACATTGATGGCAAATTGTATCGGAATGCTTTGAACTTAATCAAACAAATTGCATATGCATACCTATGCGCAATTTGAGTGGCACTACTGTTTAGGTATATTTTACTTCATACTTGATTAAATAAAATTCACTTTTAAAATTAGCGGGAATAGAGCATTTACATCGAGTTATTATGATTAAATAGTAAGTAAATATGTTATGTAAAGTTTTGAACTTGAGTCGAAGTAATTTAGGAAATTTTTTCAGTAGTGTGCTGCCTACAGCTCCTAAGGTACGACGTATCATATCTCTCTTGGGAATCCACAAGAAATGTTATAACTAGAGAACTTGTATTAAATTAAATTATACGCAAATTTTTTCCGAGACTAAAAAAAGTTTCAAAATGTATCTATCGAAACTGTCTTATTAATATTAGATTTTCCCTTTTTCTCTCTCTTTTTAATTTAAAAGTAAATAGGGAGAAAAAACTTTATCAGCCGAAAGAGTTGTCGAATTTTCTAGCTTAACCGTTTCTTTCTCTTTAAAGTAAGACGAAGTAGACAAAGTTAAAGTTTTATTAAACCCAACCTTGTTTACTAAACTTCATCCAAGACGCATGGTGAACTAACTTTTTCTGCAGCTCGAAAACTATGTAATAACATTTATCAGCGCGTTTCTTTTTCCTGTAAAATCCTTACTTTGAAAAAATCGATGCTCTCTTTGCAGTGCAAGTTTTTTCTTTCTAAAAATAATACAAAAGTGTCTGGCGATACGTATTGGTACTATGCATCAGAAGCTAAGACGAATAAATGCACACGCGTGCAGCGCACGTACGTACACAAACACATGCCACACACGCACATTCGCACAGGCAAGCTCAGCACAACAAATTATGGTGAGGAGTCCACGCACTCCTATACCTCCCCCTCCCTTATTCTCGAGTTCGACGTTCCACGTTCTCGTTTACTCCCCCCTTGTGCAAAACATGTATATTTATATAAAAGTACATCAGGTAATGGCTCGACATGCCCTCTCTTTCGCGCTGCAATAAGCTACGATGAAGAGGAGACTCGTCGAGCGAGTATCCTTGCAAGATGTACGATATCTCATAGCGAGCAAAGTAAAACGAAAACAAGAAAATAGGACACGGACAGGTCCTGACAATGTGCTGAAGTATCTCCGTGGATAGCCTCTAATGTAAACCTTACAGCTTCTTCTCCTTATTCTTGTTTTTCTTATTAGCTCGCGCGCGCGAGCGAGCCAAAGAATCGCGTCTTCTTTCGATGCGCGCGAGAGAGAGCAACGCACACGAGGTTAATCCCCTCGTCTGAAATTCAAAGTTTAATGCACTTTAAAAACGCTCACACGGCTATGCTACCCTTTCACTTTTTTTGTTTTTTCTTTCCTTCGCCGTTCGCCTCTTTCTTGCTTGCTCGATGAATTCGTTGATCCAATCGATCGTTCAAATGATGCAAACCAACGTAACGCGGCAAATTTTTCTTCTTTTTCCTACCGTGGTATCCAACAATTTTCGTGAAAAAATTTTATTTTAATTTCAATCAGTCGAGATACAGTTAAACAATAGCAGTTGAACTATATCTTGTTATTGTTACGTATACACATCAATTTTAACGTGTTGCAAAACGTTAATTTTATTATAATTTATCGCTTCCTTGATATAACAATTTCCTTGAAAAATTACTGCTGCTTTTCAATATGTCAATCAATGAAAAGCGAGTCATTACTCACTAATTTATATCACGCAAAGATGTATGACGTAAAAATTACTGAAACGATTTATCTTACAAATATATACATTGCATACAGTATTGTATGAAGCCAATGAAAAGCATTTTCGTTTATTGAAAAAAGTTTTTTGCTACATTAGATTTAAAATAATCTCAAAGAATTTGAATCCAGTTATGCAAATGCAGATCTGCTGAGTACTATACTTCATATGTATAATACTCTCTCTCTCTCCCTCTCTCACTCCCGCGAGCATGCATACATTATTCCTTATAAAACCCGACTCGGTCATTGTCAGTTACCCACAAGAGCCTCGTGCCGCTATGATTCTTCGGCACCTGCGCTATCTAAGCTGGTCGCTGCGCGTGTATATATGTATTTAATATATACTATATATGCAGCAACTCAAACAGGTCTTGTTAAATTCTCGCGTACTTTGAGATGCTCGAGTATGTTTCTTTGAGAGATTGAACTTTTTTCACACTCGTGAGACTCATTTCGATAAAAAGAAATACGATAAACTTGCCAAAGTTCGGAATTTGACTCTGAATATTCTCAAGGGATATTTTTACTGCGACGAGTAAGAGGAAATACTTATGAATTTGCAGAAACACTGAATTTCTAATATTGATCTAATATTAAAATATTTACTATAACCTTTTAAGTTTCTCGATCTTAGAAAAACATCCAGACCTGATTGTGAAAAAATTTTTCTTTAGTATGCCTCGTGATGATCTCGTTTGTTTGCGAAATTATCAAACGTTATAATTGATTAATTTCATAATAAAAACTGCGTCCATTGAATCGTGTTTTTCTTAGTTAATTTACTTGGCTACTCCCTTGTTTAGTTTTATCTATCAAAAGTGTGTTCAAGTATAGAATAAAATTGAAAGCGAAAGTTTTTTTTTTTCAAAATGATCGTATAAAGCCCGCAAATTAAATTATTTTATATGAAGCATGTATATTATTTAACATTATTAATAAATAATATATGAATAATACTCTATGAAAGATCTGATAAAACGATAATTGTTACCATATCATTCAATAGAGCGAAGCTTCAATGAAGAAATAAATTGGTAGAAAATGAAAAGAATAATAAAATTCAAGGATGCATTTTTTTATTATTAGAAATATAGCAATTATTTCACGGAGTATAATGAACAACTAATTTTAATGGCATGCTTAATTTATACATTAAATTGAACGTTGTAAGTAGATTTGACGACAGCAGATTATTTTTAATATTTTAAAATATTTAATGTTCCACGCAGGAAGTCATATGACGTCGAAATTATTTGTCCGAGGAGTCATATTTTTCTGACATTTTTAAAGTTTAATCAAACAATTTTTTTATTTTCCAGTACGTAAGAGATTTTTTGGAAAAGTATAATAATTTTTTACTTCCGACTGCTCACAAAATATTTATCAAATTGTCTTGGCATTGGCATATTCTGGCAATTCGAGCCAGAAGTGAAAAATTCTATACGCAGTAAACAAACAAAAACAACAAACTTATACGTAACTCAAAGTGTTTGGATAATATGGCTTGTCGAGTGCGCGCATCGTCGTTTGCGTGGTAAAGCCAATTGTGGATATAATGACGTGCGGTAACCCAGATGCCACTGATCCTGACAATCGACTCTCTTTATATGCACGTGTACGCGCATTTTTGTCTGTGTACGCTGGCGTATTGGTATATAATACCTTAGCATGTACGTAGAAGCTACGCACATATAAACGCTCGTTTAAATACACGACATATAGTCGACACGATTTTAACAACCACCGTACATGTACGGTATGATTTGACTGCGGATTCGCCCTTGGCTCAACTGCGATGCGTTCTTACTTGAACGCTACTTTTTCAATCGATTATCCTCTTCAAATCTTTCCTACAATGAGGATTCTTATTAGATAGACCGTAGATCTCGTGTTGATTATGTGATTGAATCAAATATTTCACTTTCAAGAAAACTTTTGCACTATTATACTATCATGTGAATTTTAAATTACCTATGTTAACGAGAAATATGAAATTCTATTTTGTGAGCGTAGCATCTGAAAAAATAAATAAATCTTTTAAGGTACAGTTATTTGTATATTAAATACTGTTCAATGCGCGTAACTATATTTTGAGGTGCACAATGCACATCGTGCCTTAGGCATCGAGCATTACCACGCGAATCGTATAGCTTCCATGATTATTTTACAAAGAGCTCAAGGTCTAGCTCCATCCTCCTGTGAGTGAACTCTGCAATTGTATATTTCTCTGATCTGTTTTTTTTTCTTTATACCTGGGCTAAATTCCAACTTTTTTATTTCTGTGCAGTAAGTAGTGATTAAATCCACCAACGCCACTTAAATTCATAAAAAACGAAAGTTTTATTCATGTATAGGTTTTAAAAAATCTCAATGAATTGTTTATTAGATGCATTGTTCATGTCAGTCATGATATATTGCAATTTGACTATCGATCATATTTTGCTACTAAGGTAAAATGTAAACGACCGCGATTAAAAAAATATACAGGAAACGTTTTATAATTCACCTTGGTAGTGTTAAAAGTAAATGTATGAACGTACGAGTCTAAGATCAATTAACCTGTTTTTCACGATGCCAAATTTATTATTGTTTTATATTCAAAATTATTTCACACTCTTGACCTCGTGCCCTTTTCAATTTCTAACATTGTTCGAAGGTCAACGGTCCAACGAATCATTCATATTTCTTTTGCGCTGTATAAAGGATAATCTCGAAAAAATTATAAAAAGTAAATAAGGCTGATTCTCAGTAAAATCTAGTGTCCGAAAAAATGTTTTTTGCAAACATGCAGATCGGAAGCTATATTCGATGCGGACTTTCATACCCAAATAATTCACGAAGTTTTCTCAGAATGTCAAAATATACCTCAATAATCTTTTATGCCTAAAGTATTATTTGTATTTCACTTTTTTATTGAGAGTTCATTCACCTTCTTTATTAAATGCATCTGGTTTTGAAAGGCTTATGGAATCAACAAACAACTATGGATTTAAAATTAATGACAAAAAGAGGTTTTTGTTCATCTCATAGGCAATTATAGCGAAGAATTTATAAGCTATGTATTGCACCAAAGATAGATTGTACACTTATCTGAACATCATGCCTTGAGAAAATATTCTGTTAGTGTTATTATATCTCCACGCTCTACTCTGGTAACTAAGAATACCTTTTGCATAAAGTAAGTAAGCGCAGCAAAGTTGTGCATGATGTGCAGCTTTAATATTGCAATGACATCGATATATCGTGCTGCGCACAAGCTGGGCTATGAGAAGAATATGATCAGCAAAAAAAAAGAAGTAAAAAACGATAGGCATCGTTTATCTCGCCGACATGTAGCAAAACTTGAACGGCAACTCCGAGAGAGCCTCCTTTATACGATCTTCATACGCACAGTGGATAACGATGATCGGCCACGTGGTGCGCAGTATATCCATCTATATCTACAAAAGGCAAGAAACGATGGTGGCTGAGGTCTGAAAATAGCTGCACACTTAAAGGATAATATCCTTAGAATGTAATGTAAGAAGAGAAGTTTTCAGACAATTTTCTGAGTATTATTAATCAGTAAAACACGAGCATTTATCAATTTTTAACGATCACACGTTGTGCTCGTTTTAGAGTTTTCACGACTCGACAGTCGACTCTTGAACAACCTCCGACGATGAGCCGATGTGTAGCTGTAGCCAGTGTATTCGGTTACCGTCTACGTAGTGTACAGGATACGCTAGAATTAGAAATTATGTGCTGAACACTCTGTTACCGTATATACGACTACTGTTTTAGCTTCGTGATTGGCCTCTGGCATCGAGCGAATCACCGACATTATAGTAGCGCAAATCGCCAACTTACGCATAGCTAATTATACGTGCCTATCTTCCCCTGTGATAGAGCTCGACGTGAGGCGTGGTTATATTGCAACGATGATGACGACTGAGCTACTGCGTGGTTGAATCTTGGAAATGCTAGATTACACGCTAGACTTTCACCTTTTTTTCAAAACGATGACCTGCTGAAGTGAACCATGTATCTAATAAGTTCTGATGGTGTGAGTATTTTTGTAATTGCGCTATTTTTAGTTTTCAGTGCTATTATATTGATCCTGCACCAATTTTATATTTTGCTATATAACTGAAGGATATTATTATTACGGCAAATGTATATTGCATGGAATCACACTTAAATGTAAGAGTAGGTCAACCGATGTAATTTTATCGTAAAACTAGATAAATCATTGTTTTATTAATTGCATTAGACGCATTAAAAGCAATTATTGAGTCGTCGTAATTTCACACCAAGACTCGATTCACTTAATGAACTTTTTATGAATGCCATACTTTTTAAAAATGGAAATAATAGAAAATTTAATTTTTTTTATGCAAATTCATTGGTATTATCGATCTATGAAGTTAATTAACGACAACAATCGTTGTTAATCATGTAGCAGTAAAATTATAAAAATACACACGAAGCATCAAGCCTTTTATTCGAATTTCTGTTATTGTCGGTGCAGAGGTAAAAACAGTAATACCAAGGCTTTGATGGGTCATAGTCTTGGAGAATTATGTTACTGCGCGCCAGACACGACTGCGTAGTGATTCACTCGTTCTTGAGCTTGACATTGCACTAACCGCGCATGGACGTATTGTCGATTTGACAGGAGCCAAAAATGTTAGATTTCGTCCAAATTTTACACACGTGGTATTCTATCACGATATGTAGCTATAAAAAAATCTCAGTTTGTGGTGAAAAGGGTTGCCCTATCGCACAAAACTGACCATTTTACGCTTGGTTTTACATTCATCTAAAAATGACCATTAAATTCTGTAAAAGTATCGAAGATAAGAAAAACTTCAATTATCAATCACTTGTTATTTGCAAATTTGTTCATCTGTATTCAGTGAAATAGGATTGACGTAATTTTTTGAACTATTACATCATTCGCAAATCAATTGAAATTGAAAACGAGTTTTTCTAGTTGAGATTTAACTGCAAGTACTATTACACACACACACACACGCACAAAGATGTGCTCTTTGAATGAAAATTGAATAATCTTCAGCCAGCTTTTATAGGAAAATCGATTGTTTACTACTGAGAAAAGCTTAATCGCTTGGATTGTCTGATGTAAAGCTGTAAGCTCTGACCCGGGAATCCTGTTAATCTTCCTCTCGTGAAATCGATGAATTTTATGTAGAGAAATAAATTTAGCGAATATAAGCGTGCGAGCCTGGAGTAACTTTGATTATAGATCCACGTGAACTGGCACGCGAGTCATCGTAAGCTCGTCGTGCGGTTTGCCTCTGGTCGATACATGTGGCAACATCACATAAAAACTTTGACGAAATCGGAAAGCACTTTCCAAATAATTCTCTCGGCGGTGCGAGGCGTGCCTATATATTATGTGGGTAAATGATGCGACATTTCAATTTTGTTTTGCCTCAGGGCAAAGTATTCATTGGGAGATTTACATAGCTGCAGGATAGAGCTCGAGATATTCGAAGCAATGGCTAGCAGGCGTTGGCAACAAAGTTGCGCGCTGTGTGTAATATGTAGTCGCAACACAAGTGTGATGCGGTAAATTCTAATCAGATAGAAGTATATTATCCTTCAATGCTTTTTCGGAGCCACGGCAGCAGCAACTACAGAAAAATTGGGGAATATGCGTTGTATTTAATGGCCATTACCGGTTGCTTTGGTTGCAATCAACTCGCTTCACTAAGATGTCTATTAAAACTCGTGCAGACTCACGAATCACCCCTCTGTTCGTATGTAATTTTCATATACGCGTGTGTGGTTTTACGTAGTTGTACACATTTACACAAATGATGCTCACGGTAAAATAGCTTGACCTGAAAAAGCCCCCCGCCGCCCCCCCCCNTCAAAAAAAAAAAGTCGTTTGCAGCTCGAGCCTAAGTACATGTTATATTGTTATATACGTGTGTATTAGACTGACAATGAAAGAGAGCAAAAAAAAGAGCTCTACCAAATTTCAGCTCATATAGTTGAAAAAAAACCGTACCACATGACGGGTGTTGATTAACATTAAATTAAATGGAAAAGTCGTTTTCTCGTATTATACGCATACGGGGTCTCCATTCAATTTAATGTTAATCAACACCCGTCATGTGGTACGGTTTTTTTTCAACTATATGAGCTGAAATTTGGTAGAGCTCTTTTTTTTGGGGATTTGAAACTTTTGAGGGGGCGTCCTGTCGATTTAAAAAAAAATTTTTTTTTATTTTGTCAGTCTAGTGTATATATGAGTAAATCTCGTGAAACTTTAATATTTTGCCATTATAAAAAAAATAATTCACTCGTGAAATTTTTTTTGGGGACTTACAAGTGATTCAAAAACCTGAAAAAAATAATGCCCATCAAATTTGGGCGAGGGCCATCGAGGATTTGAAAAAGTACATGTTATAGCTGAAGCTGATGAACCATATTTTTAAGACAATATTTGCTCCTAAATTTGGTTAAAATATTGATTTTTTGACATTTAAAAAAAAACACATAGCGTCATCTTTTCCAAAATGTCGAAAACTAAAATGGGTAATATAAATCGTGCCATTTATAGTAAAACTGTTAATGTGCAACGCAAAATTCGATTAAAATGCACTGAAAATCAACAATGGGCGCGGGTCAATGCCATGTTTATATCGTACATAAATTTTTTTACAAGGCACGCACACCAAAAATAGGCATACCAATCGATTCTGCTACTCAAAAACCATTTTTTCCCATAACTTTGGTGATGATTCATTGTAAAAAATCAAGTTGAATTTTCCTTAAGAGTGTAGAAGGCGCGGGTAATGACGCACACCAGTCAGTGACATTTTTTTCGAAAGTACAGTTTCTCAGGATTGTTTGGTGATGGTTTGGTTAAAAAAAGCTCGATGGGCGTATCGAGAATCAGAATTTGAAAATTGAAAGTAGGAAGCGTTGAGTTTCAAAACGCATAAAAAACGCCATAAAATGCATTTTTTTGGTATGAATTCAAGTTTGGATCCCACTGGAAGTTGTTTTAAAAAAAAGAAAAGGTTGAAAACTTTACATAAACAATGCCAGAAATGGTAATTTTTAAGTTTTCACACGAATATTGTGAAGTTTACACAAATATTAAAATATCACGAGATTTACTGTTACAGGCAAAACCCGCTTTTAGGCAAAAGTGACTTTTGCCTAGGCAAAAACAGAAATGCCTATGATTTTAGGATATTAATTGGAAAAGAAAAACCCTACAAATTTAACACATTTACATATTACATTTTTTATTTAAAATTTTTAAATTAATTCCAATTTTTTTCTCGTTCAAAATTTAAAAAATTTTTATGTCAGTTAAAATCCAATTTTTGACCAAGTGGTATACCTAATCTAGTATAAGATCAAGAGTTGTAGTAAAAAATATGAATTTTCATGCTTTAAGAGCTAAAGCATTGGTTCTTATGCTAGGGTGTATACATGAAAGTAGTAGATAAAAATGAAATAATAAAGCAAAAAACCTAAGCGGAACAGAGACAGGGAGAGATCAACTCTTGCTGTTTTTCTTCCTTTCGCGAGCTCGCGCCCGCTTATCTGGCTAACCGATAAATTACTCTGTACTTGGATTCTCTGCGCCCCCTTCTCTCTCTTTCTCTCTTTCTATGCACGTATGCGGCACTACACTGCGCGCTAACAGTTTTTTGCGCTCTTTCTTTTTTTTTCATTTAAAATCTTCTGGTTTGTGCAAGGCTGCAAATTTTTACATTGCAGTTGATAAACAATAAGAAAACCAGCAAAACATTGATTACATGTGCCGTGAAGCTTTTGATCTATCGATTTTGTATGTACTGTGTCGTGCTATTATTTTAATTTCTTTCTAGATTTTTGTGTTCCATTGTAAATATATGTTAACAGTAAACATTCCAGATTTCCTAAAAACGAGCACACTCAGAACAACAATTCTTTACAGTTTGCGTGTATATAGTCATAGCTGGATTGTTCGCGAAGAAGCTGTAGCTGTCTTTATCGTTCAACTGAAGTAGTACCCATTTCATTTGTAAAGCGAAATTATTTCAATGTTATTTAAGGGGGAAGGGGGTAGAAGTTAATTTTTTATTATTTTAGCAATATTATTTCGAGATTTTTTTGAGTCTTGGTAAAGATAAGTTAATGAGGTTAAAGTCTGTTTTAAAAAACGTCATTGCAAGAGTATACAGTTAAATTTTTATTAAAAAATATTAAAAAATTAGCCGTAATGAAAATTAAGGCTAATTTGTAGTTCACGCCTTAAAAAACAAGGTGTACACAATGGCACGATAACTTATGATTGGATTGTCTGAAACTAATGAATCAAACTACTCAAAATAAGTAATTTATTAAGAAACGCATTCAAAGATGTTGATGTCAAAACACGTGAATTTTATCTTATCTCTTTAAATCGTCTACGCCGGGCTTGTACAATAAGAGAACATGATCTGGAACATGTAAAAAATGTTTTTTCTATTTTATTATATGTTATACTCAACGTTCTGATGTCAAAGCCATAGATATAGCTATCCAAAAGTTAAGAAAAGCTAAGCATGCGATTTCAACATAATATTCTTGCGAAGGTATAAAAAATTGAAAAGGACAATAAAATCAAATTTTAATCGATGTAAGCTGATATAATTAAAATGAAATTTTCAATTAAAATCTACAACTAAAATGTATATTGTATAATATTTTAAAATGTATGTGCCCCCAAGAACATTTCGTAATTAAAATGTCTTTTTTCGTACATTTTTTAGTGCGCAAAAAGCGTTTTTGGATACTTGTGTGTGGTGAAATGCCCCATTTTGGACACGGGTGTGCAGTAAAACGCCTTATTTAAATGAACGCATTTTTCGCCTACTATTGCATAAATAACTATTATGTAACAAGTGCCCAAAAGGCGTTTTTGCGAAAAATACGTTCTTTTAGATGAGGCGTTTTACCGCACACCCGTGTCCAAAATGGGGCATTTTACCGCACACAGGTGTCCAAAAACGCTTTTTGCGCACTAAAAAATGTGCGAAAAAAGACATTTTTCGTCATACTATTGCATAAAATTTTGTATGCAACACGTGCCCAGCTTTTTGCGCATAGTGTGCGGAAAAAACACCCACTCGTACCGGCATAGCCGGCACTCGTGCCCAAAAACGCCTTTTGGGCACTTGTTACATAAATAACTATTTTCGTCATACTATTGCATAAATAACTATTGTATTTTAGTAGTTCATGTCAAACGACCAGCTCAAGTCATGAATGCAGGGAGCATTTCATTGGAGTAGTTCGACGCGATAGCAAATTGCCAATAAAAAAGACTTGAATTTTCTCTCATTAATACGGTGCGGCTCGCATGATCTTTCATACATCATTGCGATTTAGCCGGGCTTATTTTCATCACTTGCCCGATCTACGCGTAAAGCATAGAGACCTGTTGAATTGTCACCGACGTAATCAAGTAGATTGCTCTATTTATGAAAATTATCAATTACGCGACGTATTCTGAGCACCGGTGTGGGCATTTATAATATTCGTTTAATCGTACCTAGCTGGCCCGAGGCGATGCGACGCAGGCACACTCGATAATTTAACAAGGCATAAAGTTACTTACGCATCATTCAGTACTGCGCGTATACCTCTGTGCCTGTGCGGGATCCATCCCTCCTTTCCTCTTTGCTGTGTTTCTACTACATGTACCTATACGCA
This sequence comes from Trichogramma pretiosum, assembly GCF_000599845.2. Classification (NCBI taxonomy): domain Eukaryota; kingdom Metazoa; phylum Arthropoda; class Insecta; order Hymenoptera; family Trichogrammatidae; genus Trichogramma; species Trichogramma pretiosum. Next base: position 168,417 of record NW_019641683.1, read on the forward strand.
CGAGCATTTACTCTCACTAGTGCAAAGTATGAGAGTGCACACATGACGTCAAACAGTCCCTTTGCGAAAATCGTTTTTTATTTATCGGGCGTCTAGCTCGAGACCAATGGGCAGAATTATTTTACATTTTATACACGTATCTCACGTGCAACGCGTACCTACATGCTGTATAGCAAGGTTGATCATGAATAAAAGCAAGAGGTAAGGCGTGTAATAAGTTTAAGGACGAATCGATCTATGCGCGTACAGTGATGCTCAACGTACATACGGGTAAATATATTTTTGATACAGCGTGCGGAAAGTTCGTTTTTCGCAGTCAGTAGGATTTTTCGAAAGTAAAAGATCCCGGTGCTGAGGCTACAGCGTGCGGAAAGACGAACTTTCCGCAGCTGTATCAAAATAGTACTTTACGATACTAGTGGCATAAGTAACACTTTTTGGCACGGCGTAGTTTAGGGCTCGAGCGCAGCGAGGATCCTAATAGCTGGGCCGAAAAGTGTCCCCTATGTCACGAGTATCGTACAACATTTTATAGCACTGTGCTAAGTTTTCCGATGCATAAGTCGCAATTATTAATTTTCTCGTCACATACAGAATCAATACGTGCTACAGTGCACACTCAGTACAAGAGTTACGATTATCAATTTTAAGCTTGTTAGTTACTACGCAATCTATACTCATATTAAGTACTCACTTGTATTCTTTGTTATCTCAACCATGAATTTTTGTACGCTATTGTAACATCTCCTGACCCATGTGAGGATATGTCTCACAATTGGTTCAAACAAAACAAATCAATAAATCGATCAATCAATCATCAGTTTGAATTTTTTTAATCGATTCTGATGGTCTGGGTGAATATGAGATCTAGTCGATTGGTTTACTTTAGATACGACTAGCGAAATTTCTAATTTCTCAGTTATCTATAAATAGTAAAAATTGTAAATACGTACTGAAAAAGGGATGTTTCATTTTCTAGTTTGATTCGTAAAAGTTGCAATGATTCGTTGCCTTGCTTTTCTGCAATCAAAATTTAAATGACAATGCGGTTATATCGCAGTATTTCCTTATCATTGACTCAGTTGTTTTTATAAATTTCTATAAGGATAGTCGAAGACTACATTTTTTGAGTACATTGAAATTTCAAAATGTTGAAATGAAAGAACAATTGACGTTCAAAGACGCTTTCATTTTTATAAAATAAGGACAAAAATAGTTTGATTACTCTGTACGTAATGAATATGATTTTTATCATGCTCAAGTGAAGTCATTTTAAAGTCGCAGTTAACAGTCCGTATTTCAATATTTGTATAGCGTAACATCAAAGTACAAGCAACGCAGAGCCCCAGTGTAAAACTTTAACCATGTCTCTTCCTTCCGCATTTCTTTGGCTACAAAAAGCAAGAAACGGATTCGAAAGAAGACATCGTGGAGCTTTTTTTGTTAAATAGCCGATGCATGTATGCATGTATGTGTGTTAGAGCTGGGGGCCTCGCCCATTATATAAGCCGGTCGTTTTCAGCGTTAGCAAACATTGTGAGCTTGAGCTGCTGCAGTCTATTGTCCGACGAGAGCACTTTTGCTCGCCAACTAATGAACGGAGCGCGCAGCATGGTAACACGGCGACTCTTGCATAATATATAAATGCGCACTCACACGCGTGCATTCGCAAGCTCGCAAGTAGATACGCGCACACGTGTACGCGCACACGTGAATGAAGAGAGCGCTGACCTAGAGTAACAAAAAAGAAAATAAAAGCCAAGTGTATGTAGGTGACCTGCGCTACTGAGCCATTTACCATCGTGGCGGTTGATGAACTTGCGCAGCTTTTTCATCTGGTATTCCTTGCCGCTTCGAGAATCAATTTGAGGCAACACGCCTGCATTGTCAGCTCGAGTCGTTGTGTTGAGTACAGACATCAGCGAGGTCGTACATTAGAAACTGATCGAACTTGATTCCAATAACTTATGAAGCTGTTTATTGTAATACTTGCGCTTGCCTTTTTATGCCTTTTTATGCATTGCTCCCTGAGATTCCAAAATACAAAAATATATTCGTTCGTGTGCAGGGCTATTTCGAAAGCTGTTATATATTTTCTCTTGCACGAAGATTTTAATGAAAGAAGTAACAGGTTCTAAATGTCGGTAACTCATTTTTTTCATTCTTTGGTAGCTACAGCCACTTGAGTCAAAAAACATTTCTTCGAACTGCATGGCAGATTTACATGGAATGAAATTTTCAAGCTTGATATTGTCAACACGTCGTAAAATTAATGCAACATGCTCTTGCAGAATTTTTAAACAAAATTTTCATGATATTAGAATTATGTGAAAGATAACTTTAACAAAAACATGCTTAATTTACATCAATTTTTAAACGTATACATGACTTTTAATGGAATGTTTCTCGACAAACAAATTAGTAGTTTACGTGCTTAGGGAGCGAAAAAACTGAAAAACCGCGAAACGTGTGATTATAAGCCGAGGCGAAAACGAGGCTGATAAACAAGTGCTCTCTAAGGCTTCCCAGTTTTTCGATTCCTCGGCACATAATTTACTATTTTTGTTTTGGGTGTAACCCTGAAAAAGTTAATTTCTGCTGGAATTACATGTAAAAATTTTTGTTACATACTATAACAAGATAGGTTGTTCTAAAAAAATGATTTTTACTATAAAAACTCTGTTTTTGAGCCCCGAAAAATTTCAAAAATGTGAGATTACGTTTTTGTACGTGCGGTTTTCCGTAGTTAAAAAATCATGTAAATAGCTCCCTTTATATTTATATTTTTATTAACTCGAATAGGCAAACGAGTTGTTTAAATAAGCAATTTTTGAAACGAGTTTTGGAATCCAAATGAATTTAGTGCATTTTAAATGAAACAATAATGCAGGATGCGCAATATGTCACACTTGGCTCTTTGCCCGCGTGAATTTGTCGATTCGACTGGCTGGCCTGGGCTCGGTACACAAAACAAAAGCACGTATTATACAGATCTTGACAATTTCAACCCATTCGTCGAGATAGCGGAGGGAAAAAGGCTAAAGGGTGGCAAAAGGAGGATCTCGTGTACAGCGTGAATGCACGTGTCAATCCACGCGCACTGCAAAATGTGACAAGTTACGTATTACCGATGACAGAGCGACGACGCAGCGCGTCACAAAGAACGAGCTGCGAAGAGAGAGGATGTACAATACGATCGTACGAGAGAACACGAGCTGCGACAAACGATGCCCGAAAGAAAGTTCTCGTATAGGCCAATTTCCTCATAGCTCCCGGTGTCAAATGCCTCTTCAATTGAATAATAGTGTTTGCTGTCTGTACAACACATGCATCGCTCTATCTCTCTTCGTCTCTCTGGCGGCCCAGACGCGCATCGAAGCTATGGTCCATGAGATCTTGCAGTACGTCTCGACATATTATATGCCTACTCGCTTATAACATAATAGGGTTCACATAGTTGAATAATAGTTCAACTCTCTCGTTTGCAGCGTTTCAATTCAATCGTTCGATTTTGACTCGTAAATGGGACGAAATTTGCTGAACATGAAATTTGGTTGTACCGATAAACAAGCACTCGAATCGCAGCATCGTCAAAGCTTGGCGCATTAATGGTCCCAAGCTGTTGCAACGAACAATCAAACTCGATAGCCAAATCGACGATAATTCGAATTTTGATCAAGTGGAGGGCCGAATGCGCTAAAAAATATGCTGTGACGAATCAATTTGAAAATTGTCAAGTGACGCATTTGATGATAACGCAGGCCTGCATCTTTGTCAATATAGCGGCATGGAGCGTACGGAACGAAAATCGTTACGCCGTTAAGTCGTTAATTAGTTAAACACGACTCTAACCACTGTACCATGCTGCGCGCACATAAATGCCCGTACATATACGTACAGCGAGTGAGTCGATTTGTCGCTTTGCTTTTCCTGTGTCGCGTTCGGTTTAATGGAGTGCGACGTAGGAGCCCGACGTGCACAGCTCTGATATTTCTTTAACGGTACATTCGCTCTCGCGCAAATTGAGCGCTGATAAGTTGCTCTGTAAACGCGTGCAAGTGTGGATGAGCGCACCGACATATTCATTCAATAGTACATCACTGCCCTTGGTCGGGAAAGACAAAAAAGTCTTTAGGGCACCTGCAATTCGGTCGATAAGCGCGTACTCTGGATCTTTCTTTTTACCCCGCTTGGATACAACTTTTCATACTTAGATAGCTCGAAAATAGCTTTTTTTGCTTTGCGCAACGGCAATAAAATAGTAGCTTTCAGGCAGAAGGTAAAAACATTTTAATTTTAAACTTGGCTTCGGTATATCCGTAAAAATTAAGAAAAAAAACGAGAGAATGCTTTTTTTCATCAATACATTAATTTTATTTTATTGATTATCAAGAATAACAACAGCATGCAGTGCTAAGCTAAGCATCAATTCCCGAGCCTTACGACTTGATCTTCCTCAATTAACGAGGATAATCAATACCTAGTACCCTTCAACCAAAAAAAGATTACCAATACCTGATACTCTTCTATTCAGCAAGATCACCGCAAGACCTGATCTTTATTCATTCACAAGGATTAAAAATACCTGATATTCTCCAATTGAAGAGAATCATCGGGACCTAGTACTCTTCAATCGAGGAAAATTATCATGACTTCATATTCCTCAATTTTGGAGCATCACCCATAATAACAGCGGTTGCAAGCACACGATTTTATGATGTAGGAAGATTGGAAGATAAATATGAATAAATCCCATTAGATGCAAAAATAATGTTTTGGCCTTTTTTTGAAATTTACGAGTGATTTAAGAACCTGAAAATAATGGTGCCCATAAAATTTAGGCGAGGGCTTTTGAAAATTAAAAAAAAATATGCTGAAGCTGAAGACAAATGATATTATATATAAAGCTGAAAAATGCGGTTAAAATATTAATTTCTCATCATTTGAAAAAAGACACTCGGCGTTATTTTTTCCCAAATGTCGAAAACTCAAATGGACAATATAAATTATGCCATTTAAAGCAAAAGTATTGATGTGACTCGCAAAATTCGATTAAAATTCACTGAAAGTCAAAAATAAGCGCAGATGCGAATTCCATATTATATATAACTTTTTTGAAAAATAATACACTCAAAATAAAAATTCCATTCGATTCTACTACTCAAAAACTATGTTTCTTCATAATTTTGTAATGATTTACGATTGGACATTTTGGGATAATGGAAATTTAGTAGCATTTTTTTCAAAAGTACAGTTTCTCAGGATTACTTAACCATGATTTGGATTAAAAAACTTGATGAGACTTTTGGTAATCAGAATTTGGAAATTAAAACTAGGATGTTTTTTGTGTGAATTCATATTTTTACGATTAAAAATGCCATGACACCAAATAGTTGCACATTTTTACAACAGCATTACATTTTTACATTCAATTTTCACTCGAACATTTTGGAGTTGACATAAATATTAAAATCTCACGGGACTTACTTATATACTTCGACGTACCACTGATTTGCGTTCTTGCAAGCATAATAAAACCACTCGATATGAATCCATACATTATTCGCACCGACCTTTTTTGAATTCCAAAATTATAAAGCTCCACTTGAAATCAGCTGATAAAAATTCGATGTAAAGTGACGATCTCGTATCGCAAGTATGATTCTTGCATCGGATACATTTCTGTGTATCTCGTCGTAATCGAATACGTCAATCGCATTCATACGCGTACTGTATACTTATAAGCAATGAAGCTTAAATAGATCGATGATGCATATTCGATTAAAGAGAATGAAGAAGAAAAAAACACGTTCATCCGGAGAAAAAGTTTCTGCGTCGTATATATATTATCGGTAAATGATCGAGAGACGTGATGCACGCAGCGAGAAAGAGAGAGAGATGCAACGATCAATCGCGCGTCCTGAGCAGCGCAGATTTAAAATGCATAACGTGAACGCGTTGTACATGCAGGTGGAAGCAGTAGCAGCAGCTTCTCCGAGTCGGATGAGCCTTCGAGGCTTTTTTAAACGCGCGACTAGCCGACGGGGCCTGGCGCCTCTGATTAGACTCACTTTTCTACTTCGCATGTCGTTAATTTCTTCGTGCAAAGAAGCTTGAGTTATATATTACGCGAGGACGACTCTTCGCATTCTCGCGTATATAATTTAATATACGCTTTGCTCAATGTACGTGCCTCGATGTAGCTTTGCACGGTTTCTTTGTCCTCTCTTACCTAGCAACTATTAATAAATTCAATGATGTACGATACTTTGCGCTGCTATTTGCAGTTTATTCGCCAACGCAGCCCCTTCCCTCCCTTCGAGGGAGTTTGACTTTTCGAGCCGAGGATAAATGTTCTATAAGAAATCTACGCAAACGAATAAAAATCGCAAAGATTAAAAAAGAAAAATGAAATAAAAAGTAAGATAATAATTTATTATCGGATAATTCTTCCTCGCGATGTGTATCACGTAAATACAACTTCCAGTAGAAGCATCGTATAATGAAGTTCAATAAGAAAACGATTTGTAATTACTATCTGGCGTGTATCAGCTACACAAAGTAAGTATAAGTATATAGCAGCCGTGTAGCTTCATAGCTTCGTTGCCTCTCTGAATAGTATAGCAATATACTTCCGAACGGGTACGTATCGAAATAGGTAAAAAAATATTACGAGCGTCACAAAAGAATGGAGTAAAACCTAGTAGGAATCTTTATTTACTCAATAGCACTTGAAGGTAGAATGGTCATATACCTAGATTGTTGTTTGATATCACCAGGTAGCGTGTGACAAAAGTAGAAACAAAAAACTAGAATCAATTTTTTACCGGTCAATTGATCTTTTCAAATCAATTTGAAAATTTCAAATTTTTTCAAATGGTTAAAAAACGAATTACTCTTAAAGTAATAACTGTCAATGTTTCTTTCAAACTTATTTCATTTTTTAACAAAAATTAACATAAATGAAGGACTTCATTGCGTGTATACAGTACAAGCCCAGTATTCATAGGGACTCGCTCTAAAAAAAGTACCGCGAATACTGAATCATTGTTTTTATGGGATATAGGGGGTTCGTTCCTCTTCCGGCTGAAATGTCGATATACGAATAAGTAAAACAAAATTTTTCTTGCAAAAATCAAAGTAAAAATGAACATTTATTTACATATTCGAGAAAAAACCGACAAGGAAACCACATGAGATGATGACACCAAATGTCCTGAACTTTAATTTGGGGTCTACTGGTACATAATGACAAAGTCTTCTATAGTGAATTTAATCCCATGGACCTTGGAATTCTTTTTTTAAAAATAATTTATTTTTCACGGTCTGCAACCATTTCGTTGGCTTCTGAATTTAAATGCACCATATTCTTGATTTTATCGACGTTAAGAACTTCAGTTGATGCTACCAAATCAAACGGCAACTATTTGCAAGCAGATACTTGCAAGTCATTGAATCTTTCTCTACCAGCATTTCTTGCGATGTTCACTTTATATGTAAACAATAAAGTCTCTTTTTTGTCATTATTTAATTTTGGAAAGAAATGTCACGAGAAAATAACAATAGTTGGTGCTAAAATTCGATTAATTTTGATCCTACATAACACATACATAACATTTGTTTGTTGTAATATAGGAAACAAATTATAATAAGAGGTTGGTTAAAACTGTTTAGAAGGCTCGTCAAAGTTTTTAATGGGAATTGTACGACTATATATTAGCCTAATTTGTAACATTTTTTACCAAACAGCACAAATATTTATAATATTATACCTCGTTTCTAAATCTGAAATTTAGTTCGAACTAAAAGTTTCTGATCTTGATTAAAAGAGTGTATTTTTGATTTGACACAGAACTAGTCATATACAATCGATTAGAATTACAAGATTATACTTAAACCTTTCACAGAGCTTTTTCTGTTTATTTACTTGAGTTGTTCATGAGAAAATTATCGATTCCTTGCAGACGGTCTTTTAAAGGCGACAGAAAATAAAAAATCGCCTCTAGCCCTTTTCTTTTGAAACGATTTAAAAAGACCTGGTATAGATCGTCTTGCATCAAAGAACTTTTCTTTCTGTTTTGTTTTTGAAAAGGCTCTACTCTTATTTATAGATCAAGCACTTTTATGTATATAGAGGCTACGGGCGATGACTATACGGGATGCTGGAGTGCTGCTCGATGTCGTGCGCGCGACTAGTTACACCGCAAAAGGTAGATGCGTCGCATTCATAAGAATATACTGCAATATATACTGCAGGCTAGAAATCGAGAAGAGAAGTCCGACCGGTATCTCTTCTGCCAGGCTCCAAGCCATCCTGTGCAGCGTCTCTTTCTTCTTCTTCTGCTTCGTTCAACATAGTCTTTTTTCTTGGGACTTTTATTTCTGTGAAATTAATTCTTAAAATAGCAGCATACCAGGGTGTATTAAACTCTGAGTTTATTCCAAAGGATCTAAAAATACCCAATGCGAATGTTTATGATCGACACTTATTTATATAATATAATTTACACGCGATTGATCTGACACGGAATTTTGAAAATTTTAATTCTACATTTTGGTGAAAAATTAATGTCTAAATGCTCAATCCAGTTATTTCATATATTACAAAAAGAAATGGCTTAGTGTATTTTACCAAACTTTTATTCTCGGTCATCTTTCAAATAAAGGGGCAACTATTAGACGCACCCGTAAGTAGTTCTGCCGGTTTATAAATAGCGATCTCAACATATACACATCCAATTATACAAGTTGCATGGCGCCTCGTGTACATAAAGCGCGCAAAGTTTTCCTGATCCTCTCTTTTCCTCGCCATATCACGAGTAGCGTATGCGATTTAAACGAAAAATTCAATTAAAAATTTCACACCTCGCGTGTCGTTCCGGTTTATTTGTTTATAACCTTGCATACACGGCGTGTATGCGTGTGTGTTTGCGTCTGTAGCTTTGATGCACCAACTTGCCGCATAGCTATGCGTTTATCCTTGGAAAGGTCACACCGCTGCTGATTTTCTTCGCATGTGCGTAAGCAAATCATTTGATAAATTCTGCGCTATCGCTATTGGAAACCCTTCTTAATGGCTGTTTATGTATATAAATGTTTGGGATCGTTTAATGGAATTTTAATGCATGTGTCGTGGACGGTGACAAGATTTCATTGACATCAAAAGTATCAGGGGACACGTTTATCTATTGTTTTGTTTAAACTACTTTATCAAGCATTTTTGTTATCCGTCGAAGTTACATTTTCACTAAAATTTTTCCTTTTTTCCCTTTTATTTTTATCGTCCCTAGACTTATACAAGGCTGCCAAATAAGTAAACAATTTTATCGTTCGTACGCATATTTATTCCTACGCGAGGCGAGGCGAGGGATGACAAATCATTATCGGTTGGCGGCGCCATGGAATTCTTAGCAGGGACTTGCTGTCTGGCTCTATATTTCATTGTATTTTTTGTGTTGTAACGTTGTATTTGAATTACTGTCGAGGTGTTACCAGACTGCATGCGCCTTATCACACAATAACGATGGTAATGCACGTATAAGAGGTATATTTTTCATTTTGCGTGTACGTGCCATAATTAGATAGAAAAAGGGTTGAGTAAATGAGTTATCACTGATTTTTTAAAATTATTTACTTCTCTCTTTCTCTCTCTCTCTCTCTCTCCCTCTTTGGTTCTGATTTTTATGGCATATCCAACGTTATTTTTGTAAATAGCGGACTCACCTGCAGATTAAAAAAAAAATTATGCACGTTCATTCAATAACTTCTAGAAAAATTTGAGAAAATTTGAAGAAATTGAGCAAATTTCGATCTTTGTGAAGAACAGTAATTCTGACGAGTCTAAATAATTGTATTGCATTTCTTATGAGATAAAAATATTTATAATTTTGTGTGAAAAGTCATTGGCATGTTCTTTTAATGAGCTAATTATGCTGTGGAGTTGAATCGTGGATAGCTGCATTGCACACAAGTAGTGTGTAACTAGTTTGTGTAAGCATGAAGTAGGGCTTATAAATGCGTGAATAATAGTTTTTTTTCTTTTTTAACTTGTCGCAAGTACATAGCTGTACTAGCATGAACACAGACACACACACGCGCATTCACTCTGTGAAGCGATGTGGATGTACTTATTAAAAGGCTTCTCAGTGTTTATCATTTTTTTTTTACCCCGTATTCTCAACCATGTAAGAATCTCTCCTTGTGCCTGTTTTTCTCTCTCTTGCTTTAGAGATTATGGGGCTTGATTTTTCCGGTGATGCCTCTGCGTACTATGCATGAAAAAATGCGACGTCCGGCAGATGCACCAAGGTCGAGAAAGGGTAGATAAGTGCGTGTATAGACAAGCCCAATGGCTCTAAGTGGTTTTGCAGACACCTACGTATAAAATGCACTATCTCCTTTTTTAATACTAATTTTATCTCTTCTCCCCTTCGCGAGGTGAATCTTGTACGTTTGCAGTATAGATATATTATAGTCGTGGGTACTTTACTCGGCATTGCAATGCACATTTTTTCACCTTCTCATAGACGATTTATTTGTATTAAGAGTGAGGAAAATGAACTACATGAGCAATTTAACCAAGTACAATTTTTCAAATTTCTGAAACAAGCAATTTTGATAAAAAACATCGTTTCTAAACCACGTAATGAGCATAAAATAAATACCTGACAACTTTTTATATTTTCCCGTCTTGCAAAAACATTTTGTGATGACCGGTGCGTGGAAGCTATTGAAAAGTTAATTTTCATTTGTTTTCACACAATGTGTTTCTTGCACTTACACTAGTTAATTTAGCATTTTTTTTTTCACTTCGAAATCTATAAAATAAAATAAGCTTATATAGTACTTGGTTTGACTAGATCAATCGGTGGTACATTCGTACGGCCGTATGTACTTTCGTCTACTATACTAACCTCTAGCATCGAGTTTGAAAGAAAAACAAATAAAATTTTTTTTTAAATTAAATTACTGTAAAGTATATGCGTGGAATCGACGATATGTCCGATATGAAAAGTAATAATTTCGTTTATAATTACGCGAAATTTGGTCAGGATCTTCCATATTACCCTCAAGTTATACTAAAAATTGTTCGAGAAAACTTTGCGCTCTCCTATGGTAGTCATGTTAAAATGTGTACTTTTTAAATTAAAATATACAACAATTTACTCGACGAACGAAGCTCTGAAATTTCAGAAGAACATTATGAGTGTTTTCAACTATCAAATTCCGAGGTTTCAACTTCGTGGCCCAACTTGAACCGAAGGTCCTCAATGTCTTTAACCGGTTGATCGCAAGCAGTATAATGTATAATATACAGTACTAAATTTGATCGTCTCGCTCGAGGTTGTGATTGTGATCATTGATGTTCCGAAGAAGTGTACATCATCTGGGTGGTGTAGCCCACTCGGTATGCTTTGGAAGTTACACTAGGACAACAAAAACATTACTCATCAGAAAACGCAAAAGAAGAAAAAACTGCCGCCAATTCATTGGCAAAGATTTCCCTAATAAAAACGTGCTACTTCTTTTTTTTATGTATTAACGCTGGTAAAAACTACCTAATCCTTTATTCCAAAAGAAAAAATGATTTAGAATCTGACTTTTTGACTATGAAACGAATTTTTTCTTTGATCATTATTTTTATAAATTAATTATAAATATTAAATTTAAGCTAATACAAAAGAATGTGCTTGAAAAGTACATTGCATCTGACAAGGAAACCACCCCAACTCCGAATCATGGATCTGCTCCAAATTTTTTAGAGTACTTTGTACACCCAGAAAATATGCCCAGTCGGTTTAATTTGATCTCATAAGCTCCTGGAAGAAGTACAATCCACATAAATATTAATTATGTGCAAAAACTCCCCTTTATTATCACATGATCACTCAATACTTATTAAATCAAGTCCAAGCAACTTGAAAGTACTCGGACTTGTACTTTTTCATGTCCAGAACACATATAAAAAAGTACGACACTCTTTACTGGTATTAAATGATTCATTTATTCTAGTGCATGCACGTTAATATTGGTGAGAAAAATTGCGTAAAGCGCCGCGGTCGTATTTCAACTGGACTTCGTCAATACATTATCTCCATATTTTCCTTCAGTAAAAGCTAATCAAAATATTACTCGAAAAACTCAATACAAATTCAATTGTTCAGTTTCTCTTTCTATTCGAATTTTTTAAAAATCTTTTTATTGAAGCACATACTTCTGAATAAGGATCTACTTGAAACTTTCATCAAATTTTTGCTGTCCTCGAAACTTCTGTTGGGATTTTTTAATTTAATTGAAGAATTCGTGCATTAAATCGAACAGTAGCAGATGAAAAATCAATATGTAAATCAGAATAATAAAAAAAGATAAATCCACCCGTAAGTACTGATGCTCATGACGACGAAGATGATGATGGCGATGGGTCAAGATATGTAAGAACGCGCAGCAAGAGACGATGCCGCTGCAAATATCGCGTACACATATTGCACAGCATACGCTTGCACGCGCGTACAGCTTACGTATATACCTACACATTATGCGAGAATTTTTGAGAAGATTCGAAAAAATTGCCTGTGCTTGCCCGCGATACATACATACCACGCGCGGCTAGGTTGAGGGTCGAGCGTGGCCGTTGACCCTGTAGGAATATACTCTGGTCAGGCGCAGTATCTCGCGCAAACGCATATATACTCGCTCGCACACATGTGCGCACGCGAGAAGAGAGAAAAGAGAAAAGAGCAAGAGAGAAAGAGAGGAGAAGAGAAGAGTGTGTGGTGTATGGGATTAAACGCTCGACGCGACTGCGTCGCATAGAATTGTGAGCTGATGCAGCAGCATCCAACAATCCAAGCAACGTAGGGATGATGCGCAAAATTTCAAGTTTCTTCCTTACTGATCGACTTAGGGCGTTGTTTCCTTTTTTTCGATGCTTGGAATCATTTTTCCTTTTTCTTTTACTTTACGAAAAATATCAATTAATTGAATTTCATGGGTGAAATGCATTGTGATAGCGAAAAATTTCGTCACCCATGATAAAATGAATATGCAACCTTATATTCGAGTACTGTTTTTTTCCTATACATTTTCTTACTTTTTTTATATTTTGCTCATTTATTGGGTTTGGTAATTACATTTTTCAAGAGACTTATTATGAAAAGTTTCAGTTTATTAACAAATCAAAAAATATTTTTTTAAAGTGAATAATTTAATACAAATAATAGTTTTTGTTTGAAACATATTGAAAATGAACGAACATTTGTTGTTCCAGTTTCCAGGTAAAAATATAACGAGAGATTTACTGGAAAATGGCGAGCTTGCGATAGTAACTTTTGGGAGTTTGCCCGACGACGTAGACAACATTTCATTACAGGCGATTGATCTTTTAAAGAGACTGTTGCAACCAGAGCCAAAAATGAGGATTAAATCAATTTTAGGATTACAAAGAATTGCTTTTTATATGAATCACGATGTTCGATCTTATTATTCAAAAAAGGTTTGTTAATGAAATTTTATCGAGCTTTTCGTAGCATTGATTAGAAATGTTAGTTTGAGTAAAACAAATTTGTATTTCCTTCGTTTATAGGTGTCACCTTTCAATTTGCTTGGTAAAAAAATTGAAAATGCTCCAATCGACAAAGAAAAAAATGTGTTTTTGGATTTTGATTCTTATGTGGGAATCAACAATGCACATTGTACGTAAATACTTTCATCTCACAGCAGATTACGAATCAAACGTTATTGATACTACAACTTACAAATAACATTAATGATTGTAAAATGACCAACTTCGTTACGAACAAATTGTATTTCTATCCGTCCACATAGTTAAGATTTATTGATACCATTTAATAATTATTATTATACTTTACACAGATGCCATATAGTTTTTAATAAAACTTAATTGAACACATTTTAATTTAATTTATGTAAAAATATATACCTAGCATAAATACTTGAATACTGTTTAAAAATCATACTATGACAGTGAACAAAAAATAAAATAACGTTATTTCAGTTTACAAAAGTTTTAATCTTTTTAAGAATAGTTAACAGTATTTTTGTTTATTACAATATTTCATCGACAATACAGTAAATAGCATAATCGTGGTGCGTACAAACTAATAACAAAAGGTAGATTTTGAATTGAAAAAACGCAATGATTCCTTCCAAATCGTTTGAATATAGTTTTAACCGACATTTTCGTTTATTTTGAATAGCAACGTCGATTAGCATATTAATAAATTTTGACTTTAATTTCTTTTGCTTCCCTACTGTAAACTTGAAACCCTCTTCATTGAAATTGAGTTATCACTTCTCCTTTTCCCCTTTTCATTGAAGATTCATATTTTCATTAGGTTTCATTTTTAGTAATAAATTATATACAATGTTCTTACACTTAAATGAGCATTACTGCTCTATCATATAATACATAATTTTGTTTCGCTTTTGCCACTTTTGTCCAAAAAGCTGTTTCTTCGGCCTATGATTTATTCATTCATGTTATTTATCTTTTGCTGCTTCTCGGAAAATTACACATTCTAGTTGTAAAATAATAATTTTTTCTTGTAAATAAAAACATTAAAGTTATGCGTGATACATGGCAAAGAACACAATTATTGTAACTCGCAGAAATAAAGATGATGTAGGGAAAATTTTACTATAACTAGACAGTTTAATACGACAATATTTCAACTTGGTACAAAACAGATATTTTAATGTAATTAGCGATCTTGATTTATATATTTTTTTTATCTATACACATTTCACGTTTATATCATCTCTGCAACACTTAATTTAACAGAGTTTTCATTTTGTTGAAAATCACACTATTGATGCACATATGAAATTTTTAATTACAACTTTATTTGTATCGAACAAATAGTAATTTCTACTGTTATCAATTATTTTGTGCCAAGGTAAATAGTATTTTTTCTTTTACTGATACTACTGCATTATTTGTATTTTTATTAGCATGGATTACTTCCATTTTTATATTTGTATCTACGACAGCAATCAACTCTTTTTAGGTAACTCCATAAGGATTAAAATCTATTTTTTGAAGATGTTCTGCTAGCGTAATAGCTTTTATTCACAAGAACTCTTAATAATACATTTGATAAAATGTTCACTTTAAATAATGAGTATAAAATAACTTTAGGAAGAACTTGATAGTACAAGAACACTAACCCTTGGTACATAGAGAATAAAAACAAGTCAGAATTATAAAAAAATTGCTAGGTATTTGTGAAATTATTTAATGTATTTTATTTCGTTTTATAAAAACTCGTATTGAACATGAATTTTAGAGTTTTTTAACATATAGACAATAAAATCATCCAGATTTTTGCATCAGTAAAAACGTTTCAATGTATATTAAATATATAAAGACATGAGTTACAATATTTCTTTAGAAATATTTGAACTTTCATTCTTAGCCACGCATAACAGCACATAAACACAGATTTATATAAAACCAAACATACATTTTACTGTACGGTTATTTATAACTGATTCATTTTATATTACATTGGATTTTGCATCACAAGTCAGAAATTTCAAGAACAAGCATTTTGTATTATTGAGCTTAAATAATCATAAATAGAACTATCATTATATCTACGATAAAACTACATAGTTTAGGTCTACAGTATATTACAGTAAGAAATGAGTGTCCGTCCAGGTAACGATACCAGTGAATAAACTATTTATATTTTTCCATTGGTTTATCACCAAGTAAACCACAAAATTACAAGCAAAATAAGAAGGAGTTGTTTTGTCTAATATTTAAAAATCTTTTTTCACAATGGATGTAGAAATGTAATTTAATATTTTTCGATCCTCGTTGCACGTTTTTGATTTTATAAACACAGTAGTTATAAATGCTATCGAAATCAGAAAATTTAATTTATTTTGTTAAGATCAATGTTGATTGTTGGAAGAAATTTTCAGAATCTAGAAATCGCATTATTAGTTGGATTCATTCGCGATAAAATTATTTAACTTATAAATGAATTTCATGAAACGTGAAAGCATTTCACTGCACTTACATAATTGTAATTCCATAAATCTAAATGTTACGAGCTCATAAAATAAATCCCCGATATTTAAATTTTTTTTTATATTGGTTTTTGTACCAATTTCATTTTTGTATTAATTTGAAGCTAAAAATGTGATGGCACTATTTTGTGTGTTTTATATATATATATATATATATATATATATATATATAATGTATATATATATATATTTTTAAAATATTTTTTGCATTGCGTA
Source organism: Trichogramma pretiosum (assembly GCF_000599845.2). Lineage (NCBI taxonomy): Eukaryota > Metazoa > Arthropoda > Insecta > Hymenoptera > Trichogrammatidae > Trichogramma > Trichogramma pretiosum. Next base: position 184,689 of record NW_019641683.1, read on the forward strand.
ATAATGATTTTTTGTATTTAGCACATTCAAGTTTTTCAAACAAAACTATCTTTCATCTTCACTTGTATAAACGTGAATACACAGACACGATAAATTTATGCATAAATTTATTAAATCTTCAGCATTATTATTTTTTATATTGCATCTGTTAGCTTGTACAATTAATTTTATAGTACATAAATGCAAGATGTTTTGCACTGGAAATATTGCACACATGCTCCTTCTATCATTGCAATAGTTACATTACCCTTAACGCGGAATCATATAATTACACATATGTTTCTTATGTCAATAGTGCATCGTTCGAGTAAGGACGTCATATCAAGTATTAGTATTTATACATATTAATTTTTAATTCGTCATTAATATTCAATCATTTATGCTTAATAATGTCGCAGAAAATGATCACGCATTTTTTCTTCAACTGCGGAACTTAAATATTACTTATTCGCTCGCTTTATTGTGTAGAATATTTTTATGTATATATTTACAAGAATAAAACTTAGCATTATCGCTAAGCCTAAAATATGTTTCACTAATTGTGTTGTAATTTCATGTTCTCTCATGCAACGTTTTACATAAACAAATGTATAAAACGTAGGAAATTGCTATGCAAAATAGGAGTATTTATGCACATCCATCGTAACTTTATAATTAAATACATATTTTACTTCAAAATTAGAGTATGACGCAGTAATTTTTAATAAACAATAAATTTTTTTAACAATAGTCGATAAAATAACCATTCATAAAACAATTATAACGGCTACAGTCGTTAAATAATTGTGCTAACCTACACTTGTTGTTCTGTACAAGATAGTTGCGGGATTATTTTAATTTATATAATGGAAATTTGTGTATTATATAGTTAAACTTCGCAGGGCTCATTGAAACAATCGAGACAGAAAGTTTACGATTTCAACTGCATTTATGGAAAATACGAGATATCATTACATTAAGCAAGTATATAGTCGACGGTATTGCATTCGCTAAGAAAAATATTTTTCACTTCAAAAAACACGTTTGTTTGTTTCAAAAAATAGAGAAAACTTTTTATTTTACTAATAGTATCATCAGGACTGATAAGTTTAATTTATTCATTGACCCGTGACAAAGTGTTTCCTATTTTTTAAGCAGACAAGTTGTTTTTGCTGGGGTAGAAAAATATTTTTTATTTTTTATACTATACATTCACATTCACAAACATTAGATAAAAAACATGTATTACAATTAAATATTCTTAATGAATATGCAACAAATTATTTTTAACATTTTGACCACAAAACTCAGTGTACAAAAAATACTTCATGATGTATTTATAAATTATACAAAAATACAGAAAAAAGTTGTTTATAACATAAATGACGTAGGGTTTGCTTTTTTAAGTCAATGGAAATTATAAGATCATTTATTGAAATAAAACCTCAAAAATCCAAAGGACTTTGACTAAATACAAACTAGGAATGCGGCCGTCAAAATGGCCATCTTGTAATTCAACACAAAATTGTTATACCTACAATCCGGTACAAAAATGTCCATTACGGCGTAATGTAGCTAATGATCTTTTTCAAATAAATTATTGTTTACTTGTGTAATATAATATATTTAAACATAGTAATTTATCGTACAGTATCACTTTTATATTCGTTTCTATTCAACACACAGAACATTAGAAAATCGTATCATTCTCATTCAAACTTTATTACATTTTCAGTGAAAACTGTATTTTTTCAATCTTTTGGCTTATGATTCGTATTTAACTTAAAATTTTTTCGATTATATGTGAATCTTTATGTATAAATAAAAATATTGAAAATTTTTAACAATTTACTCAGAAAGAGTCAAATATTTTAATTCTTATTCATCGCAAAATATAGAGATCAATTTAAACGCACGACTTTTCCGTTACTACAATTTGAAAAATTTGTCTGTTTTTTCGACTTAAATTTTTACATTAAAATTAAAATTTTTTTAAAAGATACGAAAAGCTCTATTAACTATCAATAACTACAAAAAAACTGATTCTCGTATTTAACATTATGCTCTGTCGTGTACTACCGGATCACATGAACCCATGCAAACATATCGTTAAAAAATTTGATTATTAAAAAATCAAACGAAAACATTGATTTACAAAAAAAAATTCGGTTTGAGTAGTTTTCTAAACTACAATATTCTTTTCATCAAGTATATCACAATTAGAGCTGCTCTTTCATTACTAGCGTGGGTGATGGAGATCATTTGTCAACGTGCCTTCTTGAATAGAACGAACGCGTTTGCGCATCTCTAACCGAATGATAGAGAAATATGTGAAAGAGGTACAATGCACGATACGTGAGCTACGTAATCATTTTGTTATTTTGTATTTTTTCATAATTCCAGTAATGCTTCACGCATTTGGCGACGTAAGGGCCACGAAAACGATTGAATAGTCATTTTCGCAATAACTTAGTTGCTTCGTTGCAACAGTATCCATTTTTTTTGCACCATCATTCTTGAAAAAGAATTCACGCTGAAATTGTCATGGTTTGTGGAACCTGAAAATTAAATTTTTTCTATAACATTATTCTTATCAACTACCAATGAATGTTAAACAACGTTTTCATTATGGCATACGTGTAAGTCCAAGATAAAAAAATAGTACTTAAAAATAATTTCATTAGATTAAATAATATAATCCTTGTTTCACTAAGTGATGAGTTAAAGTTTTTCATCGAAATTGGTATATTGGTTGTTCGAAGGACTCTCATAGATTACACAAAACGCCCCCGTCGATCTTTCAGAATGTTATCAAGAATATTCAATGGAATAGTTTGGTCAGGGTAGTATCTGTTTTATAATTGGCGAAAAAAATAATAAAAATAAGTTTAATGAGTTCATGGGGTTATTAAAGTAAAATACAAAAATCAAATGTTTCTAATGTATTATGAAAATATTAATTTTACAAAATTTAAAATACTTTATTAAAATAAAAAAATATTTCTGTAATTTGTGAAATCATACTTTTAAAAGGAAATTTACCAAGAACTGAGTCAATCAATAAATTTTCAGTTTATCAAATGACGTTTAAAATGCTCGAATATGAGTCTCGAGAATGTAAGTGCGTGCATAAAACTATGTAAATGAAGATATCTAAAGCCATAAAATTGTTGTTATTCTAAGAGTAGTAATAACCAAAATACCTCGTCAGATGACGACTATCTTCGTGAACAGCCATTTCTTGGCTCTTAAATTCGTTAAGCTCTTTTCTTATAGCAGCCTTGTCTTTTGGGGTTAATCTTGTCCATGGCTTATCTGCTCTTCTATCGTAGTCGTGAGCTTGTGTCACTTCGATGTAGTCATTAAATCGTATGATCTGTAAAATAAAATATTTCGTTGTTTTATGTTAATTTAAAGTTTGTTATTTTTAAAAGCTAACTTATTAATGCTTAACCCAATAATGACTTTGCGGTCTGATTTTCGTTAGAGAAATTCTGCTAACATGTGGTTCAACGAAATAGTAAATTACGTCACTGAGGCGAGGGGTTGTCTATCTTGTAAGAGTGTCAGTTTGCATTGACACGAGTGCAAAATTGACAACTGCCTCAGTTACGTATAGTTTTTTTATCATCGAGTACAGGAAGTCGATTTTAAGATTTTCCCGCACGCTGTGATGAAAAATTATATGCTATAAAAATTACAAAAATTTTTACTAAACAATTAATTACGGCGGTTTTTATACTAAAAACCCATTACAAAACCTTTTTTCAAAAGATTTGCAGCAATAGGTTCGAATTGAATTGACCGCAGGTGCACAAATTTGTTAGACATAAAAAGAGAATTTTGGATAACAAGTAAAAACTATTCGAGCTCGTGTATCTATTTTATCGTTTTTCATTTCGAATCAATCAACTTTTTTTAAAATTCAAAATGTCTTAAAAATTAATCAAAGCAAGCTCTCAAATTTTTTTGAATTGTTTGATAAAGTTTGTTGATTTTCTAAAAATGACATTTTAAAAAAATTTTCTACAATTTTTTTTAAATAGTTCAGAATTTTTTGTAATCAATTATAGAACTTTTTTATTTATCAAAAATCTTTAAAGATATCCATAGATTTCGTGGAAAAAATATGTATTTACTTGCTCCTTTTTTATAAAATTAAATACACGATTTCGAAAAATTTTTTTTTGGAATGCGTCATTTTATTCCGAAGAAAAAAATCTTTTGGAAAATGCTTTGTTACAGTTTTTTGTTAATAAAACGGCCATAATTAATTTTCTAGTAAAATGTTTCTGATTTTTAAGCCCGAATCTAAAAGAGCATTAACTTATTAAGATCGATAAACACATATACGTGCAGACTTACTTTCTGATAAACTGGGAATCCCTCAGAATGAATTTTAGCAAAATTAACCGATATATTTTATTATGCAGAGCAAGACCATTAAATATCACAAAAATTCGGATTCATCTAATATAATTTAAATCGTTATTTGGAAAAAAGTTCGTTAAAATCCCACATATATAATCAATCGTGTTGAATCGACTTAATTTATTAAGGGCTTATATACACCTTAAATTCAAAATTTTTTTTATTTAATTTTTGAATAGGATTTTTTCTCCCCTTTCCATTGCTTTTTTCGAAATTCCAAAATTTTGATTTTGCACTGAGATACAGCTGTTTCCGTGAGCCTTTTTCCTATACTTTACGTGTTAAATTTTTTCTTCTTTTGCGTTTTCTGGCGAGTAGTGTTTTTGGTCACCTGTCGTAATATTCAGATGGTATCGATTGAACTTTCTGCACCAGGGTCGCGTACACTTCTTCAGAACATGAATGGTTATGGCCACTACCACGGGTGAGACGATTGAGCTCATAGATCATTTTCAAAACGTACTTTTATGACTTAAATTTCGGCAAAAACGAAAAATGAAAAAAAATGTGTGTTTAACTGTTCATGCAGAGCAACCTGAGTGTTCGGTCGTCTTGCCCGTGGTAGTGGCCATAACCATTCATGTTCTGAAGAAGTGTACGCGACCCTGGTGCAGAAAGTTCAATCGATACCATCTGAATATTACGACAGGTGACCAAAAACACTACTCGCCAGAAAACGCAAAAGAAGAAAAAATTTAACACGTAAAGTATAGGAAAAAGGCTCACGGAAACAGCTGTATCTCAGTGGAAAATTTTGGAATTTCGAAAAAAGCAATGGAAAGGGGAGAAAAAATCCTATTCAAAAATTGAATAAAAAAAATTTTGAATTTAAGGTGTATATAAGCCCTTAAATAATTAAAATTAGTTATTATTACCACCATTGCATATTGCATGCAGTATTACAAAAATTTTAGTTTTTGTTATGTTGATTAGTTTTGAGAAAATAATGTAAATTTTTGTAATTTATAATATCAATAATTTAAATTTATGATTTGAAAAATTCAAATTCAATTCATATATGCGAAAAAACAATAATAATAATTACAATCGATATTTATAAATAAAATTATTGCTTTTGTGGTAAAGAATCACCGAATAAATGCAAAAAATGTCGATTGTCGATTCAAGATGGCGGTCAAAAGAGTTTAAATTTTTTTTATCACAGCGTGCAGGAAGTATGTGATTCCCGAGCAGTATTGTAATAACAATACTTCTCGCAATTATCTCGCAGGAAATAAAAACTTCCCGCAACTCGTGATAAAAAATAGTATACGTCAATCGTGCGCGAAGTGGGTGATTCTCGCACGAGTCTTAGTTTGTCGCCCGAGCGCAGCGAGTCAGATAATGTACTATTATATAACTATCGGGTAGAGGGATTTTTCCAAGGCCGCTAACATGCAAAAAATTATACTGTAAGTTGGAACGAAAATAGGGACGCGCAGTCGTTAATAAGAAAATACAATAGTTGTAATTATTATACTGCTGTTTCGAATACTCTAATTTTAAAAGTGATACTTTTAAATACTATTAAAGTTCAGGTGCACATAATTGTCTTAATGAAGCTAGCAATGTAAACGTTTAATGAAAGCTAGCGAGAAATCATTCAAAAAGTGAAAAAAAATATACAAACTTTTTTTTCCTTAAGCTCGTCCACAGTTGGCCGAAAGCTGAGTTTTCGAAGGAGGTAACGTTTTTTTTCTTCTTTTTGCTTTTTCTCTTCTGCAGGACTTTGTTCTAGAAAAAATCGTTTATAAATCAATCATTTATAAAAGTCAATAAAAAATTATTTGAAAATTTATTAGCTAACTTTTCAAAATGTTGCGATCTTCGAGCTCCTCCTGAGTCGGCCGCATACTCAACCGCCTGTTAAAATAAAATATAATTACAATTTTATGAGAGATTAACCATTTTTACGTACTCATTACTTGAGAAATTCTCATATTTTAAGAGACTATAAAGGAACTGCAACTAAAAACTCAAGCAAAATTAAAACAAACTGATTCAAACATTTTTAAAGTATATGAAAAAAAAAAAAAAAAAAATGAAAATAGACAAAAAAGTTAAATAGTCCTTGTGTTTATAGTTGCTTAAATATCTGAAAGAATACGAGTTGTATTTATTGCTGATGAATTTAGTATTATCATGTTTTGGAATCTTAAAAGGTTGTACTACATATTTTTTGTAAATACGTTTTTAAAAATTTTGTACGTCAGCTGATAACGCGCATTATTTGTAACATCGATAAATCTGTGCTTTTCTCAAGTTATTATTGAGCGAGTTTATAAGCGCATAAGCCACCATGTGTAAATATGCATGTTAATATTCGGAAAAGATATACTACGTGCGCACATTCACAGAAATATATCAAGTGAATGCCATCAAAGAATTAGGCCACTGATGAATTTTGCAATATCAAATACCACGTAAGCGCACGTTTGTTTCTCTGACGATATGTGTATTAACAACATAAAGGTTATTTAACAATCCATGAAAGATTTTTTGCCTGTAAGGTATACGCCCCTATTTTCGATCAGTTAGGTTCTAATTTAGCTCAAATTTAAATCAATTTTTTATATAAGATTGAAACTTGATATCTGATTTTGAATAATGTATTTCTGTTGAAGATGTTCGATTCATTCAGCCAATTATTAAAAAAAATTTTCTTACGTACTATTAAGTTGTTAATATTAATTATTGATCGAATATAGGGACATGATGGAAAATAGGGGCATATACAATACGCATTATCAGGATATAATAAAATTTTTTTATTAGAGTTTTTTTATTTTATGAGGCAATTTGTGCCAAGTGTCCTAACGCGGCGTCCACACGCAATTTACGGCGAAATGAAGCATTTTCGTTTAAAAATGCCGCGTGGCCACTGCGTTAGGATACTTAGCATAAACTGCCTTTTATGCATGTGTCAACAGAAATTTAGATAATGATAAATACTAAAAGATAAGTAATAAATTTTGGATCGCTGTACGCATACCAAACCATGATAAATTTTATAGCGCTGCGTGGCATAAGTTCACATTTATGGCACGCTTTTCTGTGGCATGAGTCGCACATTCTGGCACCACTGCGTTCGCATCACACTCGCATACGCTCGTGCGCTAACCTCACTTCGCGCTACCAGAAATTGCGACTCATGACTCGGAAAAGGGGGCCTAAATGTGAACTTAGCACAGTGCTATAAAATGTACGATACTCATGCCATGGGAACACTTTTCGGCTGAACTATACTTCGGTACAATATTTTATAGCACTGTGCTAATTTCACATTTATGACCCCTTTTCCGAGTCATGAGTCGCACTTTCTGGTAGCGCGAAGTGAGGTTAGCGCACGAGGGTATGCGAGTGTGATGCGAACGCAGTGGTGCCAGAATTATGCCACAGAAAAGCGTGCCATAGATGTGAACCTATGCCACGGAGTACTATAAAGTACTATTTGGACAATTTCCAGTCGACTTGGACTTATCGGAATTTGAGCACAACGATTTTCACATTTTTTAAATTCTAAATAAAAGTAACGACAGTAACGCAACATTTCCATTCCAAAAATGAGAAGCAATGATTTTGCAATAGATTCGATCTAAAATTGCACGACTTCATTTTTCAGTCAAACCAGGAATATGGAATTATATAGCTCACAAAAAGACAACTAGTCACAGACTATTTATTAAGCCGAAACGTGTGTTAACTACGATTTTATCTATATTTTTTCAATCTTTCAGAAGAGAATAACTTTTATCTTTATTCAGATAAGAGAAAATCACCAGGCGATAGTAATCAACGGAATCTATCTATTGTTTTTGCTTTTTTTGCTTCTTTATCACGTATCTGCATATATTTTAAGAAGGTTCTTGCGCTCTGGTTCTAAAATTTAGAAAATATTCTTTTTGTAGAGAATCATTTACTGACTAGCATTCTACCCTCAGATACCCTTTTTACATGGTATCGGAAAACCTTCTAATTGTTAATACGTTGTTGATACATCTTCGAGTTATTGGTACTCACAAAGGCAAAGTTATTACGAGTCCATTTTTTATCGCGATTGCTTGGATGTATGGTTGCATCACTTGGAATTATGGTAATAATTATTTTAAATAGAGCTGAACACCTAAAGATGATTTTTGAATTATGCTACATTAAAAATTAATTGTACACGAGCAAAAAAGTGATGCAACTATACAGTTAATTAACGCAAGTGAAAAGATGGACTGATAACTTAAAAAATACAAAGAATTGCAAATTAAAAAAAAGCTTAATCAAGCTTTGTTACAACGCTATAAGAATTAAATTTTTTCAGAATAAAAAAACATATAATGTTACTGGCCAAGATACGCCAATTTCTTTTGGATTGCGAGGCTATTTGTTTTTCTTTTTCTTTTTTTTTTTTAAGTTTCATTATATTATCTCTATTTTTGTTCATCATTGGTTTTAACGAGAGAAAAAAAGAAACATAGAAAACATAGTAAAATTGTGCGATTACGAACTGTCCACGTCTGTTAACTTAGCTGTGAGTGCGAGATACGCGATATTAATAAAAAGCACAAACGGTCATAATAGACGCAATTGGAAACAACACTGTTGAAAAAAACTCTTGAAGCAACTAATCTGATTATTTTGATATTAGGACTTTTCACTTCTGTTCTCCGGGTACATAAAAAACGAAAGTGCATAAAAAGTACTAGAAACGAAAGATCTTTACCTGATGAGCCTGGCGCCGATGGCCTCTTTCGTCTCCTGCCTCTCATTGTCGGATTGCACTTGAAGAATGTTTCGGTTGATTAACTCTTGCCGATCGGGCCGCAAGGCAAGCTTCAACGATAACGACTCCCTGCGGGCAATCTTGGCTGCTAACCGACCTATGAAAATTTAAAATTATTGATTTTTATGTAGACATTATTGGCATTTGTTTTCATAGTTTCAACAGTATTAATTATGTATGAGTGTGCGCCGACACAGGTAGGCTCAGTTTTATCTGTAACACGTAAATTATCGAGCGACGGAGCCATGTTCAGATTTCGGAATGATAAATATTCGGAATCGTAAATATTCGGAATATTTAAAATTCGGAATGTTTGAAAATCGGAATTTTGAAAACGGAACATGAAAAGTTCGGAAAAACAAAATTTCGGAATAAAAAAATTTCGGAATGAAAAAAATTCGGAAAAATTAAAATTCGGAATCCACAAAATTTTTAATGGGAAATTTTATAGTCTACGTTCTCCACTAACAATTTTGTGGATTCCGAATTTTAATTTTTCCGAATTTTTTTCATTCCGAAATTTTTTTATTCCGAAATTTTGTTTTTCCGAATTTTTCATGTTCCGTTTTCAAAATTCCGATTTTCAAACATTCCGAATTTTAAATATTCCGAATATTTACGATTCCGAATATTTATCATTCCGAAATCTGAACATGGCTCGAGCGACGGATCGTGATGCATAAAGTATATCAATGATTTGGATTTTTACGCTCCCGTAAAATGATGTATGACAAATTAGTATGACGATCGAATGAATCAGGTAACTTATTCTAACGTCAATGAGACAAATCTGAAGCAACAAACTCTTTTAAAGTAATTTGAACTTTTAAATGGATTCGCAATTAAAAAGTTAATCAGCGCTTGAAAAATTGCGACTTTTGAGAGGGACTGCAAGTGCCGTCAGCGTGTAACGCATACAAGCGCCTGACGAGCAAATACAGTCGTCGATAGCGTTGATGAATCTACTATTAGAGCGACTGAATAGAGCGAAGTTTGATTGAAAAATTTTTAAATACTTTTTCAAACGAGCGTTAAAAAAGTTTGATATTCTCGGTTTTGATATTTCCACCCACCGATCGAGTGTTTGACAATTAGCCTACGATGTCCGTGGCGTTGTTTCATTTTTGATTCTACTTATTCATAACTTTTGAAGGTACTTCCTGTACAAAGCAATCGATCGAATGAATTTAAAATAAAGAAAAAGAATGAAAACCCCCTTATCCGGTTTCTTGGCTGATGCACAATCGAAAGCAAAGCGGAAGACACGAACAGACGGCCGTTACGACATTTTGCTGTTGGCATGTAGCCGTGAAATTCCACTTTAATTTGTGATCGTCATTGCTATTTTTTCAGTTAGAATAGATTTTTCAAAACCCATGGATTTTAAAATTGGCCATTGTTTATTAATGGTATGAACACGCGAGACTTATTTTGACAAAACTTCATTTTTTTTCAAACAAATATATATTTTACTAGTATAATAAAAAATGAGCACACGAGCCCTAAATAAAGTTTTTTAAGGAGGCTGTAGCGATGCACGGTGGTTCTGTATTAGAACGCTATATGCGCAAGGCTATATGCGTTACACAGCGCACAGCGTTAGCATGGCAGAACATAGGGGAAATACGTTAGCCTCTTCATATCTTTTGAAAATGATTGGAAATACCCATTTATAATTATATCATTCGAAAGCAAAAAAGATTTCCTATAACAGATATTAATTTCATTAACTTCTTAAGTGATTTGAGCTCACAGTACACTAAAAATTGCAACTTCCCATTTGATTCAATATTAAATGGCTAAAAACTTTGAATTTCATTATTTCCCAAATTTGCACGTAAACCCTAAATTTTTTTTTATCAAAAATCTTGTAATTTCATGAACTATCATGAGTTAAAATTTCATTTCGATCTAAAGATTTTTTCATTTTCGCTACAGCCTCCTTAAGAGCAGCTTTTATGTTTCACTAACAATTTTGTAGTAAGCATTAAAAGATATTTTGCAAAAAATTTAAAAATTTGTTCAAATATTCGTTAAAATCTCATCGAACGTACTTACTTTGTCTCGTGAAAAGCGTCGAGAGAATCATGTGCAATTTTCACGACCAAATAGTGCACAAGCTCAAATGAAACTGGCATATATTAAACACTCGCAAAGTTGAATAAAACTTTAAATAGTACATACAAAAAGCGCAAAGTTTAAAATCGAGGCAACTTGCGAGTGTATAATTAGTGCGCTGAAGGTTGATTTGATGCGCGCGACGTCGCCACCGCCACACCATCGCAAAACGTTTGAAATCTCACGTACACGCACAGACATCCTTTGTATTTGTGTATACATGTACATTAGCATTTACGTATCACGTCATTAAGCCAAATGCGCGCATGTCGCGACTATCTGCAATTCTCGCGTAGTGAGTTTCTCGAGTGTGTTGCAGTGATGCTTGACGTTAGCACACGACTTGCGCCTATTTCAATGTATACGCAGACAAATGCATATGAGGAAACGTTTCCAATCGGAAATGAATTCGCTATGCGTGCCAGTATACAGTTATTTTATTTATCTTATGATTTAGATGCGTTGCGAATGAGCTTCCTGCCATAAATCTTAAATTCCTGACAACTGCGTGGCTCGTGCACTTGCATGTCACATCGGGTAAAATTCCCAAAAACGAAAACTTACTTTTCTCATCGTCGTAGTCGTCGCGATAGATCACCTGACCATCGTTCGAATCCGTGTCCGAATCCTCTCGTATAACATATGGCCTTGCGTTCTCTTTGTTTTCGATCGTGTTAGCAAGTGTCAAGCTAAATCTTCCTGGACGGCTACTGCAAAAATTCATATACAAATGCTATATAGAATTACTTTTTCTCAATTATTTTATGATACATAAAAATATTTTTTGTTATTGACAGCTTGTTACTCTTTAGGTAAAGGCAATTTTTTCTAGAAAATTTTTCGTTTCATATATGAAACTTTTAAAAACGTATCTGTATTTACACTGAAATGGGATTGAAACACAAATATTTTAAACACGTACAAAATATTTTACTCCTAAAAGGCGTAGCATGTTTCATGGCATAACTAGCTTACTTGGTAATGACTTGAAAGTGCCGAGGTTTCTATTTTTTTGTTTTTAATGTAGACAAACAAATAAAAATTTAATTAATCGAATTTGGTATTGAAATAATAATGAATTTAAACGAAGTACATTAGTGTTATGAATATTTTAAATATTGGTATTTCAGTTCACGGCATTCAGGCCAGAAATAAATTTCAATTTAATAGGTAATAAATACATTACATATTTAAAAAGAACCAAAATATAGTAAACGAAAAGTAAAAAATATACATTAATTAGTTTCCTGTCTATAAAAACATTATCATGCTTAAAAAAAATTCAATTTTGATATATAAAAAACATTGTTAAAAAGTGGAAAGTTATCAATGAGCTGTAGGTTCATGCTTGTAATAAAGAAGAATTTGAATTAGGCTTATGGTAATTATTATATTCTCAATTACCAAATTTTTATCCTAGAGCTAAAATGAGGCCTTCTGGTTTAGCATAAAAACAACAAATTTTGTAACTAACAATGATTGAATACCTTTGACAGAATGATTAAAATAATTACATTATTTCTACTCTCTAGATGAATATACGTTTTCGCATATTAAATGTTTCCAATTTTAACAGTAGTACTACAATTAAGAATTAGGAACCTAACTTCAACTTTTTAGTTTAAACTGTTAGTAATTAAAACTATTAGCATCGATGCACATAGTAATAACAATTCCATATTAAAAATGAATAATGAATAAAAATCTTTGTTTATAAGCAGTTTAAATGTTTTAATTAAGTTATTGATATTTTAACAAACAAAAAAGAATAACTAGTAAATTCTATACTTTGCTATCCAATACCATATGATTGCTCCGTTACCGGCAAAAGCCGCTTTTAGGCAAAAGCAGCTTTTGCTTAGGCAAAAAAATAATTGCCTATGATTTTAGGTATAATAATCGCAATTTTTGAAAAAGTTTAGGAAGTTCCTAAAATTTTTGGACAAAACCCGCAGTGCCTAAGTCAGTCTAGGCATTTTTGTTTTTAAATAATTTCGCATATAAAATCATTTGTAACACTGACAATATCTATTTAATTGACTGAGTTTAATTTGTGGTTATTGATATTATGTACGTGTGTGATAAATACTTATTCACTAAGTCCAGAGAGTATGTATACTGAACATCAAATACTTATTGACTCATCAACGGTTTAGTCATACCTTTTTTTGTTTAATTACGGTGGCGCTACAGTTAGAAAAAGTTTCTTACTTAAACCTTATTTTTGGTTAAATAGGGGTTTTATTTGAGTCTGTAGCGCCCTTAAAATGACTTTGAAAAAAAAATCAAAAGGCACATTTAAACGTGAAATTTTTCGCTCTTTTATCTGCAATAAATAATTAGGGTTCCTATTTGAAAAATCGACAATAGGTTCGCGGTTGCTTTTGAGGTTATGTTCACGGTCACCATTAGATTCCTCATCGAAAAATACGTCGGACATGGTGAAACCCTGTATATTGCATGAAACATAAATGACATTAATTGTTATTGTATAAAACAATTCAATGAATATTGTCAATGTTACAAATGATTTGAAACGCGAAATTATTGAAAAACAAAAATGCCGAAACTAACTTGAGAATTGCTAGTTTTGCCTATTTTTTTTAGGCATTGCGGGTTTTGCCTAAAAGCGGCTTTTGTCGGTAACAACCCCTTCGAAAAAACCAGTAGAATTTTGATTTTGTTTAAACCATTTCTTCAAGTTTTTATCATAAAAAAACCGAAACGTTAAAATTTATCAAATCAAAGCACATATATTATATAGCGTAACTTAATATTCGTACTTACTTGAAAGATGCGTGCAGCTCTTGCTTAAGGGTGAGTGGTCTGCTTTCCTGAGTGGGTGTGCTTTGCGGTGTTGCAGGTCCACTGCTACCGGTCCCACTTTTTTTCTTGAGGGCGCTTTTAAGCGGCATCGCGTGGAATTTGGGCTCCTTCGATGGGATTTTTTCGACCCGCGTCGTGTCAATACCGTACATATCATCGTCATCAACGTCAATTTCGTCATCATCTACATAACAAAATACAAGGATTAAAGAAACAATCTTAGAATCTTTTAGCTTTATTAATTGATTAAACGGATACCATCATCTTCGCAGTCAAGTTGTTGCTGCCTCTGCCTGGACAATAAAGTCGGGCTAGGCGAGCTGAACATGGGCGGTGGAGGTATAGGGCCTATTTCGCTCAGTGGTATCGGCGGTTCCGGCAGCTCCGATAGCACTAAATTTGGCGGATAGCATCTTTCTACAACTTTCTGCTGATCCCCGTCTCCACCTGAATGCAGCACTCCCTTTTCTGCTGGAAAATACGAACATTATGAATCTCCAAGAGTGATACCAGATTTTTTGACAAATCCCATTTTCTTTTTTAGATTATTATTGCTAGTTTAAACAAGCATAAAAACAAAAATACCAAGTGCCCAAAATAGCTTAAATTTACATTAACAAACTTTGAATGTCATGTATGCAATATACTATCACGTACATTTTGATATAATGATTTCTGTGCTTTTCTCTCGAATTATTATGCAAACGCCATAAATATAAAACACAGAACTATTTAATGGTATGCTTTTGATATGATACTACAGAATTTATAATTTCAAAAATACATGAAAACTACACATTCAATTTAGCTTAGTTTCGAAATCATTAGTATACGAGAGAGTTGCTTGATTCTTCTTGTGTTATTTTCGTTCAATAAACAGTTGACAGGTCTTCTGCTATACTTATAGTGTTCAACTGTATTCGTATCGTTGAATTAGATGTAAATTTGTACGAATACATGTACATTCTTTTTAGACCATTGACTTTATTGCACAAAGTACACATTGAAAAATTTCGTTAAAGTTTTTTAAATTCAGTTAATATGCGAAAGTCAATACAACATTTTGTTATGCCTAGACTTAAAAATAACAGATTAGTAGCTAAAGCTTTTCCGTTAACTAGATATTAGCAAACTCGCAGCAGCTGCTTATGTTTGTGTAATCAATATGAAATCTCAAGAGCCCCAAGCGAAATTCAATATGTTATTATAAAAAACGATTGTCTCTTGATCCAAGTTGAGCGAAATTAGATCTTTGAATTCTACATTCGTTGTATGCAAGTACCACGCAAACTCATCGAACGAAGTAGATCTACTTAAAAGGCTATCACTGCTAAAATTTGAGTCAAGATGGGTTTCATAAAATGTGAAGAAGGATGAATATAACGTGAAGATCGAGGTAAAAATCATAAAGAATATACTAGCGCGCTTTATTTATGTTGTCGTTTATTCAAGGATGTAACCACTCGTATAGTTCAATAATTCTACATGTTACTTTAAAGACATCTTATTTATGAACATCAATATATATTTTCATTTTATTACCCATAACACCCTTTGCAACCATAGTTTTTTTATTTTTGATTTAAGGCATATGAATATGATATATAAAATAAATCTACTGTATATGACTTGAAATTTCGCAACTAGAAAAAAAAAGCAAATAGTGTAAAATTGATGCAATAAAATCGAATTATAAAATCGAATATGTTACATCATCATCAACTTTACAGTATAGTTAATATAATAAAATAATAATTATCGTTTGTTGCAAATGAGTAGTCACAAAGCAGAAGCCACTTAAAAAATAATTTAACCATCTCGTTTTGAACTTATGTCTATGTGTAGAAATGTTATTGAAAACCACACGAAAAACGATACATATTTCACTTCAAGATACTAGTTAATTCCACCACCAGTCTACTTCTAAATGAAAAAATTGTACAATTCAACCCCCAAAAGGGTCAAAAGTTTGGTAAGCGAGCATCATTATCTATGCATAGATGAAATTTTGAGAGAGATCATGGGCAGTCAGCAGCTAACCTGCTAAGGATTCCTCGGTGACGTGATAAACCGGGGGTTTCGGTAGGACAACGCGATTGGCTGCATTGAGTCGACGAATATTGAGCTTTCCAGTATCGAGTGTGTTTGGCCGATTAGGCTTTTGATGTTGTTGTAGTTGCTGTTGTTGTTGCTGCTGCTGTTGTTGTTGTTGTTGTTGTTGTTGTTGTTGTGGTTGTTGTTGTTGTTGCTGCTGCTGCTGTTCTGATAGTTGGTGTTCCTGCTTCTGATCGGTATTCGGTAAAGCGACACCGATGGTGCTGATGTTGTTTCCGTTACCACCACTCTTAGAAATGTTACCGCTACTGCTACTGCCATTCGATTCATTTTTCTCCTTTTTTTGCTCTGAAATTAGGAAAGCCATATCCTTCAGCTGACTTCATCTGTTTTGTGAAGATCCTTTTGATTTCGTTTTTTTTTTAATTTTCGATAAAGGGTATTTCAGTTTTATGATAAAACTTCCTTTTTTTGCCTCTGTAGTAATTGACTTGACCTCGGTATTATTCAAAAACTTTGTGCACGATAGCTAAATTCTTCAAATATTGTAAGAATTTTACTGGTTCTTTTACTCTGCTTTGAAATTCGAGCTTTCTTATAAAAAATATTTAGATATCTTTTTAAAGGTGCAAAAGCATTAACGACGATTAACGTCGAGGTCGTTCATCAAAAACATTTTAACCATATTTCAGGCTCCACAGTGGCTTGATATTTTAAAATTAATTTTTCATCAACAAACAAGGATTTTTTAGTCAAAAATTTTTCTACAATTTCACTATAAACTCTTAACTATTTTAATGTCAATATATATTTTAAAAATTGTATGAAAAAAATTATGAACAAACAAATAAAACAATTATATATTATAGTTTCTCCGAATGAATAAAAAAATTTATACGACACTGAGCTGACGCAAACTATTTCATTGCATGTATAAATATTTTCTTTTATTGCTTTAATCTATTAAATTTGTGAGATTCACATTAAGACAAAAGCCCTTCTACATTCAAAACCAATTGAAAGATGATAATTTTTAAATTATTACTATATTTGAAACAACTAGAGACGAGCAAATAATTTTATTGGATAATCCTAATAATTGCAAAATAAAAAACCTAAAAATGTTGGACCTTGAAGATCAAATTTCATAATCACTTACACACAACAATTTAATTTTCACTCTTAAATATTTCACATTTTTAGATCTACAGCAATACATACAGTTTCAACTGTGTCAAGTTTACAAGTCGTAAAGCGATTAAAAGTGATGCTCTCGCCTGGCCTCCACTGTCAAAATTTTTTGACGTAAATGCCTTTTTCTATATCACTCTCTATTATAAAAATTGACAAGCTCAGCAACAAATACAGGTTGTACTTGCCTTGCCATTGTAACACGTCGATGCGACCCATCGTATAAAATATAAAAGCAGCAATATCTATTTGCTATAAATTGACTTTTTCAGTGGATAGCTCTCAACTATTTTGCTTATAGTAGCATTTTGTGTGTCACGCAGTGATGATCATGATCGTTGGTTTTAAAATAGTCGCGAAAACATGAGTGGGGCGAAAATTAAATCATCGAGGTTATTCTAGATTTTTCATATAAAGTTGTGAAAATCATATTTATCTAATACTTTAATCGACAAGTATCCGATGAATGAATAATATATAAAATACTCGTAGTTTTACTCGTCAAACTGAGTAAAACTATATTTTTGTCAACAGAAAAATAAATTCATGACGATTCAACAGTTTTGAAGCTTTCACGATGTAAGACAGCATAAAAAATCAATACCTAAATAGGTAATACTGTCTACAACTCAATTTCTTTGCAGCTTATATTTTGTACAAGAGAGTAAAAAAGTGCTTGATTAGCTGTATATATATGTATAGGTATAAAGCAATGCTTAGTATGCGCTTGTGTAAATTCACATGCAAGAGCACGCTTTACATGCAGCAAAAAAAAACTATCACGCAGAAAGCGCATCGATGATCAATCATATGCTTTGGCATTCTCAGGCTATAGCGAGGGTGGCAATGTATTTTAGAATTGCGGACTTCGAGTGCGCAATGCGGTTAGCTCTTAGATGCAATGTATTGATACTGCCAGTAAGTCGCATGAGAATACAAAAACGTTTTAATGACCCAACTAAATGAGAAGAAAAATTTCTTATTATGAATGAACAATAAACGCAATATAAATATGAAGCAATTGATTGCAGTTATTAAATATGGATTGATTTTTTATTTTACTTTTTCATTTACTTTATTGTATTATTAATGTTTATTAGAACTGAATAACTTTAAGAGAAGGGCCCATGGACGCTTTATTTTTACCGAAGACACTAGGGTTTAAAAGATTTTCATGTGAAAATTCGAAAAGAAGAAAAAATTTTTTTTTCGAAATCACGTTGTTTTGGATAAAACCACCCATAACTTTTGACCTGTTTGTTAGATTGAAAATCTGACACTGGATTCGGGAAGGTCATTAAATTTTGCGTAGAATATGCTTACTTGCAAGTTCTACAGACCCCATTTTCAACGATAGTACGACGGTTGAAAAAAGTATCCAAAATGTGTCCGTTCCGGACTTAATGGGTTAAGTAAATTTTAGAGGCTTCTTGACATAAAATAATTCTATAAAAGATCTAGTAGGTGAGGGCGTTGGGACACATGCCTGCTAAGCCAACGTTGTTACTCAGGACAAAGGTTTGATACCGGCTGGAAGAAATATCATTAGTGATTTGTCGCTAATGAACAAAAATCTTGCTCAAGTGCACTCGAGTGACCATTGTTGATTTCGCGAATGACATAGCGATGGTTGTAGTTGTCCAAAACCTGCGTCAGATAGAAAATCATCTAAAACCGTCGGTTGTACAGGTGCGACAAACACCTTTGGGAGCTTGGCCTGGTAACCACCGACGAAAAACTGAAATTCTACTGCTCACCATCACAGTGGGGAACTTCTACATAAACTCAGCCCCCAAATCCGCTACCTGGGCCTGTATATCGATGCTAGATTGAAGTTCGATGTGTACCTGGCAAAAATCAACGAGAAGGCGACGAGAGTGGCTGGACCACTCTAGCCAATTATGCCCAGGATCGTTAGATCCAGGAGCAGCCGAAGGGAGCTCTAGACAAATGTTGTTCATGTCATTTTACTGTACGGAACCCTCATCTGGAGAGGAGCAACGGAGATACAGGCATACACACACCAAGCAAGAGTCAATTCTTCTACGAGCCTGTCTGAGCGCCATCAGCAGCCGCCTATATCTGTCGTACGTTAAACACTCGCGCTGTATCACCGTCGCTACGAGGACGCTACAGACGACAAGCGCTTGGAGACACTGAAGAAACAGCAGGCTCAGTGAGACCGATTTAAAAAGGGTTGATGGACACACCGGCTGATACCTAACATCAGAAAATGGGTCGAGAGGAGAGGCATGGGGAGAAGAATTACTATCTCATGTAGTTCCTGACCAAGCACGGATACTTTAAACATCAATGTGTGCTACCAACCAGTGACAACAACCTTAACGAATACTGAAAAATTCTATTGCCAAACTTGTTTATATATTACTCATAAAACTTTTATTAATAACATGCTTATAAAAACATTCAAGAGGATTTTTTTTACATTTGAGAATGAATTTAAAAAACATGTAATGAAAAAATTTTTGATCTTTGCAAATGTGTAAAACAAAAAATAAGTTCGATTTGTTATTTTTTGTTTTAGAGTTTCGTGACATTAGTGATAAATTTCAATGTCATGGTCGTTGATAAACTGAGTTTATAGAAGCGATAGAAATATATTACTATGCGGAAATGTTAAATATAGTAAAATAATATATATCAAGTTACAAAAATATGCAACAATAAATTTATCGTATACAGCTAAAAATTATATAAGTAAATTTTAAAAGATTATATATATCTAAGATTAAGAAAAACATATGTGAAAATCTGCAAAGATAAAACAATTTACAATTGCCTGTTTTAGTATGAATATAAAGAAGTCAAAACTACATACTATTGAAAAATGTTCAATATATTATGCTCTTTAGAAATTGAAAAAGTCTTCAATGACTTAAGCAAGAATTTATATGAATGACTATTTCAAATGATACAGTAATTAGCAAATTGGGATAAAAATAAATAATATATTATCAATTCAATTTCGAAGCTCCAAAATTCAATATTGAAAAATAATCTTCAAAATATACTAGCTCATATTTTTATGATAAAATTTTAGTATTGATCAATCTTTTATTAGCGAAAATTTTGCATGTTATGCCAACATATATTTCAATTATGCAAAATCGCGTGAAAAAATTCGCCATCTCGCCAAGTACTTGTAGACGATATAAAACTCGATAGAGTACGATCGACAAGTATGAAGTGTCATATGGATATAAGTGTCTTCACTATCATCACGTTCAGAGAAGAAGCATCGGTCGAAACAACGCATGCTTGTACTATCGTATTTTCCAAGTTAAACTTTTCCTCATGTTCAGAAAAGTCTACCCTCGTCTAATAAGACTTTTTGTTTCATTTATACTCTTTATCTTCTTACTTTCTCCAAACTTATTTAATGTGATTCCCTACTACGATTAAAGCAAAAAAGAGTAGCTATGAGGGATTCGTGTGACAAAATGCTGGATTTTACATGTAAACGTTATTCACGGGTTGCCGTGAATTTAATACTTTTTGCTTCGAAATAAAGATGAAGTTTTTGATAATTTCACTGGTAATGCACATTTCGTACAAAATTATATTTGAAAAAATAATCGAAATCATTATTTCAAGTTTTATTCCTCAGATAACTTTTTTCTCACTCAATGCTCGTTATTTCTTATTTCCTGTAGACTTAACACGTCGTCGACGTTCTCATCTTCGGTCATATTGTACGTGACTGGAATCATTCACAAGTAAAATTCTACCTAGTAGTTACCGATTTATTTCTATTTCTTTTTCTTCCTTCTAAAACTCAAATAGCAAGAGGAAAATAGTTCTTTTTTCAAGTGATGTTACCTTGAAACGTTAAAAAAGTTTCATATTTGTCTATGAATTTATTGATAATATTTACGACATTTTAAAAAATTTTTTTTTGGTCAAAGCAGCAAGGAAAACATATAATGTTGAGAAATTATTATACTTTTCCATAATTATTTCAACACGCATTCTAAGTCTCAAAATTTTCAGACATTTTTTTCACTTGCGTTGTTCTTTCGTTTTGAGAATTACTAGAATAGCTTTATTTTAAATGTTATTGCATTGTATATTGGAAGCAGATAGAACAAAAAATAATTAAAGCCAGAGAAAAACTTGACTTCTTTTCATACAATCTTTAAAGCTGCATTATAGTTTTAGACTACATGACAATAATCGAAGATGTACGCTTTTAAATAGGCTTCGACATGGTTTCGCAAAAATAGGGTGACTAATCTTTTTCATTTTTATGCTAAAAAGCTCACATCTATTTAAGTAAAAAAATTCATGAGAGATTGCATGAGTAGCAAAGTTAATTTTTAAATGGTAAATATGCACAAATGACTAAATTTTGCAAATCAGTTATTTGTATCAGATACGTGTACGTTAAAATGTTTTTTTCTCAGAATTCTATACCGTTAGAAGATCCGTGTGATCTTTGGCATTGTTTAAAAATTGAAACGTAACCTTGAAACACGTTCAATATTGATTTATTTTTCTCTCCCTAGGCTAACATTCCGTACAGTAATTGGGACAAAAGCTTTACAAACGAGCTAATTAGCATCAAAAATCTGTGAAAATGACACGCGTGACACTTATCAGAGAAGCCAAAGTGAATTTCAAGTACTTTTACAAGATCTCCTCACCTGAGCGAAAATTTTTATTGTAACCGTAGGGTAAAAAAGCTGCAGGAGGCGTAATCGGCGGCGCAGAATCGCAGCTAGGTACAACATCCGGCTGCTGCTGTTGCAGTTGCATCTGCTGTTGCTGTTGTAAATGCTGATGCTTTTGACAAGTATAGCCAGGTAATTCCATAGCCCTTTTTGCAATAGCATCGCAACGCCGTCTACGCCTGCTGCCCACGCCCGAATTAGCTGAAGGCAACACGTAACTTTTAACTGGAGTTAAGTAACCAACGCCACTCATGTTGGAAAATTCGCTAGTCAATAGCGTCGTCAATGGTTATGAAATGCAAGGACCAGCCTGGGTAATCAAGATACTAAAGTACCGAGCTATCCGCTAGAGTCCGGCCAGCCGGTACTCAGGCGTACGAGTGCTCTAGGAAAGGAGAGTGTGCTGCGTCGCTCGTCTCCACTGACTGGCGGCGCTGGCCAACTCAGCTAGCCGGTACTCTCAAACTCTAATTCCAGCGACAAGATCGAGCAACTTGCGGAGCAGCAGTTTGGACTTGGAAGGCGCATGCGTGTCCACGGTATTATGCACATCCAATGTATGCAAGAGCTGTAGCCTGCATGACAGAGACTGTGCAAGCTACTCGCTACAGCTGCGCAAAGAGTAAGGCCTTTCGCTGTGACTAAATAGTAGCAGGAGCAAGATAACGCGTGGGCGATTGCTCAAGGTTCGTGTTCTATCTACGTATTCATCTCTCCCCTGCTAGTGTCCCCGACTTTCGTCCTTACTACTCCTTTATCTTTTTTTTCTATTTAAATGCCAGCGTAAAGCATTGTTTGCAATAAATAATATTTCTAAATCTGCAATGCATTGAAAAAAAGTATCTCATTGAAAAGGTAAGTGAAGGGCAGTCGAGCGTAACCGGACGAGATGATACATTTGTTAAACCTCCAATCATTTTGTTTCAAAAAAATTCTAAAAGTATGAATCATTGTCCAATCCATTTGACTGATCGGAGTTTACTTTCTTAATAAAAAAAGTTCAGTGTTAAACAAGAATCTTTGTCAAGTTACAAGAAAAATGCCTAAAGAGTAGAAATTATTTAATAATAATGCTGTACGAAGAGCGTTTCTAAAATTTTGGGCGCTTATAGTATAAGCAGAAGCAACTTTTTTGAAGATAGTAGATTTTGTATAAGAGTACTCCGAGTGAATCCAGGTAATTGAAAAGTTGCATCGAAAGAAGTTAAGGAATCATGAACTGAATAACGAACACAAGTTCTCTAAGTAACAAGTGAGAAGCATCTATTCCTGACAAATTTTTAGCATTGATAACCTTCTAACGCTTAAAATATGAATAATTACTATTTTATTTCAAATAAGTATATTGCTTGAAAATAATTCCCGGACACAATTATAAAAATACTTTAGTTAAAATTATTTTAAAATTAAATCAAATATGATTGACTCTTTAGAATTCATAAGTCAATGAAATCTGAATAGCTATACATATTTTAATTTTCCTAATTTTAATTGTTAGACTTTCAAAAGGTTCAAAAAGAGCATCTAACATAGTGATTTTATAAAATTATTTTAATCAGAGTCTTGTGTAATTGTAGCTGGGGATGTTTTTCAAAGATCGATATATTTATTAAAATTAAAATGGGAGGTGAATTTCGTTTTGTTTTTTTTGTACGATTCAAGTTGAATGGGAAAAAGGTACAATTTGAATTAATGTACAAACAGAAGGAAGAATGTGAAAATAATTGTATTTAAATAAATTATACTATCGACTACAAATCTAGAAACAAAATGAATTTTTTTTAAATTCAACTTTACTTATGTTGTTGAAAGATTTTTATAGCCACTTTACAGATATATGTGCAGATATTAAAAAATTCTTTGAGGTTAAAAGTTTCAAGGCGAGAATCAACGCAATAAAAATAGTATATTATGATACGTGTGACTTAAGCAGGCCATTATTGCACGGCACGGTTAGCACCCGAGCAAAGCGCTTAATACGATATAAATTATCGTGCAATTTGTTGTTCGGAAACTGTAGTAATTAAGGTGGTCTGTACCCCACAGAGCCGAAAAATTTGTTTTATTTATATATTTTTTTCTAAATCGAATATCGAAAAACGGCTCTATGGGAACCTTCATTTTGTTGCTCTCAATAGTTGGTAAAAATTTTAGCTCATTCCACCGACCACATATCCCGGAAAACGTGTTTGAAATTTACACCCGTTTCCTCGGCTTAAAATTTTCAAACACGTTTTCCGGGAAATCTGGTCGGTGGAATTAACTCAAAATTTTAACAGATATTCACAGCAACAAAATGAAGGTTCCCATAGAGCCGTTTTTCGATTTTCGATTTAGAAAAAAAGATATAAATTAAACAAATTTTTCGACTTTGTAGGTTAAAATATGGGGTACAGACCTCCTGTACGATTAGCATGAAACTTAAATGGATCATCACTGACTAAATTCGATTGCATAAAGTAAAATGTATTAAACTTTTCGCTTGTTACAGATAGGTCTATAAATTGGATTTAATTGCTTTTAAAATTTTGAAGAATTGCCTTCAGCAAATTGGTACGTCAACGAGTTTTCCCTTAAAATAATACTAAAATAATCATAATTGAGGAAATAATTATTCATGATTAAAAAAACGGAACAAGTAATATTTTGAAACGCTAAAGAAAGCTTTTTGATTTAAAGTAATTGAAAGTCATTTATATAAATTTAATAATATTAATGAATTTGTTAACCATTAATAACTCTTACCGTTAAATGTTGAAATAGTGTAATACGATTTTTGGGACTGATTTGCCTTACCTGAAACAAAGAGAACAAAACTTGTTAAATTTGGTCAAATAATTCTTGAGTGTTGTTATTTGATATACAAATATTATTCTTAAAAATAAATCGTGAAACGCCTGAATTTTTTAATTTTTTAATCGAGATCAAGAGTTTGTAAACTGAAATCACCGGCGAGTGAAATTTATCATTATACAATTAGGTTGGAGTATCTTCGAAAAATTCTCCTATCGTTTATTTTACCTCTCTCTCTCTCTTTGGCACCTACTTGTTATAGTAAGCGCATGTAAATCTAATCTTCATTCGTTATAACTCAAAGCTGCGCGAGAATGAAATCGTCGCCTCATCGTTTTAACGTCAGATCCCTTTGATAGCACTCGATTAAAGTCGGTTCGGCTTTTACGAGTCCACGCGTGCTATATCGATTATTCTGTGGGCGTGCGCCAATGCCGGCATTTTGATGGCTGCGGGCAGCATCGATCTTCTCAACAGCAAGCACTGCTATGAGTTACAAGTGTGATTGTAAACGCAAAAAGGGCGAAGGTTGAAATTTGTGATTTTTTTTTCTAATTCTGTGCATCACAAAATTTTTTGTTGTAGCTTATTTGTAAAATTTAACCGGAAAAAATATAAAGCAAACTTTTTAAAACACAATAAACGTGAAGGCAACCATGATTTTGTTCCATAGTCATTTCATTAATTAAAATTGTAGATCTCATTTATGAGCCCGACTTACTAAGGAAGATCCACGAGATCCACGGAAAAGCATAAAATCAAGAATAAAATTTCTTTATGATATATGATTTTGCTTTCAATGCTTGGCACTCATCAGTTATGTAATGCTTTTGGTTTTTAAAATTTTAATTTTTTCAATCACAAATGATATTCGAATTCTAGTATGGATCTAAAACATTATGATGTCGTCCAATTCTTCGTCAAAAAGTGTTATATCTTTAAAAAAAATATCCTAAAAATTTCGAAATGTTATCAATGTTCCATTCAGTATTTTGCATAGATAGTAAAGGTGGTTCAAAACGTAATGCAAAACGTTATTTATAAAGATCAAATAATACGTACATATGAACTTTATAAATGGGAACATCTTATTTTACAGGGGTAATAATCGATTCTTTAATTTGAAAATATTCAAGTTTTCGATGATATTTTCTGCGCTGAAACTTATAATTTAAAATGTTAATCATGACTTTATAAAGCCAAAAATTGCGTTATAATGATAACAGCAGTTTCAACGTCTCAATCCATATTACGGAAATAAAAATGATAGTATATTACGATTAACTTTAACGAGTTCAAACTAACTTCTATCCTCGTGTGACAATTTTCAGGGAAATATTGTTCAATTAAAAGTGTGGCGCTTTAATAACTTTATGTAGCTCCTAGATATTACAAGTTGAAATTACAAAAGAGATATGCAATTTAAAAAAATATATAAAAAATTCATAAAACTTACAATTAGTTTTGCCCAATATCGAATATTTTTTTCCCCCCACCGAAGTGATGTCCAACGACGGTTACGGTGGGATACCTGATTTCGCAGGGGCCACTGGCTGCAGAGTTTACTCTGCCTACGTCCGACAAAAAAAAGTAAAACTATCGAGTATTTTACAAAAATATTTAAATTGGATATTTAATTTTGCTGATAGTAAAGAAATTGATCATGTTCATAAGAATGAGAGAATCTAGTAGATTAGTTTTACTTTTTCAGATTAAAAATCATAATTTTATTAAAAATTTAATAGTATATTTTCTGAATAAAAAAAGAAATGTTCATTTGGAAATATTTCACAGTTTTATAATCAAGTCTGTTATGATGAAATTTATATTACATTGTAAATTTCAACTAAAACATTGTAGCACTTTCGAATAGAATACGAAAAAAATACCTTGCTAATTAGCGAATAAAAAAAGAAAACGTCAATTTCAGATTTAAAGTTAGATATGAAATTCAGTACTAAATAAAATAATTACTAATATCAAAGAATAGAGGAATGTGATTAATTTTTTTGTTCGATAGATTGATGTAATAAAGGTTTTACAAATTTTCGAAAATGTTAAAAAAGTATTCTGATTTTATTTTAAAAAAAGAGTTCCTAAGACGAGAAATATTTTTACACGATATTGTAAAGTAGACGTCCAATTTTTAACTTAGGACGAACAAGTCGACACTTGAAGGAGTAACTTCAAAAGCAACATAAGCAGTTTAAATGGCTAACAGGGGCAGGGTTTTACGCCTGAAGTTATAAGTAATATCAACAAATCTATATCCTTCAATAGAAAGTTTTATTTTTAAACTTATTAATGTTACATTTATTCCAAAAAATTAAAGAAATTAATATCTTGTTATAATCAATATAGAAAAATAGCTTTTGAATTTTTTTATTGAAGTGACATGTAATTGCAACGTTGATTTTACATAGGCAGTGGTTTTTAAAGTATTAGCAGCGGAACTTTATTACAATGAAAGAGCGAGAACTCGAACGTCAAACGCAGAATGTACCTCGTTTGTTTTCTGTCAGGAAAGTATAAATGTAGCCGCAGCAAGCAGCGTCCACAGCAAGTTGACTAACTAAAATCCAAGTCATGTGTACATGTCTGCGTGTCCATGAAAGCGCGCGTGAACATATAGTTTGATGTTTTAAGTACACATCATGCTATTTATCGTTGCCGATTCTGCGTTTTGAGTTTGATGATTGCACATGTCACCGTCCAGTATCTAACAATTTATCGCAGGTACAAAGCTTGCACAAGTATGCTTACATATACAACTATGCAATGAAGGTGAGAGAATAATTAGTGAGCTTTAATATCTCAGCAGCGTCCCACAATATTGGGTAGCCACATATTTTGGTGCCATTGAGGAGAAATATAGATGCATAATATAGGATAATGAAGAGACCTTGGAATAAAGACATACATTTTGTTGATACTTAGAGTTTAAAGAAAGTTTAACTATAATCTATTTTATACGATATTTGTCAAGTATTATTTTCTGATTCAAAGTTTCATTACAAATCTGTCTCAAGAAAAACAAATAGTTATAGTTGATACATAAAATATATAAATTGGGGAGAGCGGAGTGTGTTGGCATCGGAAGTAAGTAGGCAACACGGCATGTTGCTTTTTATCGATGACTTGGTTAGAGATAGCGTTACCACCAGTGATAGTACTTGATTATATTCAAAGAAAAACTGGTGGAAATTGGAAAATTTGTTTTGCTCTTAGTTAAAAAAGTAACCGCTACATTTATAGCTGGTAAAATTATTTGTGCAGATGCAGTTAGCAGCATAACTTGTGTACCATAGAAGCAAAAGCGAGTATACTCGCAAATTCATCGCTCGACTCAGGAATTATGCTAGTAAAAAGAGGGACGAGAGAAAAATAAAGTATCTGCAGAAGCTTTCTGTTGCCCTAGAACCCAGAATGATATCCTTCGTGGGAGAGCAAGGACGCGCACGCGCAAAATCAGGGACAGGGTTGCAAGCTATATGACGTTTCATAGCAAATTTCGAAAGTATTTTTTGGCGGTCACGAAGAAAAAGAAAATAATTTCACGTTTATGCATTGCGATTCATAAATTTCGTATTTCCATCCAAAAAAGGATAATTCGAATATTGTTTTCAAACAAATGAGCAGTATATAAAATTATCGAATGGTAATTATTATTAAACACGTCTAGCATCTAGAAAATCAATAACTGTTTCGCCCCATTAAATACATTTTCATAGCACAATTTCAAATTTATTGCTAAGTAGTTTTTTAATACAAATTTTATTTCAAGTAAATTTAACTTTTGCTTTTGCGCATTATGCAACCACTGTTTTAAATTTTTAATGTGGACTTTTCCAGTTCACTTTCGATTTTGCTTGTATAATAATTATGATACTATATAATGGCGACACTTATGTATTTAAAATCATGATTTATTGAGTGTACATGATACCTGCATGAGTGTACTTGAATGAATTGATAGTAAAATTTGATATTCAGTACATTCCATTCTATTGATTAAAATACAAAAACAATTTCGATTTCATTCGTAATTAACTTACATAATAAAACTGTAAGAATATAATTATTAATCTATACTTACTCATTAAGAAATTATTTCGAAAAGATTTTGATTACTGAATATCATTATATATTCATTTGAAATGAATCTACTGACATACGAATAATAAGCAGCTAAGTTCGAGATGCATAGCATTTTTAAAGTAAAAACGTTAAACGTGCCTGGATGCGGCTAAAGCTAGTTTGCGGTATTTAACTTAATTTTCGTTCATAAGCATCCTGCGATGCTTAAAGAAAGCATATGCCATGAGGCTAAAATCAAGAAGTTAAGTTAAATGATGATAACATCGATGTTGTTAAGCTGGAAATTAAAGATGAATATACTATGACTTCGGCTAACATTACTATTTACATTTAAAAACAAATGTTGTGTACATCAAAAAATGAAAATTATCATCACAATTGATAAAAAATAAAGTCGGGCTATATCGAATGGGCTCAAATTGTTAGAAACTTATTTTTGTGCTATTCCAACCTAAAGTAACATTTTGGTTTTGCTCAGCGGGAGTAAAATGTTACTTTAGGTGCGGGTAGCACAAAAAAGTTTATTTGCACCTATGTAGTGAAAAAAGAAAGACTCAGAGAACATGATTATCAGTCTCAACTTCGCCTTGGCTGATAAATTTCACGTGCTATGAGTTTTCACTCCCTCAGGGCAAAAAATACTATTTTATCGATTATTTTTCGAAATCAATCTATAAGTCGGAGATAATATTTGGAAAAGTACTAGTCATGTACAAAAAATTTCCTAGATTTTCTTCAAAAATTCACAATTTTCAGTTCATTTTTTGAGGAAGCATTCTGGTTTACAATTTTTTAAAAATTTATTTATTTTTTTTTGCTTTATCGAATGGCTTATACTTTGAAGAATCACCTTAGAACATTTCAGTAGAGAAATTTGAGTTTCAAGTCCGTCAAACTCTGAATTAAGAGCAACCAAATAAACGACGTTTGATGGCAAAAAAAACTTTGAATGCGTTTTTTTCGAGTTAACGTTATTTTAACTGGCTAACATCCTATATCGAAAATTCTTTAATCGATCCTTCTAAAATTTTTACTGCTTATTGTTGACACGTGTAGGGTGTGGTTAAAACCTGTATCCTTTTTTTCATTTTAAAATATAAATTTATGAACAAAATAACATTACTATTTTTTTAGTTACATTTTTCGATCTGAATCGTGTCATCCACCCAGAGGCACTTTTTTGTGCTTACAGAGATTCGATGTATTTGCGTATGTATATGAGCATTTCCGAAAAAAACTCTTCCGTTGCAAAGCTCATAAAATTGGGGAAAAAGTTCTTTTGAACGCGAGTACTGATGATTGGAAATAACTTCTGAAAGTGTTAGAAGTAAGAAAAAATGATTGTACATAAAAAATATTGATAGATATTGGCTGTATAAGAGTGTAAGTCCTTTGTCGACCAAAATCATCTCGAAAAATTCTAGAAAATAGAAGTATGATTCATTTGAAGAGTGCACGGAACGTGAAGCAGCATAAAAATGAGCAGTTTTACAGCCACTGCTCAATTGAATACTAAAAAATCGAAATGTTGAATGCACTTACTACTTAAAGAGTTGTCCTGCGACATTACTAAAATTTTGTTACTGAGTTATCTGCATTTGAAAAAGTGATTCTAAAAATAATCAACATTTATAAAAAACAATCAAAAATTGATGCATCTTTTGAAGTTGCTACTTCTTCTAAACAATAACATTTATAAAAAAGTCGTCACCGACGAATTTATTATTCAAATATGTTTGTGATTGGTTTTCATTAAATTTTGATGAAAGGTTAACTTTAAATATTTATTTCCTTATTAATAGTTACATGTTCACTTGTCACTTATTCTTTTTCATGAATCGAAACATTTGGTCCCATTGTGATTACAATAAAAGACTTCTACTGTATGTGTTGTATGTATTGTAAATGTTTGAAATAGCATAGTTATCTTCTTAGGTATGTACGTAAGGTATTTTTTTCACCGTATTTTTTCACCGTATTCATGATAATCTTGAAAAACATATTATATGACATTTTTCATCTGCTTAACCTTTGATCGGATTTGAAAGAGAAAAAGGTAAGCGCCCTCTCAACTCTATTCCTTAAAGTTCATCACTTTATTATCGATGGAGAACCCGTTGAAAGTATTTTAAAAGGGCAGTATAAGTGGGATATCAAGTTCAATAAAAAAATCTGAAATATCGTAATTGAGGTAATTTATAATAAAATCATTCATAAAAAGCATTAATTAATTAAAGACCCCTTGGAACATGGATTGTGAATTTTTTCTTGATATTTTACTATGTGTTTGTAATAATAAACTCACAGAGGTAAGTTTTTTAGGCTTAATATCGATCTTTACAAAGTAAATTTTTTCAATAATAAACCTATTACCTTTATAATATCAAATAATTTATAATTTTTTATTGTGTAAATAACTCAAAAACTAATGTAGAAAATTTGTTATCAGCAAAGGATAACAAATAGACTGTCATATTCCTCAGCCTGATGGCGGCACCAAGCACTGCGCAGGTATGCTGAATATCGATTCAATTTCTCCAGTCGTTCAGATGGTCTTATAACTTTTATAAAATTTCAAAAAAACAAATTTGATTTAAAACTTTACCTGCAGATTCTTTAATTAAACTAGTTAAGTGCTATTAAAGATAACTTTAGCTCAAAAACCAAGAATTATCATCAGCAGTACTTTGGTTTGTTAATAGAATGATCCTCATGACTTTAAGCTGCTCATCTCAAATATACCAGTTAGACTTTATTTAAGTTTTTATCTTTTACGTACTTTTGTTCTTTTGATAACTATACCATCAAAGCAAAATATGGAGCGGATTCAGTCTTTGTCAAATCATGGACTTCGAAAGTAGAAAAAAATTGTTGGTCTTGTATGTAATCTAATGTTTGAACGACTTAGTCAAGTAATTCTATGACTATTTGCTTTTTTCACCAAGTTTGATGTAATACCATCAAAATTGGTTTATTTTTTTTTTTTTTTTTTTAATAGCACTTGGTTTTATTAAGGGGACACGCCAGTGTTAAAAGCTGAAATGATTAATAAGTGTAAAATAATGCATCAATCAAGTTTCAAATAATATAGAAATTATCCATGTTTTTTTGCTTAATTTTGAATGCGAAAAATTATCATAGATCCACAGCATATGAATTTATAGGTCGAGACCACTAAAACAAGTTTTCAGCTTCGATAAATACTTACCACTGGATGCTAAAGTGAGTTTTTAATCAATTTTTATAGTTGACGGATTAAACTCTTTGTAAAAGTATTCTCCTCCACTTAAGGGGACGCACCAGTGTTAATGCTTATAAATGACAAACATGAAAATTAAGGATTACTATTGAAATTTTTTGTTTCTGATGTTAAAATATGTTTTTATGGGTCCTTTTACAACAAAAAATATGTGTCTACCCCAGCGGAATTTTTTTCTAAAATAAAGTGCATAATAATGTTGTAAACTGTAATAAAAAGTAAATAAGTGTAAAAAAATGTAAGATTACTAACGATTTCGGACATGTGATACGTTTTTCTACACTTATTTACTTTTTATTACAGTTTATTACTTCTGTTTACCCATAATTAGAGAGATGAAAACTCTATGAATTCAAGCTCATAAAAGTTACATGGAAAAAGTAAAAAAGTGTAAAAAAACATAAAATTCGGTAATAATAATTTTGAATGTTACAATTTTCATTTATGAGTTTAAATTCCAGTCAAGCCCGCATGTGATTAAATTGACCGCAGCAAGTGATTTTCGTGAAAAAAATGAACTTACTCTAATACAGCAGAAAGCCTTAAAAAATCATCATAGTTGTACTGGGGAGTACTAAGATGACTGAATTTGGTTTATTTACATATCCATCATAATTTGTCTTCATTTATTCATAAAAATTAATACATTTTTTTTCTCAATTTTCCATGAATTTTCACGATAAAAAAGCCGAACTTTCGATTTTTTTCGATGACGATAATTTCTGCGGCTTAAACAAGTACTTTTATTTGATTCTACGGAAAAATCCCTAACTTTCTGTACGTTTAGAAAAAAAAACTATATCATTAGCTCGTTTGCGAGCGACTGTTCAATAATTTTGGGTGATTTTAAATGAAAAAAAAACGGTAAAGTGCAATTTCATCACTGAAAATAATTTCTCAGAAAAAAACCGATACAACCATTTAATTGTGCGGAAAACATCTCACACCTTGACGTGTTTAAATAATTTCCCAGATTTTTTTACGCGTTTCCTCGGTGGTTAAAATGGCATTTTTCCAAAATTTTAGCCAAAAAAGCAGGAAAAAGGTCGATTTTCACCCCTAAAATGCAGGGTAATCGCTAATCTGGTATTACCAATCGATTCTACGACAAAAAATACATAAGAAAATGTATTGATTGAATTAATTTTAGTCATACAGAAAAACTGACAGGCTTGGTTCGATTTTAAAATCTACCCAAAATTTTGACCCACGGTTTTAAACTTTGAAAATATATCGAAACCTGTTCCCGTTACTTTTTTGACTTCCTGAGCACGGTTTTTTTCATTTGAAACCTTGAACTTTCAGCTCAGCCTTCAGCCCCCGTGATTTAAAAAAATTTTTTCAAAACGGCCCGGTCTAATAAGCATTTGAATGTATACAATTTCAGTCTTTTTAGATTTTTGTACATTTATAGCCATGAAAATGTTCCTATGACATTTTTCAAAATTCTGTTACACTTAAGTGGAGGAGAATACTTTTACAAAGAATTTAAGTCGTCAACCATAAAAATTGGTTAAAAACTCACTTTAGCATCCTGCGGTAAGTATTTATCGAAGCTGAAAACATGTTTTAGTGGTCTCGACCTATAAATTGATATGCTATGGGTCTATTATGATTTTTTATATTCAAACTTGAGCAAAAAAACATGGATAATTTCTATATTTGTTGAAACTTGATTGATGCATTATTTTACACTCATTAGTCATTTCAGGTTTTAACACTGGTGTGTCCCCTTAAGTATAAATAAAAACTTTTCATGGACGTTAATTTATTGGTTGAAAATGGTGACAAGTTTTAAAATCTAGTTGTCAGTAATTGCTTTTAAACGTGAAGTGTCGTAATCATTCAATGTAACAAAATGGTTATATTATTATCTCCACAATGTACATGCGAATGTCGATGATTGACTAATACTTTAGAAGATTACGTTTTTATCGTCTTAAAATGTTGCAAAAAAAGTAGTTTTTTAGTAAAACTCTATCTAGAGAGTTTACTTTGAAGTATAGTTACGCATAGTAGATTTTATTTTTAATTGAATTTTATGATTTAAAATCTATAAAAAATGACTTGACCAAAATAAAAAAGAATTACAAGTTGAAAATAATATGAGTGTAACACATAAATAGAAAGATAAACAAACCTTGAACGAGCTGATTCAGGCTGGAACCTTTGAAACACGTGCAGCCCATAATAAATCCCATCATCAGAATACCTTTTATCCGTTGAATGGATTATGATTTTGGTAGAAAATGGTCACTATCAGGGAAAAGAGTGGTGACTATGTTCATTGTGGGAATTTCCACAATGAACTTTTCAAACTATACCAACAACATCATTGGACATCTAATTGTTAAACCTAGTATCAACGTATATCTATCACGTATTATTTTGCTATCTTAGTTGATTAAGTAGTTTTCAAGCTGTCTACACATACACTTTGATAAGATGCTTTTGACTAACATTGTAGCACTTTCGAGCAGAAAACAAAGAAAACATAATTTTTAAGATGCTTTTAATTTTAAAAGCGCATGTTCACTGTAATCATTTTATCGATAATTTCCCTATTATATGGACAATAGCTTTATTTTAATTTTTAAATTAACTTATTCTGTCATATTTTTAACACTAAATCAATTGATAACGTTTAAGTTTTTATTTCGTGTTCCTGCAGCAGTGCATCTATCTAAAGGTAAATAATCCGATTTTGTGCTAGGTTATTGTGGGCCAATACTGATGTCAATGCTGCCAGTACTGGCATTTAGCGAGAATCAATACAGACAAAGAGTGGAAATGATAACAAATTTCCAGTACTAAGTCCAAATACTGATGCAGTACCACGCCAGTATTTCAAATATATTCTTACGACAATAAAGAAATTAACTTTTCATGAACATATTTAATACATATTTTATCTTTTCATTAAAATGTTAATATAAAACAATTAAAAAAAATTAATTAAATAATTCACGTAGAAATTCACGCAATTTTTCCAACTGTGGACAATTAATTTCTGAAGAAAATGAGACGTCGCTGACCAAAATCAAATCAAATAAAAATTGAATAAATTCATTGAACTTGAGTACATTTTTCAAAAACTGCTATATTGTTGTTAATAATTTAGTATTTAGTACAATAAAATTTTTTCTTATTCTTGCCAAAGTATATTATCAATACATATTAATATTATCATCACTGCGTACTTAAGAAACGTTATAAACCATATCAGTTAAAATCTGATTCTAGTGTAAAAGTAATAGCCGTAATAGCCTTAAGCTAATTTTCCTAGAATAATATTTGCAAAGTTTGGTCTGAGTAGTGTTATATATATTGACGAAAACGTGGTTTTTTAAGAATTTTAGAGAAGCGAATTGATGAAATGCCTGCCTCAAAAGCAGCTGCGTTTCAGCGAAATGGAACAATTTTTGAAATCTGACAAAACATATTAGAATCGTGAGAATAAAACCTATCTAAAGCTGTATTTACAACTTTTCTATAGCCGATTATACTAAGCCGGTTAAAAAAAAAAAAAAAAACAATTTTTTCTCGCAATACGCGACAACTACTATTTTGGCACAAAATTGCCTATAACTTCCAAAATAAGACTAAAATCTTAATTGTGATACAAGATTCTGAAAGATCATAAAATGTTGCATTATAATACGTGTTTTCATTATTTTCAACTTTTTTTGGGTGAACCAGAGAATATTATAGAATAAAAGAAGTATTTTACAATGTTATATTTAAATAGAAAATCAAAAAGCTTGTTGAGTGAGTGACCTCTAAAACTTAAAATTAAGAGCTTCAAATAAAACGATACAGTATATAATGGCTGATGCCTCTTTAAAAGTTTCAAAGAATGAAAAAAATACTTCCTTTAAAATTTGGGCTCATTCAAAAAATTTCTACCCGTGCCCTAAAGCAATTTTTTTATTCTTTTAAATTTACAATCCACAACAAAATTTTTGTAATACAAAATTTCATCGAGATTTTGTCAATTTTCAAATATGAATGGGTTCGAGTCAATATCGAGTTTCCAGTAGTATTTGAGTGCAATACTGAAAATCACTGAAGAAATCGATTGTTCGAACATGTACGTGGAGTACAGTAATTTGTTTATCATACACCATCGTGGTACTTTCAATCAGGGTTCAGTCACACTTTCAAATCGGTCTACAATGTGTAAAAAATCGTAGAGAGCACTATAAAGGGTAAATATCAATCGATCCTTCATCAAATGCGATTAGAAAATGCAATGTATCATATAAGTCGTTCAAAATTAGTTTTGCGGAAACGTAAAAACAGATAGAACTTCTAAGTATAGCTTTTCTACAATTATAACAGATGTTAAGGAGGCTCTACATGTTTGTTACATCTTTAAAATGAGATTCCAAAAAAAAAACATGTGGTTGACGATCAAACTTTCGAGATAAAGAAGTTTAAAAATGGCGATTTTAACACGGGCGCTCTTATGGGACGCGGTATTATATTGTTCATAACTAATTTAAAAGATCAACCATCTTAATAAAAAATATATTATTCTGAAAGAGAAAGTTCCAAGCTTTCGATTGGTATGTTAAAAATTACCCCTTAACGAACTAACTAATGAGTAATTAAACAAAATCATTGATTTCGAATAGTGCGAGCGGTTGTCTGCCTAATGCAAGAAAGAGACAGACAGATGCCTCGCTGTACTATTGTTATGATTGGTGTAGAGCCTCCTTAAATGGAATACGAACGAGTTTTTAACTCCTGATTGAAAAAGGTGTGCATACGTTTATTTAAAAAAATTTATATTTTACAGTTATATTATTTTAATGCCGAGGACAATATATATTCAATTAAAAAAATTATGAATTGTAAAGAAATTCAGAACTGTTTCTGCGCATGAGCGAATTTTGGAAGGGACCAAAGAGTAAGTGACCAATGTGGCGTGAAAATAAATTCTTAATCTTATTTACAAAATCTTATTTTGAATGATAAATCACTTTAAATGATTTGAAATAATTTTTGCTTGTTTGTCTCAATTAAACTTCATTTAATGGATGTTAATTGAATCGACGATTTTTGCAAAGCACCATACATTTTTTAAATATGCATCTTTTATGCCTTCACTTTGATTGAGAACTTTTCAAAATGAGTATGAATGAAATGTAATAAATATATATGATGGAAGTAGACACCAAAATCTGGGATATGCTCGCAAAACCAGAATGCATATGTGTTATATAATATTTGAGCAGCCTCGATCTAGAAATCAACTTTTTTTTAGTAGTTGTATTGGACTATCCACGCTTTCATATTAAACTTACTACTTTTATATTCGATTGTTACATTTACTAGCATGTGAATAATTTTTCGTTTGTTTGCTGAGAAATTGTTTATTTTTTAATAAAAAAATCAACGATGCAAGCTTTTTATATATTATGAAGTATCAAAAAATTTTAAAAATGTGGCGTCGTTATACGATTCCATAGAAATAATTTCCCCAATTAAATGCTTATAAAAATTACATTAAATAGCCAAGAAACGGTTTAGTTGTGAATTGCAGTTACGAATGAAATTCGTTTCTAGCATTAAGAAACTAAAAAAAAAATATTTTTACGATGAAATTTTTACATGAATGAAATAACTTGATTTGATACAATATTAACCTATAAAGATAATATAGAGAAATATTTTTTTAGCACACTTGTGAGTAGAAACCTCCTTATTTAAACTGAAGGTTATCAGAATTGGTAACACGTTTTTCTTCAGTTATTTTTCAATGAAAATATATGATTCCAAGCAGGATAGAACATTTATATAATATTATACAATTTTTCTTTACGTGGATTCTTATTATTAAAAAGTGATGGAAAAGTGAAACAGCTTAAAACACCTTCCGATTGGTCAATTTATTTTTCTTCTGAATAAAAACAGGATATAGTAATATCTACAGTCGAAATAGTAACTACTTAAAAACACGACTAAACAATTGACAAGTGTGAAGCGCGTGTATAAGGTACTAGTAAATTAAATTTTAAAATATCTAAAAATATACATTATCTGAAATATACATTTAATAATTATTTACAAACGCGTAAAAAAATTTAACGACAATAGAATAAAGAAGTAGTAAACTATGAATGGGTGCAATGCACCTTAAGTACTTTAAGTCACTAACAAGCTTATCGGACGTCAACCTCGTTAAAAAACCCCTATATTGCGTATTTGAAGTGACCAAAATGTGAAGTAACAAGCAACTTTCAGGCTATAATTTGAGAATATTATTGCTAAAAAACTTAAGTATTGTAAAAATGTTTACAAAATATAATCCACTCTTATACTATCCGTCGAAATTTTACTGAATTTTTGATTATAGTAATAAATTGAGATTAAAGTTAAATAATAATAATGTGTACAATTTGTGATAAAAGAAAGATTAATTACAACATTTTAGGATCTTTATCAATTTCTATTTAATGTACTACTTTTACATATAAAACTTTTATAACAATTTCATAATATTTCAAGGAGTATTAGTTGCATTTAAAAAGTATATGTTTTTTCTTGATTGAAACTATTGAAAATTTGCTCTTTTTCTTTTAAATTGATACATCTGTATTAATTGATTAAAAAATGAGAACGTTTACTTTAATTTCCCAGAAATTCATGGTGCCTCATAAATGAACGATTTGTTTGTTAAAAAACATGATCGAAATTTTCCTTGAAACATTAAAAAAAATGATGAAACTCGTAAAAAATGTATACGCAATCGAAGTACAACGACAATTTCATCAAATTTTGTGTCGTTTAAAAAATAATATATGATTCTGACATCCAAAAGATAGTTGCAAGACTGTGGTTGGATAATATTGTATTATTTTTATTTTTAATAAATTAATTCTTGTTTTAAAAATGTGATTTATCATGTGAATTATAGTCGTACTTACAAGGAGATCTTCTCACCTTCGGGTCAAGGATCTTTACCAAAATTTTTGTGGGGTCTCCAGGAATCTAATAATAAAGCTTCCTATGCTTAGTTTTATTGAATGGACATTAGGGCCCATTTTAAAAGGGGTTATCTATTTTAATTGAAAATCTTTGAGATTTTCTATATCAAGTTAGGAGCACTGCAACAAAAAAATGCACCAATTAAAAGTTTTGAAATTTTTTAAAGAATTTTTCTGAATTTTTCAGAATTTTTCGAATCGTCCATTACCCTTTTTAGAGGTTTCTGAATTTTGCAAGAAAAGCATCAAATTAGGGTCTCTGAAAAAGGGTAATGGACGGTTCAAAAAATTCAGACAGATTCTTTGAAAAATTTTAAAACTTTTGATCGGTGCATTTTTTTGTTTAAGTGATCCCAACTTGATATAGAAAATCTCAAAGATTTTTAATTAAAATAGAAAACCCTTTTTAAAATGGGCCCTAAGGGCCATTCAATAAAACTAAGCATAGGGAGCTTTATTATTAGGTTCCTGGAGACCCCCAAAAAATTTTGGTAAAGATCCGTGACCCGAAGGTGAAAAGGTCTCCTTGTTAGTCGGACAGATCATATTATTATTTATCAAAAAGTCTGTTATTAAAAATTCGGAATTTTTATAAACTATTATATAATTAATGCTATTACAAGTTTTTTAAAGCAAGGTTAAGATTCAATTAACACATTCCATACTACTGATGTTTGCGTTTTATTTGGAGGCTTTTATAATTCTTGGCACAAGTTTAAGTATTTATAAGTGAACATATAGAAAATGAATCTTAACGAATAAACTGTTACAAGATATATATATTTAAATTATTGGAAAATACCTAGATTTATGATTTTAATTTTTAACATTAGTAAAGAATTTTAGTTTTCAACGCAGTTAATAGAATCAACTTTTTAAAGCCTCACGCATGCTATATTTTCATCGATTACATATTAATTAACCAAAATCAAACTACTGAGTTTACTACAGTTGAACTAGTTTGAAACACCATGAAGTAAGTACAAATTATGAGGCGGTAGAGTCAATAGTATGTGCATATCGGTTAGATAACTTTTGGCTAGCAAGGTTCAGCTCATTACTTATATGCGCGAACTGCTGCAGAATCATACATCTATTTTTAATTAAAATTTTTTATGTCTCATTATCGCAAACATTGCACATCACTCAAATACAAAATCAAACGTTCAAACACTAATGAAGAAATGTATGATTAGTGGGTCAGATTGATTATAAAAAATAATTGGGCACACCTTTACGTCGACGTCGTATAAAACACCACTGCAGCATGTAACATGACACTTCACTTCCACTGATGCATATGTTAAATGTCGGCTCTTGTTACCAAGGCGCATCTGGTTCAACAACCTAATTATTATTTGTTTTACAACTGATTTTTTTCACTTCACTAGGTATCGCAATCGCTTAATGAAATTCTAGGCCTAGGTAATAATAATACCGGTCCGTGTAGCCTCCACAGCATCACAACACGTTATACACGCAAACTGACAAATTAAAAAACATCAGAAGTAGTATCAATGATAATAAATAAGTCGTCTTGCTCGTCTAGGTTAGGGTTATGTTGGGTACGTCCAGTCTTGAAGAATACTTTGCAAACGCAGCTAAACTTGCATACGAGTCAGCTGATATATAATTTATATATTTTTAAGCAGAAAAGCTCTTTACTCACGCGGCCTGGTGCACAAGTTTACTTTATCTCGCTTATGTGTACATACACGTATAATTTCTGAGAAACTAATGTATATTTACATGTGTGTGTGTGTGTGTGTGTGTGTGTGTGTGTGTGTGTGTGAGCGTCAATGTGTAAGTGAGTGAGTGTGCATAGGTCGCGCACACGAGTTGCCGTTGTTATAGTTTTTATCGAGGAGAAGGAGGTGGCAGCGGAGGAAGAGAAGGGAGGTTTGTTATTTATGCACACATACTGATTCACTGCTGAGAGTGTGTATACGCGAAGACACATTTAAAATTATGTACATATGTATACTGCGCTGCGTCAAATGAATGTATATACATGCGCAGTTAGCTAAGCTCGAGGTCGAGCTTGCAACTGCTGCTGGTGCTGCTGACTCGGATCGTCGCGACACCGACGCCACCTTCGACCGGTTTTCTCCCTCTACGACACTGTGAACTTTGCAGAGCGGAGCGCCCGCGCGAATATTCTCTATAACGTGTGCACACCCTGCAAACCCGCGCAAATGTATAC
Source organism: Trichogramma pretiosum (assembly GCF_000599845.2). Lineage (NCBI taxonomy): Eukaryota > Metazoa > Arthropoda > Insecta > Hymenoptera > Trichogrammatidae > Trichogramma > Trichogramma pretiosum. The sequence continues at coordinate 226,099 of NW_019641683.1, forward strand.
TATATGTATACACAAGTATGACTGACGGTGAAATTGAACTCTACTGTTTTGCACTTACTAACCATTCAGTGTTTCTAATGATTCTAAGGACGAGTCTTTGTAGTTTATATCCTATTCCTACTTTTGCGGAAAATGATTTAATTACCATAACAGGTATAGATATATTTTCTTTGAAAACTTACAGTTTCAATGATATCGCAAAACTGACCAACCTTTTTTTCATTATTAATATTGCTAGCTTAATGATAAATAAGCTATTTTTTAAATAACATCACCTGGGTAGTATTGTTTACTACAAAGTGTGTAATTTCAGAAAAAACATTACATTATTCCAATTTTTTTCAAAAAAAAATATTAACATGCATTTTTTATTAATTTTGATGCTTTCGTCCCGGTGGCCAAAACGAAAAAGTTAATTTCTGCTGGGGGATTCATGAAAAATAGTATACGCACCTATGAAGCGAAAGAGAAAGCCGAAGCCGAAGCCTCGGCTTCGCCTTGAACGATAATTACACGTGCTCTGAGGCTTTACAGTTTTTCGCTCCCTAGGGACGTAATATACAATTTTCCACTGAGATCCAGTTTGTTGCTGCGCCCCTATTTCGTTTATTTTGTGTTAATTTTTTTGGGCGTTACTGTATTCAAGGAAAATTTTTCGAAATTGAGCAAAAAATGAGAAAAAAAAACTATTTTGAAAAGAGGCAGAAAAAATCGAGGAGTGCGTGTCGCGCTCTGAATGGCAACTATGGCAGACGAGAGCAGCATCACTCCACGCTCCTCATATACACGAGAATCGCGATTTGGGGATCCGTGTATTAAATTCAAAACGTTTGCCATCGTCATATTCTGATGAAAATGTACAATAAAAATTTGCAATAAAGTTAATGATCTTAAATGATAATATTTATCTATTCGAAAAACAAAATTTTGTAAAATTCATAGAATACGTGATATTGTAAGGTTCGTATAGAATTTGATCGAGACGGCCGGGCAAGTAGAGCCATACGTAAAGTTAAGTTTACTATGATTCTTACCTTTAATATTATCAATTATTGAATTATTGTATTACGAAGTTTACAGTGTGTTTATCGTTTGAAAAATGAAAATTTCGAATATTTGTCGCAATATTAATAATTTCACAAATTTAAAAAAGAAAGAATTTTAGAGTTAGGCTCAAACTATAAGGATCAGACTGTCATACTTGCCCCTATTTATACTTTTGAAAAAAGTATTACACGGTTTCAAATTATTCTATCGCAAACATATCAGTGGGCTAACAATTTAAAAAATTAAAATGTTAGTTTGACAAATACTTGACTTGAGTTTCAAAATTTCTGGTGCTTCAAGCGAGCTACCCAGATTATCTATATGTGCCCATCTTACGCGAGCTTTTTTGTAGTGAATTCTCTAAGAAAGTTGTTGTTACCAGAAAATTTTCGAAAATCGTTCAAAAACCGGTACATACTAATGTACACAGATGAGAAACGTATATTTTTACGCTAATAGTTTTTTTGCGTTATTTCTCATTGTGGAGCTTTTTCGTCATTTCTCGGTCGATGGGTCAGTGGTTAGCATGATAGTTACGGAAACATCACCGCTCAAGGGGTCGTAGGTTCGATTCTTGGCGAGTACATTTTCGGACTTTTCCCTAAAGGTATTCGGCGGAAAGAGTACCTACAGGCTCTGCTGTCTCGGGGGCGGGTTTTTCCCTACAGGTGTACCTAAAGTGCGAATCCACTGGTATCCCGTACACTGGTACAAGGTTTTTCCTTGCCCCTCAGGTCCTGTGACCTGAGCGAATGCGAGGCAGTTGTGGGGATTTAAAGGCCTAACTAAGAAAGTTGGCCCGACTTTAGGTCCTTCTGAAGGGGCTGCCTGGTGCCATATCCACAAAAAAAAAAAAATTTGTCAATGCAACGTACAATATTTGTCTCTCACTTTCCATAAGCCACCAAAAGTTAAGTGAAATGGTATTAAAAGATGTCATAACTTGTATTGACTCTATATGACAATGCCTAGGCGTAACCCCATATTTTTCATAAGAATCGTTTATTTCAGGTGAGGAATTACGAAAAATTTACACGTAGAGTAACCGCACCAGTGAATGACCGAGTTGTTTTTTAAGTTTTGAAGAATAGGAAAAATTTAATGATTGCACCTAAAAAAAACATCTGAAAAATTTTTAGATATTTTTACGGTTATATCGATTTCTCGATAAGCTACGATCATACCATGAAGATTAGAGCTCATATACTGGAAATCATCATCCTTACTAGGAATTTTTAGATAAAATTTAGCTCAAAAAAAACATAATAAGAGGGAATGTGAATGTATGAAAATCTCATTAGCAGTTTTATTCGTTTCCATTTTATTGATCATGCGAAAGGTATATATAATTTAACTTGATTCGATAAATATTTTATATCAATGCAAATGTATTACGTTATGTGATAAGCTGTTAGCAAAAACATAAAACAATAAACGATAACAATAATTTAACATAAATCACTCTATCAATTCGATATTTCAAAGAATGACTCAATATAAGCATGTAAAATTGTAAGCATTAATTTGACTATTTTATTGTTATAATGTTAATGATATTAATTTAATAATATTAATAAAAAGAAAAATGTTTCTGTAAAAGTTTAGTCTGCATAATGTAAAATTGTTCAGAATGATTCTCGTCACTTATTTTCAATTTTCAACACGAGCTCTTTTTTAAATGTCAATAACTGAAATATTGTATCATTGAACAACAAGAAAATTTCAAAAAATATAGAAAAAATATTTTCAGCTAAGCTTGCACAAAAATAATAAACATATAAAAATTTCTGCTCTACTGATTTAGCTTGAGAGAAAAAAACTATCTGTCCAGTAAGCAGCTTTTAATTTCTCGTTGTTGTATACTGCGCAATTAGATATTGGTGAATTAAAATACTGAGATCTACAATTTTGGGAGTGCTTGCACTTATATAGATATAAAAAATAGTAATATAATTAGTTTTAGCAAATGAAAAGACAGCAGTCCATGAAGAGTTACGTATAATTCGTTGTTATATCAATCATTGCATCTTCGCATGATTATAATCAATCAAATTATGTTAGTTTCGTTAAACTATGTACGCTTAAGCGACCAAAAATGTGCTTTTACTTGTTTCTGATTTTGTTTCTGATCTTGTAAGCATCTCAAGAGATTAACATCAAATGTTGTATATCCAGTTTTCGAGCATTTAATTGAGTGTTTATAAGAACCTAAAAAGTTCTCTATTTTGAATCTGAAGATATTTGTATTAATGTTCATTACGAGCAAAGTTGAAAGAATTCAAAGAATTTCACGAAGGTTTTCGTACTTAAAACTTAATTTCTTGCAGTAAAATTTTTTCAAAGTATTGAACAATTATAATGGCTATCTTGTAGTATAGCGATAAACATTGTCAATCTTAGTTCAATTAAAAATATGTATACAATTTTAATTAATAATGCATTAATTATTGTTGAAGTTTTTTAAAAGAAAATTAACGAAAAAACGGCAATGTGTTTTGTCTCATTCTCACGCTTTAATTAAGGGCGAATGGGGGGAGGGCGGGCTTACATGTTTTTGTTTTGTATTTTATGATTAATTCAGTAGTTTGCAAGAGTGTCAGTTTGCAAGATAGACAACCGTCTCAGTTCCGTATAGTATTTTTCATCATCGAGTGCAGGAAGTCGATTTTAAGATTTTCCCGCACGCTGTGATGAAAAATACATTTTTATAATACTGTGGACATTCAACTCTAAGCACTCGATATATTTAAGATGTCTCTCATAGAATTATGTCATTGAATAAGTTAATTTAGTTCTATGTGGCCTCACTTTGTTTAATGGGCTATTGGTCACGCTCACTACCTGAAACTAAGCCTATTATTAACATTTACTTACAGTGTACACTTGATTTATTAAAAATGATAAAAAATTAATAACAAATTTTATTCATTTGTGTAACCATTCAAAGAATATCGTATGCTTAATATATATGTAAAGCAGACTGCATGTCTGATTGTCCTTTATGATCTTAAAAACTATCCATCCAGTACTTTCAAATGGGATATTGGAATAAACAATTTTTTGTTCACTTTCGTAGCCTCATGTTGTATATTAGACATATTATAAGTAAAAAGTAATAAAAATTAGGCCAACGATCAGTCCTTACTCAAATGGAAATTTTCAGTACATTTTCAATTCGTCATATCGTATATAATCACAATAAAAACAAAAATACCCCATTACATTAAAATTTGAAACGAAACTAACCTTGAGAATTGCCGTTGAGTTGCTGATTTGACGATGGCAATTGAGGTATGCCAGGATACATCGGCGACGGATGCGGCGAACCTCGATTACTGCCTGGTTGATTGTTGACATTAGTAGACATCGACATTATCGACTGAGGTTGCAATTGAGATTGTTGCGATGTGGGTGTCGATGCAGGTGTATTATTGCCACCCATGCTCGACTGCTGTTGTTGCTGCTGTTGCAAGTGCTGTTGAAGTTGCTGATGTTGATGCTGTAATTGTTGCTGCAATTGCTGTTGCAATTGTTCACGATGCATCTGCTGTTGCTGTTGCAACTGCTCACGCTGCATTTGCTGTTGCTGTTGAGGCGTTGGTGGTTTATGCGGTACGATTGCCTCATTTGTCGAGCCTATGGTAAAAATTAATGTAGTTTATAAAATACTTATAGTTATATATTGACTGTATAAAATATATACACATTTATATAAATTTAAAAATTCAATTTAAATAGAAAAAATATTATTCGTGTCTTCAGCTGACAAGTGAGCAATTCTGTCACACAAATTACTAAACTTATGTGAGACGCTCCACGTATTACAAGGTTTTATTGCTGATAATAAGTACTACTTTTTGATGAAACAACTAATCAACTAATAAAAAAACATTTATTTTAGTGCATAAAAATATTGATGAACTTACTATTTTCTGGTATAGGAGATGTAGGACTTTCTGGTAATAAAATTCCTTTTTGTACAAGCTCATCTCTATTTGCTCGAACTGAAATTTTTCTTTCGAGAGCTAAAAATTGAGAATGAATTATGAAATTGACATTAAATTATATTGTTTTTAAATTACTCACATCTTGAAGCAGCTTCAAATTTTTCTGATTTTTTTTTTCGTTTCCATTTCCAAGGTTTGAAGAGTTTTCCGAGAGCTGAAAACTTACTCTTTCTTTCGAGAGGTGGCGTCCTTGTACCAGATCCCAAACTATTTGTTCGTAGGGTAGCACCATTTTGTTTTTTAGCTAAAATAAAGAAAAATCAATAAGTTATTGGTACATCAAGATGATGAAATATATTTTGATATATCATTATTCCAAAACTAAACATGATGTTAAAGTAAAATTACAGAGGCCTAGCTTATTACAGTTTTGTGGTTAAAGCATGTCAAAAGATCAATACCTTGAAAAGCACACTTCATGAACATATGAATTATATCGTTCAAATTTTAAAAATGCTGAATATTTAAATTATATTTTGTTGTATTCAAACTCTATTTATTTTTATTTACAATCACAAGTACTATAACAGCAAACTTGTGTTAAAATTTCAAATTAATTAAACTTTGGCATTTTGAAATACAATTTGAAAACTTAAAATGAAGTTTTCCGTCTCACAAAGCAATTGAAATATGTTTTATGTAGTACATATCAAATTATAATAATAATGAACGATATTTTTAGTTCTACAATTACCACTGTTAAGACTAGCTTAATTGTGACTCGTAAGAAAATTGTTTCTTCACGACTGGTAGCCAAGAATCAAGGAAAATTAGAGAAAAACCATGTTTTATTGACTCATATGATGCTAAATAATGAAGTCTGTTTGTCTGCCGATGACCAAAATTTATCAGAAGTTGCAGTTTAATGTTTCGATGAACATATTACAATATTGGCCATATCGCTGGATACGAACATGTTTATTTTTGGCTTTCAGACTGATTTTTGGTAATTTAGGGATTTTGAGATGATAAATATGATTTTGGATGACAAATTTTAATTCCTCATCAAATTTTACATAAAAAATCATGTTTCAATAATTTTTTTATATTCACCCTTGGGAAGCAGAATAATATATGAAAAATCAAATTCCAACTCAGATTCAAGAGGGGGGACAGTTGACGTGATACAGCCCATATACAAAAAATTTCGAACAGATAATACATATATGCGCGATATGTAGAGATAGCTAAAATAAGGTTGGAATGCGTACTGTGCTAATATCATATATTTTTTGCGCGTATTTAATATCTCTATAGATCTTATACAAAGTAACAACTAGAAGTATCACATGTCCATTTTTGTGACAAAAAAAAACAAATACAATCTTTATTTTTTATTAACTGTGTTGTGCGCGAATGCACAAAACGATATTAGACATGTCAATTCCTGAAGACTTAAAGAAGTTAATAAAACTTTTAATTGAGAGGACGCAGATAAAAGGATCGTATAAAACGTGCTTGTTTTCGTTATATTAGCTTTTTTTCCGTACGTGTTAGACTTCGTTACAAATTTGAAATGCGTTACTCTTCGTGAAGAACGTCGATACGTACGCACGGTTTTGTAATAATACTTTACGATACAAGTGCCATAAGTAACACTTTTTGGCACGGCGTAGTTTAGGGCCCGAGCGCAGCGAGGGAGTTCAATATTTTCGTCAATTTTGCTGTAATTAGGCTGAAATTTTAACAGAATACTCTTGAAAGTAAAAACAATCAAATAAAACAATAAAAAAAAATTCAATTTTTCAAGGCCAGGACTATATCCCCCCCGTTAATAGAGCAAATTTTCCATTTATACATTGTCGGATTGACAAGCAGGATCAGGTTGGTTGAAAAATTCATCAGATCGTGACGACATGTGAACGTTATGCCATCAAAGAGCACGTTCAACCCACATCGACCTCCCACACATTCTACGTATGCATACGTTACATAGATATTTGTATATGCACAAAGATAGGACTCAGCAGTCAAAGAGCAAATGATTACGATGCAGCTAATGTTACTGGAGTGTGTGATGCAATAGAACATTATCGCGTGAAGAACAATAGAGAGGAATCTCATTCTTTATTTCTCTTCTTGTTTTCATACTTCTCATTCATAAACATATCTTCATAAGCTATTTCCGTACATGTAGATAGATGTCAAGTGGAAGTTAATAAATATCTGTTTGCATCGATACAGGAGAATATTTTTTTAAATTGATCAATCGTTTCCTTTCAAAAACAATTTAATGGCAGCAAGTGAACATCATTTAGTTCCATTGATGTAAATCTAAATTATATAATGTTTGTAGAACTTTCTTCGCTTTTTAATTTTTATACAATGGATCCATTTAATAAAAAATTAAAAAATCGACCTGCGTCTTTGAAAACTTTGTAACCTACTGTAGTATATAGGCTTTAACGCGTCAACTGCCCCCCCCCCCCAAATGGAAATTACAAAAAAACACGAATGAAAAAGAGTTACAGCAGTCATTTGGCTCACATTTTTCATAAATAATAAGAACAATTAATTACTAACAGCGCATGTCAACATTTTTTGTAAATTTTTTTAGAGCTTCTTTTTTAAAAGTATGGCAAAATTACTCATATAGGGGAGAGACGGGCATGAGTGCCACCCAAAATTCAAACTTACGTCCAGAAGCGAATTTTTAAAATTTTTTAAATCTCAAACGATCATTGCAAAGGGGAGCTCAAGCTCTATAACATATATTAAAATTGGAAAATTACAATGAAATTTCAATTTTTTATTGAATTTCAAAAAATTTGTCACAATGGCCTGTCTTTTTTCAATGGCGGGCAATTGTGCCATAGGAGTCGGGCACGAGTGTCATGTATATTATCATGCAAGAAATACATGTACGTGTGAGAATAATATAATTTTTTACTCAAAAACAATGAAGTTTAGAGAAAAAGTTTATAGAACAAGAAAATCTCAAAATTTATCGAGAAACATTCTCAAATATTTTCAGAATTTTTTGAGATTTTTTTTAAAGAGATTGGACTCGACGAATTGTCGGAAAATTGAAAATCGTCTCCGAAAATTCTCAAAAAATTTGGGTCTTTTTCTCGATAAATTTATGACTTTTTTGTTCCATAAACTTTTTCTCTAAACCCAATGGTTTTCAAGATAAAAATCGAGTTTGGTTTTTTATAAACATTTCACTTGAGGGACGCTATTTTGTTAGAAAAAGTAGATAAAAAAATTTGGGAAAATTTCCTACGGTATTTTTACACTTATGATTACCTCTCATCATATTTATATCTCGAGTTTTATACTGCAACACTTCGAAAAAATGTCTTAAAGTTGATTTTTCGCGCAAATTTTTACGTTTGTTTTTGTTTAAACAACCATAACCTTTTGACGAAGAATCAAATCTTAAATTTGAGCCCAGATTCTGAAAGGGCATAAAATTTTACATAAAAATATGTATGCGTTAATATCATTCAAAATATAGTGATATACCGTAGCAGAGTCTTATAATAGACCCGCCATACTTAATCTTAAAATGTTTACAAATCATGATTCATTGCCACATTAAAAAAAAAAATATTGAAAGAATTTAAGTTTAGTTCTTTTTTTACTAAATTGTCTGTAATAGATTTTGATTAGTCGCCATTTCCAGTCTCCAACTTTATACAACACCTGCGTCAGGCGTTTCCCATTTTTATAACAGTTGGTTGAAGAAAGTCGTATTTACTAGAATGACGAATAATTTTGACGAAAATTGGAAACTTGAGATTTTTAAAAATATTTTTGAGTCTTTGCTGAATTGATTAAATATGCTTTAACCGATTTGGATAACCTAGTAACAATGAACATTGTAAACAATGAATTTGACTATGGATCCGAAAAATCGCGAATAAGCGAACCCAAAAACCGCGAATGGATCAGAAGGAGGGTCTATACTAGTATCTAGTTTATAGAGTACTCGAAAAACTCGGTACCCGAAGAAACTCAAGTATTCGAAAAATCGAAAACTCGACTCGAATTCGAGAAAAATACTCGACTCAATCGATTATTTTTCACACCCTCAACACTTACAAACATATTTATATATAAGCTAATGTACATTGCGAAATATAGTCGTTTATAAATAGCACGACGAAACTTTTTATGTTCTATTAGAGAATAATTAAAATCAGCATCTTACGCACAATAGTCGAATAATGCAGCCATCGACATATCTCTATTTTATATACGTAGTAAGCCCGGCGCGGGTGATATGAAATTGTTGGCTCATCGCAGAGCCACGTGTTACAGCTTGAACAAGTACCCGAGTGCTCCTTTCATACATGGGGCATTGCCAAGCATACCATAGTAGGTGTGCGCGCGCAAAGCATGAAGCAATATACTTAATCAAAAATATGTGTCGCACGCGGCCCTTTCTCAGTTTTGTCGATCAATATTCCAGCAATCTTTTTAACGAGCCGACGCTACGCTAATGGTAGCAAAAATTACGAATGTGCATTGCCAGATCAAAAGGTAAAACACAACACTCTCATGCCTTCTTACTTTCAAAATATTCAAGAGCGAGGAAAAAGTCGCAAAATTTAAATTCCAACTTCGATTTGCATGATCACCGAGCCAAATAATTCATCTGTAGTAAGCCTTACATCTATATTATATATTACATTTTACGTGCTAATTATTCCATATAGCTCTATGATTTCTTGAATGGCGCGAAGTATATTTTTACGATGCTGTGTATATGAGTAGCGTAACGCCGCAGCTCTCTCTCTGTCATACTTGCCAGAGGGAGCGCGAGGCGCGCTCCTCAATGCATATCAGTAGAAGAAGGTACAGATAAAGTTTTTGGCAAAAGTGGTCACAGAGTGACTGTACCAAAACCCGGCCACATCTCAATACCCGGACACTTTTATTCAAGTCATACAAGCGTTTGAAAAAATTTTAAAATGATTTAAATGGCATCGTTGAGTTAAATATTATTCATTTAGGTTAATTAACGTTTCACAAAGTGTTTTTTAAGTAAATTATGTCGCATTAAAAACTTGACGAATATTGGCGCAAAAAGACCCTAGAAGCGTAAAATCGCCAAAACCAGCCATTTTTGCCATTTTTTGCACGTTTTTCTTTGAAGCCTATTACAAAACTTTACTAGGTAAGAATTGACATCTTCAGGAAGCTTTTAAAACATTTTTAAAAATGAAAGTCCGGATCGAACTCGATTAGATTTCGAGTTTTTTATTTATATAATTATTTCTATTGTACAAGCTTCCTGAGTGCTCAGATCACTTAGGAATATTCTTTCTGGAAACTTGGACAATTTTCAACAAAAAAACTGTTTTGAACTTTTTCGTTTGAGTCACTACACACTGAACTAGGAATTATTTAAATATTAGCGATTTTTAATGAATTTCGAAAAAATGCTAAAATGGCAAACTTTGGACTTCTGAAAATTTTTTGAGACATTTCTGACATTGGGAACAAATAGTTTTTCATATTTGCAGAAAAAAATTTGTTTCGGTCATTTACATGTTTTACATTAGATCTTGTTCACTACACTTGTCTAATCCCATTTTTCAGTAAAGATACTGTATTTTCGATGTTTTGTTGATTTTTCGAACTTATCTGGAGGATTTCTTTCAGATTGCCTAGAAAATTCATTAATAACTTGAGTAAAATAATTAAAGGAAAAACGATTTAATAAAATATAATAAAGCAATAATATCACGAACGTTGTCAAGTTGGAGCTATTGATGAGTACTCATTTATTAAATCCGCAGGGCAATACGAATGGACTTTGAGGTCAACAACAAGAGTCAATGACTAAGAAGTTCAAATTGTTTCATCACTTCCTAATTCGTAGCTCGTCAAGTTATAAATGACTTACTCGCACTCGCGTACTTATTCACGTTCCCGAGAGCCAACTTAACAAGAGCGATGCAGATAACTACTTTTTCAAATCGAATGCCTTATTCAGCTCGATCATCATCTCTCTCGAGAAAATGACCGCATGTACGTAAGCGAGGAAGTATCTATGTATGATCCCCATTGTAGCCTCGTACTGAACAATGACGCTACGTAAAACTCGTAACAAGGCGTTGTTAGGTTTCTTTCGTAATTATCTACATAATACTTTCAGAAATTGCTGTGGTAAAATGTTGTGGATGGCTATGCCTCATATTTAATATAATCAGCTCTACGTATGAGCTCGTGCGGTACGTATATAAACGTGGAGCAGTGAGATCGTTCAACTCGCATCGTGCAGCGGCACGCACAATAGCAATTAGCAACATTTTATACATATATAGACATGATAAATATACATAAACAATGCTCGCAGAGGCGACTGATTGACTCGTGGGAAGAATTGGCTTGTGCGCGTAAGATGTAGCAGAAAGAGCATTAACAGCCTGAAAATACACGAGAGGTTCTAATGGGAAAGTGAATTCGATAGATACAGTGCATACATGCGTACATTAAAATTTTCAACCATTTTGAATATATTTCAATATCAAACTCAAAATCAAATTTTCAGAAAAAAACTTCAAAGTGATCTTAGCACTCAAGAAGCTTGTATCGGTATAAAGTAACGCAAAAATTAAAATTTAATAGAGTTCGACTTGGACTTCCATCTCCTAAAAATTTGTAGAGTTTTTTAGAATTTACGCTTCTATCTGATAAATTTTTTTAATGGGCCTTTAAGTTTAAACTGCCTGAAAAGTCCAGAAGTATCAAAAAAGGCATACAAACGTTGAAAAAAGCGGTTTTTGTTGAATTTCTGCGTGGTGAGCTTTTTACATGTATTCTGAAAATTCTCTATGCTGAGCTAGGATTTTCAACCAAAGGATTTTAAATACGTGAAATAATCATGAATTACAGAAAAATGTTAACTTTTGGGCCCTGAAGAGGGTGCTAGTTGTTTTTAAAAATTCTGATAAAATTTGGGGACATTTTTGACATCGAAAACAACCAATTTTTCATGTTTGCAGAAAATTTGTTTTTTAGACATTCGACTTCAGTGAAAATTGGCCATATAGATAGATTAACCATTAATTCTACATAAGGCTAAATAAATCGTAGCCTTAACGCAATAACCGGCTTAATAAACTTGGAAAAATTGTTACACTCATGGTATTGAAATTTTGATTGTAATTTAACCTAATAATTTTTCATATAATTATATGCAAATCTCATCACATGAATCATCGTTAATCTGTAGATAGAGTGCCAATTATATTTGCAAAAGCAAACAATTTGATATATCTCAAATAATTTATCATTTGAATACTTTTGGACAAGGTGATCTGTGTACAGAAACTAAAAGTTTGTCCTAGAAACTTATATGACGGTCAAGGCTTATGAAAAGAAATTTAGCTGGGAGCAGCGCTTTAGTTTAGTCTTTTTATTACCACAGATACTTCTGCTCTTTCTTATACTGCTGTTTCTACACAGTCTGCTACTACTGACCCTAATATTAATATGCATAAAGCAAGTACACATCTTTAGGCAGTATATTTCTGTAAGACAAGGAGTAAAGAACCGCGAAATAAAAGAAGGAATTTTTCATGAGCAATTCGAGTTTTCAAAAATCTCCCTTAAAAACTTGAGCAACGCTTTACACTCGGTATTTTTACGAGAGTAGTAAAGTCAAATACAACTTTTTACCAAGTAGCATAATGGGGAAATCAATACAAAAAACAAGAAAAATTCATTGAAAACCATGTTTTAAGGGTTTATACACACCTTGAACTTGAAATTTTTATTGAATTTCGAGTAGGATTTCGCCTCCCCTTTCTATTGCATTTTTCGAAATTCCAAAATTTTTATTTTGCACTGAGATACAGCAGTTTCCGTGAGCCTTTTTCCCATACTTTACGTGTTAAACTTTTTCTTCTTTTGCCTTTTCTAGCGAGTAGTATTTTTGGTCGTCTGTCGTAACTTTCAGAGGGTACCGATTGAGCTTCAGCACCAGAGTGCTTACACTTCTTCAGAACATCAATGGTTACGGTCACTACCTCAAATGAGACGATTGAACTAATAGGTTTCTCTGAAACAGTACTTTTATGACTTAAATTTCGGTAAAAACGAAAATTGAAAAAAAAATGTGTTTAACTATTCATGCAGAGCAATCTGCCTGTTCCATCGGACCATCCGGAGTAGTGACCGCAACAATTGATGTTCTGAAGAAGTGTAAGCACCCTGTTGCTAAAGCTGCATGGGCGCTCTCTAAAAGTTACGACAGATGACTAAAAATACTACACATCAATAAACGCAAAAGAAGAAAAAATTTAACACGTAAAGTATAGGAATAAGGTTCACAGAAACAGTTGCATCTCAGTGCAAAATGAAAATTTTGGAGTTTCAAAAAATGCCATAAAAAGGGGAGAAAAAATCTTACTCAAAAATCCAATAAAAAAAAAATTCTGAGTTTAAGGTGTATGTGTCCCCTTGACTGCACCATTGTAGGGGACTCTTCCCTATTCTTCAAATGACTATTAATTATGCACTGAAAGCGAGTTTGTATGGCTACCGTACTTCAAGTACAGGTAAACTGCTCACAAAAACTCCTCACTGATAGTCCCGGCACAAAGCATTCTCCGGCGTTTTTTTAATGTAGTGCTACTTTTGTAACTCGCCATGTTCGACGTATATGGGGCTGGAAAAATATTCTACATAAGCATTTCAATAGATTTTTGTCTGCCCTTTCCGATGGGATCATTAGTATTTCGAAAAAAAATTAATTTTCGCTGAGGAAATATACTTTGAAGTTGACTTGATTTTTCGATACGTACATCCCTTTCTATCTTGTTCGTAGCTATTGCGATCGAAAGATAATCTAATAACGAAACTTTTTGCGAAATTTCAAGATGGAGACTCAAATTGTTCAAAAGATATTAACAATTAAGTAGCGAAAATCGTGGCACGCCAGTATAAAATATATATATTCTGCTAAATATATGGGCTATATTGCGTCAACTGTCGCCCCCCCCCCGTCCTCTTGGATCAGAGTTGAAATTTGAATTTTCATATTTTATTCTGCTTCCCAAGGGTGAATATGAAAAAATTGTTGAAACATGATTTTTTAGGTAAAATTTGATGAGGAATTCAAATTTGTCATCCAAAATCGTATTCATAACCTCAAAATTCCTAAATTTCCAAAAAATCAGTCTCAAGTCCAAAAATAAACATGTTCGTATCCAGCGATGAGGTCAATATTGTAATATGTTCATCGATACATCAAAATACAACTTCTGATAGATTTTGGTCATCGTCAGACAAACAGACTTCATTATTGAGCATCACATGAGCCAAGAATCAAGAAAAATTAGAGGAAACCCATTTTTTATTGACTCATATGATACTCAATAATGAAGTCTGTTTGTCTGTCGATGAACAAAATTTATGAGAAGTTGCAGTTTAATGTATCGATGAACATATTACAATATTGACCTCATCGCTGGATACGAACATGTTTATTTTTGGCCTTGAGACTGATTTTTGATAATTTAGGGATTTTGAGGTTATGAATACGATTTTGGATGACAAAATTGAATTCCCCATCAAATTTTACATAAAAAATCATGTTTCAACAATTTTTTCATATTCACCCTTGGGAAGCAGAATACATAAAATATGAAAAATCAAATATCAACTCTGATCCAGGAGGGGGGGGGGGCAGTTGACGCAATATAGCCCATATACATTCATTAGAATGAGTGACGGAAAAATATTTAAAAATTGAACTTGTTATGCTTAATACGTATGACATATTTGTAAAGGATCAGAGTTTTGGGGTCAGCAAGAATTTTTCTCAAATATTTAGAGGCAAGGACGAAATAGTAGATAATACTAGTAGATATTAGCAGTCTAGAGAAGAGCTCCGTTAGTATTTATACATTCTCTGTGGCTTTTTTTTTGTAGGTGAGTATACTATTTTTTTTTTGAATCCACTAGCAGAAATTTATTTTTTTTGTTTTGGTCAAAGGGTGGAAAAGGTTAGTTTCGGCTGGTTATACGCTGATGATATCTTTATATCAATATATAACAACTTTCTGCTTAAATTTGATGTTTCATCAAACCCTCGAAAAAGTGAAGGAATATTGACGATAAAGATGTTACCAAAAACATAGTCCAGCCCCTCAACGTTTCGCACATTTGCATTTCTAGAAAAGTGGAGTGACTTATAATAAAGAGAATTTTTGCATTTTATGGAAATTTGAAAATGCATAATTATACATTTGAAGGCGAGGTAAAAAAATGCATCAATAGATATAATTATTCCCTCAATGAGTGAGAAATAAATTATAGTCATTAGTTAGTAATTCAGGAATTATTCAATTTCTTGTACCTGCCATGTTTAAGAAAGCGGGCTAATTTCTAAAATAACTTCGTAAAATGAACCAACATCGAAAAGTACTTCTAGTTTTCGAAAGTAGAATTTATTGTTTTTTTGGGACGTTTAAAAAATATTTTGTATGATTTTAAGTACGGTAAAACTTTGAATGGCCATAAAAATGAACTATTAACTTTTAGACGGAATGGTTCGTTTTTTATAATAAGGATCACATTTATAATCGACCTGTATCATTTTTATTCAAGAAAAATTTTTCTATTTTTTTTTTTTTTTTTTTTTTTTTTTTTTTTTTTTTTTTTTTTTTTTTTTTTTTTTTTTTTTTTTTTTTTTTTTTTTTTTTTTTTTTTTTTTTTTTTTTTTTTTTTTTTTTTTTTTTTTTTTTTTTTTTTTTTTTTTTTTTTTTTTTTTTTTTTTTTTTTTTTTTTTTTTTTTTTTTTTTTTTTTTTTTTTTTTTTTTTTTTTTTTTTTTTTTTTTTTTTTTTTTTTTTTTTTTTTTTTTTTTTTTTTTTTTTTTTTTTTTTTTTTTTTTTTTTTTTTTTTTACAAATTTTAGCGAAAGGCAGAATTTTTCGGCATTCATTTCAATAATAAGGTATGTATTTTTATGATTGACTTTATGGTTAAAATCAGACGTGTCACGAAGATACCCTATTGCTATATGACTATCAAATTTTATTGAGGTCATGCCTAGAGAATTGCATAACAATTAAAATTCGCTTGTTCAAAATTGACAACTCACCTTTGACGGTAGTAGTAACATTTACAGCTACCTCCTTAGTAGTCGCGGTAGGTCCATGTGCGAGAAAATCACTGAGCGATAATGATGAAGCTATTATTTGTCTTTTTTCTTCAAAATTCAAATAATCTAGGCTATTACTGCGCTGAGGCGTGGGTGCAACGATAGTGACGGTTTTGGTTCTCGGGCAGAAGGGTTGATTTCCAAATCGTACGTGGGGAGGAAACGGGTCGTGATCTTGTAAGGGAGGGCTAGGCTCCTCGCCCGGTTTGTATATTTTTGGAGGTAGGAGATAAACGCCACCTATGCATATCGGCAGCATAACGTCAGGTTTATCCATCGCAGCTTAATGTTTTTTTTTGTCTTCTGCACTTTTTTTTCTACTCCTGGCATTCTGCTTTGTTTTGTTCAAATTTATTAGATGAGCAATACATCATTATTCTTCTAATATCTGCTACTGGACGGAGATATTTTCTTATTTGTTTTGAACGTAACGAGTAGAAAACCATTCGGACAAGTGCATCAACCGTGAAGTTTGACTCTGCGTTATATAAATTATCAATGTAGTCTTAAATGTATGAAATGAGTTTACAAATTTTAGATATAAAAGAGAAATTAGTCACTCGTTTCGTTGTCGTTAGATAAATAATAGACAAATTTAAGTTGAAATTTTAGTAAGAAGCTAAGAAAATTATTTTCTTCTTCTCATTCAATCTGTGTTCGAAATGACTCAAGTTTTTTCAATATAAATAACGCTATTTAATTAAATTTAAATTAAGCGTAAGTTATAGCAATTTACGCTCCATGTGAAATTTGAGTATGCTTGATTCTTTCTCTTTTATTGTACGAGTGACGTTATCATCCTTGAAAAAATACATTTTTAATTCAAATTATTAAAAAAAATTCATTGTAATGGGATAATTTTGTAATAAAATATATTTTAACTGCAGAAAAATTCTAATTCAAATTCTAACCGTATGTTTACCTCATTTCGAAAATTTACAATCCATAAAATTGCATTTAAATTGTTTGAATAGTAGCAAGTTGATTTTCAAGTAAAAGTGAGAGTATTTCTACACATTTATTATTGCATCAATTTATAGATGCGAAGTAGTTAGACGACTTTTTCATCGTGAATACATCTTAAACCTGCAGTTTCATTCTTCAAACGATAAAACAAGGTGTTTTACTATGGCTCTGATTATCGCAACCTGGTAAGGAAAACTTCTAACGACAGCGTCCTAACAACTTTCGGTGCACATGATTCGAAAAAAGAATTTCGATTAGTTAAACGAGTACTGGATACTACTTTTTAAATATGCCTTTCAAAAAATATCCGTTTTTTACGCGTGTACATCACAGAATAGACATATGTATTTTGCGTAAGGCATAACTTACAAACCTCTTTTTTTCTATTTTATTAGATGCACAAATACTGTTTCATTTTTTTTTCGTTGAAAGTACTACATCTATAGCCGGCTCATGAAAAATACTTGTTACAACAACGACAACATCTTTAACGACAACGACACGACGTGACATTTGTTCTCTTTCTTATCATTCCCAGCAACTCGCCAACTTTGAGTTTAATCAGTAGGTTAATTTCAGATAATTATCATGCTCTATCTTATTTATTCTCAAAGTACACATTCCAAAGTCTCTTTACATGATGCAGTTGGTTACACAGTATTATTAAGCGGTAAGGACAGTCTTAGTATACTCATGTGTACATCCTCTTTTTTTTGTCGTTTATTTTTTTCTCTCTTTTCTTCGACTTGTTTACCACATTTGCCCAACGCAACAACACCATGTAATTTTTAGACGTAGAGTATACCTAAACGACAATCCGAAGACTGTTCAAATTGTTTCGCATGCACAGTGATAAGAGACGAGAAATCGGAGTATTTGTTAAATACATGTGATTAACAAGAAAAATCGTTTGTACTGAGAAATTTATAGCTGCGGTTATAGTAAAAACTGTGGTTAAATTGCTTGTCAAAAGGAGATTAGAATACTTGTGCTATGAAAACACAAGAGGGGATATCGAAAGATCACACCACTATTAAAGAAGTGAATGCATGTGATTTATCAATACTTGCAGCTGTCAATTTAGAGTTAGCCGTTTTTCTTAAAATTTTTGGAATTACTATCTCAATTGGTAAAAAAGTTAAGGCTATTTGTACTGAAATGTTATCGAGGCTGCTAATAATAAAATACGTAACAATCCTATAATCATTCTATAATAAATTTACATACCAGCGACACGAAAGTAGCATTTCTCAGCCGCTGCGCTAAACGGAATATTGCCATTTTCGGGCCAAGGTGTATGTAAAATACTGGCCTATACCGGGAAAAAAGAAAAGAAAGCCCAAGTGCACGTGCTAATCGACCTCAGCTTCGCCTCTGCCGCTTATTTCCAGTGCCCTGACTTACAGAATAACATTACAGAAATAGTGAAATACTTTGGGAAATTCTTGGCATAGTTTTAATGAATCAATACATGTAGAAATATTGAATAAAAATCAATAAATTAATTATCATTCGTAGTTTGTGTTTACCACACGTTAAGGTTGACTCGGAAATCTCGTATCATTCGAAACTTGTTGGAAGAAGCGAAAAGAGGGACATAAAATCGGTCAAAGCCTAAGCTCGAAAACACTCAGGGATTATAAATTTTGGAACATCCTGAGGCCACCCGCGTAGTCGAAAGCGCGTTAGTATATCAAAGCAGTGTAGAGGGCTGTGAATCGTATAATAATCCATAAAAAAAGGAGGAGGGAGCGAGACAAGATGAGCTGTCGGTCCAGCGTGTTTCTGCTGCATGTAAAAAAAGTATATATACATAATATATAGGAATGGGCGAGGTGGGCGCTGCGCAGACGCCGAAATGGCAGTCGCCGGTAAATATTTCGGAACGAGAGCGTTAGAGAACACTGACTACGAATGACGGACAACAGAGAGTGAAGGAAAGGCAGGCGTAAATTGACAAGATCGTTGCACTTATATACAGATTTTGATGTGCAATTCAACGCAGAGAAACCAGCATTGTTTTTTTTCTTTCTCTAAGGCGATTTTGTCTCATTTTTATATGAGCACGCAGACGATATAGAGCGTATGGCTGATGCAAATGCAATAGATAAATCGATTAAATTAGCAACGTCATCTCAATTTTTTGTCTTGACTTTGATGCCCGAGACTTGGTTCTCATACAGATGAACAAACACAAGATCTAGAGATCTAGAGAAAAGAGGACACACTTTATAAGTGACGGCGAGTCGCTGGGCACGACTAGAAGAAAATAGACTTACACATCCACAAGTACACCTACGACACTCGCATAGCGCCGCAATGCACACAAAAGGCCTCGCAGCGGTAACTGAACTATGATTGACCACTGTGTGCGTAGCGTGTATATATATATACACATACACACTCACACGCAGATACGCCAGAAGTACACGATGCGATGATGATGCTCTTACGCGTTTACTTTTGCTAAATATGTTTTGCTGCTGCTGCTGCTGCTGTTGCTCCGGCTGCTAGAACCTGACACACAACAACACTTTACCTCGCTCGCTACAACAAGCCACACACTATATTATTATGCATACGCACGGAGTGATATGCGTATATGTATGCTGCTAAGAATCTTCATCTGCTGCCACTCGATGCACACGACGCAAATTCGATCTGGACATGCCAGAAAACCCACTATATTATTACACTCGGCGACTCAATGCCGTTCAACTCAAACGTATGCAGCAAAACTGGCTTCGATTCTTTTTTTACTTTATATATATATTATATATATATAATATATATATGTACATTTATATTCTCCAAAATTAACAACGAATAATGAAACTTTAATACACTGCTGCACATACGACGACGTCAAAACACGGGAATTTTCATGCTACATAATACGTAATATTGTAAATGTAGTAGCCTAGGAGCATAGGATATTTCTTTTTGCGTGCATGCACACGTTCAACACACTCACGCACACACACATACACTCACTTGCACGATGTAATCATACGCACTCGATTGGTATTTAAATGCAAAGGGCGTCACTTTTTAAATGTCCAAGAAGCCTCACTAAATTCGAGCGCGCTTGGCCGCGCTCATATTCACAAACATTAAAAAAACGTAAATAATGCTCAACGGCGCAAAGATGAAAAGCACGCTCAGCACATAACACTATAAGCAACAATCGTTTGTGTACAAGCCAGAGGCCGTCGCGAGCAATACTGACTGGCTAAAAGGCTCCACTATACTGCTCCACGAAACATATACGCACATTGCAAAGACAGGCCGAGGAACAGAAACAAACTAAGACATACGGCGGAATAAAGAGAGAGACAAAGATATAGAGAAAGAGCGGTTGATATGGTTATGCAGACTTATAAGTTAGGGAGTTCGTCGCTTCGAGAGAACAAACAGGACAGAAACATCAGAGCAATGCGAGTTTTGCGCCATCTATTGGCATTTCAAGTTATGGATCAAGCCGGTACAAAAGGTTGCATATTTACAATTATAATAAATGTATTGAATTTGTAATTTTAACATTTGTTAGTTTTGCGTGTAATAAAATCAAATTGTCGATAGTGGTCACTTAAAAGTACTGATAAAAAGAATAGTTTCTTTTATAACAGGTGAAATATCATGAAAAAATATTTCACATCATGTAAGAATAAAAAAAAATTATAAGTTTACTGTCAGCAGATGTAGTCGTGGTCGACTTTACTGCAATTGAATGTATTTATTCATAAGAAATATCGTTTTTTTAATCAGTAATTGTAAAGTTTTCTTCATCATACCTAAATAGAGGGTAAATCAATCAATTTCTATTGAAAAAATAGACGTTTTCAACGAAATTCGAATGACTCATTTACACGAAAAGTAAACAATCTTAAAAATCACAGGTCAAGATAAGATCATCAGATCAAGTTTCATAAGACTTTGTCTTATAGCAATGTATATTATTAAGTAAGATTTTATAGATTACAAATTTAAATTTGTTTGTGATTATGTATTGGAATATAGTTATAGATTATTTATGAAAAATAATGATGTCATTAGCACAGCTTTGTGCGTGGCCATATACAATTTTTTTTATTCCTTTGCAATTTTTTAATTAATTAATCATAAAAAATGTAGTTCAACAATATTATTTTCTACTTACAGTACAAAGAAAAACATAGCTCGCACTTTCTAACTCACCTGAAACATAGAATTGAAAATATTTTTTAAGCATAATATTTTTTTGTAGAAAACAAGTTTATAATAGAAATTTATAATTGAAGGACTTGAAAACGAGAAAAATTTCATTAAATTTTTTTAAAAAATATTTTTTTTCTCCTTTCAAAGAAATTTTTAAAAATTTCAAAATTATGATTTTTTACTAAAAAAACAATCTTTTCAGCGAACTATTGGAAAAATTAGATTTATCGTTTTTTAGCAAACTATTGGAAAAATTAGAATAAAATCAGCCATACCCTATTCTCTAGTCCTTATCGAAATGAACATTAAATGCATAGACTACTTATTTAATGTATTGAATATTTATTTAAGGGCTCGAAGGGGATTGAAATCGAAAAAAATTTTACTTTATTTTGGAGTAGGATTTGTTGTGCATTTTTCGTTGCCTTTTTCAAAACTCCAAAATTATTGTTCACTGAAATATAGCTATTTCCAAGAGCCTTCTTTTATAATTTACGCGTTAAATTTTTTCTTTTTTAGCGTTTCCTATCGAGTTGTGTTTTTGATCACCTGTCGTAATTTTCAGAGCGTATAAAATGTTAAAAACAAATCCTAAAAAATTAACACCTGTTCTCTGAACGATTTTAAACACTTTTTATTTTATAACATTTTTTCATAAAGTTGATGGTGGTCGAATTAAAAATCTATATGAAATTTTATGACACCGTCCCGTTTAAGTTCGTCATTTTGGAAATACAAGAGCTATATAAAAATCGCAAATGCGTTTTTCTTGAAAGTTTGTAGCAAAATTATACCACTCATGGTTTCATTTCAAGCCATCTGAAGACAAGAAAAGGTAGAAAATTGACTGAAAACAAATTTGAAGTCAAAAAATTAAGTTTTCATTTGGGTAATAATAAAAGGAACAATAATAATATTTATTTATAGCAAAATTAACACCAGATTCTGAAACGACGTACCCAAAAATCTCTCGAAATTGTAAGATAGAATATTGGCTACATCTACGGTTTTCATACGATTCAAAATTTGCTCGAAAAATTGCAAATTTGGGTTTTAATGGGTTAAGGCAGTGACTATGGCCAAAGGTCGAACAAAATGAAACCTCATACCGAACTAAATGGATTCATTGACTTAAAATTTTACGACAAATACTAAGCGTCGATGGTCTATAATCTCTCAGCAATCTATTTAACTATTTTCATGTATTAACTAGATAAAGTACTTTCAAAATGGGTATTGAAAAAAGCTATTTTGTCGATTCTTTAAAAAAAATTTTTACCTGTTATAGCCTAATATAATGATAAGAATTAACAAAATTTAAGTAAGAATTTTTATTCGAAACCAAATAGAAATAAATTCGAAATGGAATGAGAAAATTATTGCCGAATCTTTCAAATAAAATTAATACCAAGTTCTATGCTGAATAAAACTGATTCATATACAGGACGCAAAAAAGACTCTTGGATAATTATTTATTTGCAATATCAGCGAACAGATACAAAAAGTGTAATATATTTTGCAAATGTGCAATATAAAATGTTTTTATACTAAAGTTATTTTTCACAGATATCGATGACTTATATAGTGTGCATTTTTGTGAACCTATTGAAAAAGAGTATAAGCACGATTGACTAACGCTTTGTATATTCTATTATTGGAAAAAAGTCGAAGAACACTAGTGCAACATGATAGACGTCAGAAATAGGGAAAATTATGTAAACATTCAAGTTGAGCAGCTGTAAAAGACACATACATGATAAAAATAAAATTGAACACGTGTATGTATTCAATATTATAAGTTATACTGCAAATGTATTACAATAGCTTTTACCTTGTTCTAATTATGCAAAATAACTGACTCTTCTACCAAGCCCTATGCATGGCAAATATTGAACATTGTATCATTTTTAATACAGCCTTTCTTCAACCTACATTGATTATGTCATTTGCGTATAGTTTGCATGAAAATACTTGTAAAGCATCAATCATTAACTATTATGTCTCAAATTATTGAGAATTGTGCACAACTTGTGCATAACAAGCTTCAGCCTCATAGTAACACATTGACCATTTCACGCAACTATCTTAAGAGTAATCTTTAAATTTTTATTGTCAAAATGATAAAAGTAATAGATTTATCACGATTTCACTGATCGATGCTGACGTCTTATACAATAAAAACGAATAAATATTAATGATTCAATATAAATGATTCAATTTTATTAATTCTGAGAGAATTGAGGGTAGCTTAAAGATTGTTTATCGTATATTTCTTGTGTCATCAATGAATTATTTCAAACTTTATTCGTATCTTTCTATGAGATTTATGGCATTATCATTTTATTGAAAAAATGAGTTTGAATTTGTTAAAAAAAAGTATTTATATGTTCATTTTGATTGCTTTTTTTCAAAAATCTAGTTTGTCGATGAAGTTTCTATTGTCGAAGTGGTTAGTCACGACGACACACGTGATAACGTAATTTTACAGAAAGAAAGTTGCAAGAAAGTGGTTCTGCCAAAAATGTTCAACAAAACTATATTATTTAAACATTGCTATTAAGTTTCGATTTTATGTAAAAAATAAATTCAAACTTGAGCTAAAATAGGGGTATTTAGTTATTAGCACGTGCTGAAACTCAAAATAACCGCAATCAATTTTCAAAAAATTTAACGAAAAAGTCGTTGAATTAAATTTGTCGTCAATTGGAATAAAAGGGCACAGGTTTTGATGTTTGAAAAAATTACTTAGACGGAAAAACGCAAAGAACAAAAAATTTTTAATTATTCAAAAAATACTTATGAAATTTTTTAGATTTTTTCCGAGAGATTTTGAAAAAAGTCAATGAAAGATTTTGGTTTTTTGAGTTGCAACGCGTATTAACTATTAGTTTTCGAATCCATCGTCGCCCATCGTTGATCGCTTTAATATACCGTAAAATGTAATGAATTAATTATGTTTTTAATTGAATAATAATTAAAATTTTGAAAACTCGAAAATGAAGCCCCAAGCGGGAAAAAATTATGCTTAAAAACGTTTCCAAATTTTTCAGAACTTTTCAAGACATTTTCATTTCCATGAATCTTGCCATTTTAAAAAAAATCGATTAATTTTCTCAGAACATTTTAAAAAAATTCTAGGGTGATCTTTGAACAATTCTAAAACTTTTTTGAGGATCTTATGGTATCGGAAATTATTATTTTAATATTTGTTTGATTCTTTTTCACAAATTTACAATACTGGAAAAATTTGTGAAATTTCGTTGATTTAGCCGAAAACCAGCCAAGTAAACTTATACTTTCAACTTTATATTACTAATTTTTTGAAGAGCTGAATGATATATATTTTGAGAGTTATTAAATAAGAAGCATCCAAAAGTAGATGCGCGCCCATACACGCCGTGCAGGGAGGTTGTTGAATTACCCTTTAACGGTCTCCGAAAATTTCAAGACCCTGTATGAAAAACAGTTTAGGCAAAGAGTCACCTTAAGTATTGGCACGGCGCTACCTTCGTAGCACAATAATAGGCTACTTAATTAACCAGTATTGTATTGGTCATTTATAGTACTATCCTAATTCCTAACATATGTTCAAATTTTATGTCCCCTTTTCTGTGATATAAGTTGGACTTTCTGGTGTGACGGAATAAGGTTAACGCACATGTGTAATGAGTGCAATGTAAACAGGACTATAATTAAGTTCGGAAAACTTTCGAATAAAAATTAATATGCCTGAAATTAAATAAATATTTCCTGAAAAAGTTGAATTAATTTAAATCAATATAAATTGCGCACAACGCATTGATTTTTAACAGTGTATCTGAGGTACGGTATTTGTTATCTGTAGATAAGCATTCGTAGCAGTGTCTTATCTGGTCTGGTTAGTTTTACGATCATAAGTTTTTACAGGAAAGATGTAGAACTTAGTCACTAGCCATTTATGGAAACGAAAATGTTTCCACGAGGTTCACTTTTTCTGGGCTTTTTAAAAAAGCAGTGGATAAAGATTTTGGTCTTAACTTGTAGTTTCTACATATTTTACAAATTTCTTTGTCATCAAAAGGTACGAAAAATCAAATATGAGTACTTTAAAATATACATTATTTTAAAAAATTGTTTTTTTAAAGTACAAAAAACATGTACAATGGATTCATGATAAACAAACGATTCAGTTATACTTACTCGAAAAAATGACTCGACTTGTTGAATCAGAATCAAATATGAGTGATTCTTGGAAAGCTCCTACAGGCATGGATTATTTAATATTTTCGGCTTATACAGATCTGAGACCAGAAGTCATTCTCGATAAAGTTCCCGAAGCACAAAACGAAAACACCTGGGCGATGGTAATTATTTCCGTTAAAATTTCAATGAAATGTTGTAATTTAGAATTAATATGTTTGTCAGGTAAGAATCATCGGAATAGTGCCGGTCAAATCCAAAAATTTGCCAACAAGATGTTTATACAAATTTTCTTCTAGTTTTTGGACATCTGATGCAAACGATTCTATAATTTTAGAATCTCCCGCGATAGCTGTTGATATCGTAGCAGATATTGAAAATTTTGGAATGTCATATTCAGCAGCTTTTATACTTTGTAAATTAATCAAATCAAACGATGAAAGTTTACCTACTCAAGTCACTTTTCTCATGTCTGATGAAGAGCTTTTAGAAAAATCAGATCCAAAAATTAATTTTGTCAGTATCAAATATGCAACCAGAACGCTAAGTTCATATCAGAAACGATTTATGGCTGTTTGTGTTCCAAGTTTACATCACAATTATGATAAATATTTAAATTTAATTGAATTTATCGAATTTTATCGAATGATGGGGGTAAATCATTTTACCTTTTATAATACTTCAGTTACAAAGGAAGTGAGTTATGTGTTAGCTTACTACAGGGACGAGGGTTTTATAACAGTATTGCCATGGAAAATCCCTCCCAAATACGAGTTTGAAAGAGATTTAAGGTTTAAATCATTAAAACTAATTATATTTATGATAGTGAGTACTAATTTATACTCCATAAGTTTTATTCTGAAATTTTAGGTACAATGGAATATTCGCAGCACTTAATGACTGTTTGTACAGAAGTAGTATGATTGAAGACTATAAATACATTGCTAATGTTGATCTTGATGAATTCATTGTACCAAGAAAATACGAAAATTATCAAAGTATGATGAGACAATTAGATCCGGAATCTGATAATCGGAATGCAGTGTTTATTTTTCGGAACAAGTTTTTCTATTTAATGAATAAAGATAATCCTGTTCGAATAACGCCTCAAGGTATTTGAAATTTTTAGAGAAACATGAAAAATCTTATAAATATGTCGTATTTATTAATTTCACTTAGATTATCCTAAATTATTACTTGAAACAAAAATTTTGAGATGGTCTCGTATCAATGAAGCATACGATCGAAGTAAATACATTACAAGAGGATTAGATACAATAGAGTTAGGAAATCATAAAGTTATAAAGACCAGAAAAACTTCTACGATATTAGGTTCTGGTAAAATGATATATTTCGTTTTATAGATGTTAATTTATATTTATTAAAATATACATTTATCTATTATTTTTTCAGAGTTCAAAGAACTTATTATTGAACCCGAAATTGCAGGACTTCATCATTACCGATATTGTGAAGTAAACGAATTAGTGTGTTATTTACGAGGAACTGAATTAGACAAGTCTGCTTTAAAACATGTCCTTCCATTAGGAAAAAGAGTGAATGCAATTTACAATAAACTATTCCACCAATTAAAAAAATGAAAATAAATGATAAAAGAAGTATTGAATGTTATTGGGCTTTAGTCTCTAAAAGTCTCTAAAATTATGTTTCACATTAGTTGTGAATAAAAGAATGATTTTTGTCGAAAAATTGATGCACCATGCACAATAAGTTACCCACTTTTTTACCAGCACAATTTTTTACATTATAGGTTCTGCGTAAGTTTTCATTTAACAATTTTTCGCCATTAATATTGAATAAAAAAGGGTCTGTCGTTGTGCATATCTCATTGTTCAAATGGTTACAAGGCTTTTAAGAATTACATGGGATCGGTTAATTTTATGATTGTGGTATAGTTGTCTTATCATATAAAAAAGCATGAGTTAAGGCATTGTTTTAAAATCATTATTTTTATAATATACTTATTAGCATTAAATTAACTGCAATATAGCAATTATACAAGGTCTTGAAATTAGATCATAATATTGAAGGTGCAAATAATTGAATAAGTTTGAATGAATTTTCGATACTTTTTATAAATTTAAATAAAAAACTCGAGAGAATACTTTGTAATACAGGTATGCAGGCAAGCTAAAGAACAAGCCAACAGGCGAGTTTGCCAATAAAAATATCGAATGTGTTTTTTCTTTTGGGTTTATTTTTTACCTTGTGTGTAAAGTGGAAATTCTCCGTCGCTGTGACTGTGCGTCAGCATTCCTGCCAGAATGAAACTGCTGTCACAAAACTGATTTCCGTCTTTCTTTCCGTTCTTTGTGTATATCCTGTTCGAATACGATAATAAAACTCGGTAAACTCAGCTCTGGTTTCGATACTTGGCGCGTCTTCACCAGTGTCTATGTACTCCGTGTACTTCCAGCTATATATAAACACACAGCTGAATAAGTGCAGTTGCGAAGCAAACGCATCCACAACACTACAGGACCTATTTATCTACAATCGAGTGGAGTAGCACTTTATTACTGCAGCATCACTAACACTAACACTGTCACCATACCTATTGCTAATATTCGATTAATCGAATCAATTATTTTGCTCGGAGCTACGCTCTATTTTCACTTTTTCTCTATTTCTTTCATGTATTTTTTACTCAGTTTATCACAGACGATAAGTAGGTATGCGAATTATAAAAAAACGTTTGATTGTCTTTGATTTATTTCACAACCAACGACGACATTCTGCAGTATTGTCGCTAAGTCACAAACGATTGGTCAGCTGTACCTATATTTAATACGCTTTACTTTGATGTATCATTTATATTAATTTTTAGCCGGAAAAGCTCTTTTAACGTGTTTATTCTATTGACCAACTCTCAGTTTACAGTTATTAAATTTTTATTTGAGCTTTTATCGATCAATACTAAAAACTTTAAATAGATCATCATGCCTTAGTTGCTATAAAGAATTTGTTCTACGATTTCATCACTTGTTACATTTTAATATATAGATAAATTATATATCAGATAGAAAAAAACACGACTTTTTTCATGGAAGATTTGAAAAAAATTGTAAGTCTTCTAGTCAGTGAAAATAAGAAAACAAAGGTAGAAATTTGAAACAATTCAGTTCAAAAAATCAGTAACCATGCCTTTGATCCAAATTAACTTGAAATGTAACAAATGGCTTTCCCATTAAAGTAAAGAAAAAAGTAAGAAAAATAAAAAAAGTTTAAAATACGTTTTTAGTAAAAACCTACAAATCTCTTATTATGAATCATTCTTCTTTATCACAAAAACTTGAAAACATAATAGTCTACATTAATTAATAAAGTACAAAAACTGTATACGTTCCCTTATTAAAAACTATTCAAAAATTGTTGTATGAAGAAATATTTACTAGTAATTCATTTAACAGAAGTACTTTGACGTTAAAGCTCACTTTTTATTTGACGTTGACCAAATAGTAAGAATGAAATGAATTGAAAAGCGATGTGATGATCAAAAATTTTTATAAATACATTTATGAAAGTGATTAGCCGAGAATTATCATTGTACGTCTTATTATTAGTAATAAACTCATAATTTTCACTGCTAAACATGCAGGACATATTGAAACGAAAAAAAAATGCAAAGCTGAATCTTCTAAACTTTTAAGTATTTTACGGGGGTAGTCTAGTTTATCGACCAAAAAAAAGTGTCTTTACGAATTTTTGCCAACAGTCTATGATAGATATTATTCTAAATCTTTTTTGACTAATAAAGGCACTATTGAAGTTCACAAAAACAATTTTTATATAACTTTTACGGTACATTTATGTGTATAATACAGCCATGTATACAGGTATGAAAAAAAAACAGGTCCGCATGGTTCCAGTGTTATAGCAAGAACGAAACAACTGAACTACAAAATAAGGTATACCTTTTATTCATTAACCCGTTTCGGGCCAAACGGACGAAATTTTAGTTATTTTTTCATTCGCTGTAAACTCTGTGAAAAAATTATGTGAGAAATGTCAGAATAGTCATAACCGACGTAAAATTTTATGAACTTTTCGAATCCAGCGTCAGAATTGTTAAAAAAGTTGATGTGTAAAAGTTATGAACAATTAAACAATAAAAAACACGATTTTTTGAAAAAAAAATTTGATTTGATCCGAATTTTCGAGTCGAAACAGACTTGCTCTATAGGTCTAACACGTTTTTTTTGCGTCCATGGGGTGTAGACTTAAAAGTCCAATAGTTACGATATCGAAATTTAACATAGCGGACACGAAAATGGCGCTTCGTAGAAAAAAACCGTATATGAATGTAGTCAATTTTTTTATATGTCAACCAAGCGCCTAGGAACAAAACGTTATAGAGAAAATGTTGAATTTCGATATCGTAACTATTGGACTTTTAAGTCTACACCCTATGGACGCAAAAAAAACGTGTTAGACCTATAGAGCAAGTCTGTTTCGACTCGAAAATTCGGATCAAATCAAATTTTTTTTCAAAAAAATCGTGTTTTTTATTGTTTAATTGTTCATAACTTTTACACATCAACTTTTTTTACAATTCTGACGCCAGATTCGAAAAGTTCATAAAATTTTACGTCGGTTATGACTATTCTGACATTTCTCACATAATTTTTTCACAGAGTTTACAGCGAGTGAAAAAATAACTAAAATTTCGTCCGTTTGGCCCGAAACGAGTTAAATGACTGGCTATGGCTAGAACTAGGATTTTAATTTTTGGGTCAAAAATAACAAAATGGCGGTCGTTTGAACAAAAGGCTACAGAATAACCTTTTTCGTCCCGACGGCCAAAACGAAAAAGTTAGTTTCTGCTGGGGGGATTCATAAAAAATAATGTACGCACCAATGAAGCGAAAAAGAAAGCCTCAGAGCACATGTTTATGAGCCTCGGCTTCGCCTCGGACGATACTTACACGTGCTCTGAGGCTTTTCAGTTTTTCGCTCCCTATTCACGTAATATACTATTTTCCATGTAAAAAATAGAAAAAATTTGAATTTTGACATAATCCCAGTTTCAACTATACCAATATATGTATCAAATATTTAGTTAAAATTTCAGACCTATCGATCGAGTAATTTCGAAAAATGCGTTCAAACTTTTTTTATAAACATTATTATAGGAATAATATGAATAAATAAATCTCGGTTTGATTTGAAATTTTAACACAATAATTTTAGAAATGCATAAACTAGACTAGCTCCTTAAGTCCCGGACGAAATTTCTAACAAGGAGACCACATGAGATGCGGGTCACCAAATGTTCTGAAAATTTTTTTCTGGTCTCTTTTAAAAATCATTTTCTAGTTTATTGAAAAATCTTTGTGATTTTCTAACTCGTAATAGGACATTTTAAACGGAAAATTGTACAATGTACAAGTCTCAGAATTAGTCAAAGAATACATTTGAATTTTTTCAGAATTTTCGAGATCTGCTATCACCTATTTTCAAAGGCCCAAATTTAACGCGTTTTTACTTTTTTCTTAAGAATTTCAGAGACCTTTGAAAATAAGTAATAGTAGGTTTCAAAAATTCTGAAAAAATTCAAATGTATTCCTTGACTAATTCTGAGACTTGTACATTGTGCAATTTTCCGTTTAAAATGTCCTATTACGAGTTAGAAAATCACAAAGATTTTTCAATAAACTAGAAAATGATTTTTAAAATGGGTCCTAAGGTCCATTGGATCAAACTAACAAGGAGACCTTCTCACCTTCGGGTCACAGATCCTTGCCAAACTTTTTGTGGTGCTTTAGTACACCTAAAAAACATGTCCCATACTATTAGTTTATTCTCATAGGCCTTGGAAAGCTTAGGAGAAGTCAATGTATGAATATAATTAAAATAATTGAAATAAAGCGCATTTAATATTCATTTTTCTACTTAAAACTATTTAAATGACTTTTTTTGGGCCCCTGAAACTTGAGATCATTATATGTTATTGTTTGAAAATTATCGGATTTCATATACTTATATGAGTATAATGAATTTTTTAAGCGTTTATAGTCATAAAAATTAAAATTAAGCACTGTATAATACTACAATTTAATAATATGGCGAGTTTCATAGCATTATAAGAGATCCGACAACTTTAAAACAATAACATATAATGATCTCAAGGTTCAGGGGCCCAAAAAAAGTCATTTAAATAGTTTTAAGTAGAAAAATGAACATTAAATGCGCTTTATTTCAATTATTTTAATTATATTCATACATTGACTTCTCCTAAGCTTTCCAATGCCTATGAGAATAAACTAATAGTATGGGACATGTTTTTTAGGTGTACTAAAGCACCACAAAAAGTTTGGCAAGGATCTGTGACCCGAAGGTGAGAAGGTCTCCTTGTAAGCATAGGGGGCTTTATTATTAGATACCAGGAGACCAGAAAAAAATTTTCAGGACATTTGGTGACCCACATCTCATGTGGTCTCCTTGTAAGTAAAAAAACAAATTTGTACTTAAAAGTGTAAGTGAAATGCTTATAAAAGCAATAAAAAATAACTATTAACAGATAAAACTTAAAAATCACTTTTTCCGTACTGAATTTTTTGAGATATTTAGCCCTTCAAGTTTCACGGTGATTTTGTCGGTGAAAATTGCATATTTCGAAAAATTTAATAATACTATCGAAAGGCCGAGAAAATTTCCTATCGAATACAGTAGTCAGTTTATTTTTTGGGATGAGTTTTGATACTTTTTTAGTCCCTTAGAAATTAAGTGAATTGTCGTATTTATGTGAAAAAATGACTTTTCTGCCTCTAAAACACAAAATTGACAAAAAAAAGATACCTATCTTCAAATTTCACGTTCACGCGTTTTTTCTTATTCTTAGGACCCCTAGGAACAATTTGCGGGGGTTCGGGCTTCTGGGCAAGCAATCAAATATTTCACCTTGTTTTGTTAACGAAACTGTATTTTACTTTTAGATTTGCCCATATACATCGCATATATCATTACTTATTAATTTCAGTTACGATTTTGAATTATGCCCCTTTATGATTTAATCATTTAGTTGATTTACAATTTACAATAAATACGGTCACCCTTTCAATACATGTTTCCAATTAAGTATGATAATAAATTATTAAAAAGTATCAGAATTAGTTGTTTTAGAATTCCCAAGCCTAGTCATTATAGTTTGTAAAATAAATCAATACACTCAAAGTATGAGCGAAAGTTTGCATGGACTTAGGAATTATTTTAAACTGCTCACGAAGATAAATAAATTGACGTAATCATAAAATACTTGATATATCTTGTCGAACTAATTTTTAAAATAAATGAAATATATGTATATTTCATGTGTGCACTATCGTGTTTATCGAAAGGAAAATTGCTGCATCAGCCTGGCGTATACAACATTCAAGCGCATGTGTGATGATAATGAGGAAAAAATGTATGCACCTCTATTTCTACTCGTCCTACATCCCTTCAATCGACTTGACCGCATTATTACCCGTGCCCTCTCTTCTCAATGTGTCATCTTTCGTATGTTCATCGGATGAACATAAAAATATAAACGTGTCTGATGCTAATATACGATGATAAACGACTTTGAAACTAATATAGTCTTTCAAATGCGTCAGTCAATAAAACGTATATGTTTTTAGGATTATCTGAACATTATTTATATTCATTACCCGAACATGGTCTAATAAATTGAACTTATGGCATCAGGATTTCTATCTCATAGAAAGTTGAAATTTTCCTTATTAGTCCGAGATAATGTCAGTTAATTGCTCATTTTTCAACAGAGAGCTATCATTTAAAATACGTCTATTTTCATTATTTTTACCAATCTAGAAAAAGTCACTTAATCACTGAATCAAAGTATTGTCTTTTAAAAAAATGAACGATTAAAATGAGAAAATGTGTGCCAATGTTTACTTATTCAATATCAGATGTGAATGTAAACATAGTACACACGCATGAGCATGATCTTATCCAAAAATATAACACTCACAAATAAGCACAATCACGCAAGAAGATAAAAACAATAGTGATCGTGTGAGAGGACGAGAAAAAGATAGAAAGAGGCCGCGGCAGCAACCTTTTGTTCAGGGCGTGCTCACCACGCGCGACAGTGACCCATATACAAAGAAGCCTTTCAGCTGCTGATGTCGTTTGCTACAAAGACCGGCTATATGCACTAATTTGCACCCACTATTGGTTTATTAGCCACGCAGGACGTAGTTGCATCATATCTCACGCGGCTTTTTATCGCGTCTGTTGTCAACGTCGACTTTGTCGTCGTCGTTTAGGAAAATTGACGCCCGGTCCCGCGTGCTATTCGCGAGAGATCTTCGAGACTGAATTTCTAAAAGCGTACGAGCTATAGACCAACCCTCAGCGTTTTGCACGCGCCAAGTTTCACCCGCTCTATACAGTAATACAGAAGCGGCCGAAGAGGAGTCAGAGCTACGAGAGCGAGAGTGAGGGAGAACGAGAGAGACAGAGAGGAAGAACAGATCGTGTGGGCGCAAGCGCGTTGTACGGAGGTCCACTGCTGTGCTCGTTGCGTTTACTTGCTCATGTATATACTAGTGAGTGTGCAAAGCGAAGGCCTACAGAGAGAAAGTCCACCCTTAGCTTCCGAAAGAGCTTGCACAGTATAGACTTGATGAAACGATTTTCTAGTGTTTATGAAGCACGAATTATGGTTTTGAGCCATTTTTAACGATAGTAACGATGATTATGGGCAGAATCCTACAAGACGAGTATTTTCAATTTTTTTTATAGATTATTATTAGATTTGAGCTTGAACGGTGCCAATGAATGGAAATGTTGATGCGTGATGCGTCATCACAGGCTTACTTGCAGCTTGTTCAATTCAATAACTTCATTTAAATGGTTTACTTTAATAAAGTAATTAAGATTGATTTCATTTACTTTTAATGCATTTCACAGTCAACAATTTTTCAAAAAATTATCAAGAGAATCATTTTATTAGCTCAAAAGATGAAACTATCAATTTCAAAATAAGATCCAAGTTCCACATAGATTGATTGATCAAATCATTAAAACTCATCAATTTCAATAACTTTATCAGGATATAAGGACCGTTAATCATGATTTTATACGAATACGAATAATATGTATGTACAGAATTCTAAGTGATAATGGTATTTTGAATTTCGCGATTCACTCTCAGCATTTTGGCATTTTTAAATGTTTACTTTTCAATGACTTGCTCACTCTAGAAAAAAACAAAGGTTCTGTTGTGGCTATGTGCCGATGCAATGAACTATATATTTTATTTTTTCGCGGACTGTTTAAAAAAAATGTTATTTTTCATTGAAGTTTTCGGTGCGTAAGCCCAATAACTCGTTCTAAATTATCTCAAGCGAAAGTACTTTGTAAATATATGCGTAAACATCTATTTATCATTTTTTGAAAATTGTTTGCTTAGCTTTCATGAGCAAATGCCTTTTGAACAATGGTTTTGTTCTCATAAAATTTAAATTCTCCGATTAAAGCGGATAACTAAAAGCATTCATGTATGTACAATGTTAGAGGAATTTATTATGATTGAAGTTCATTCAAGTATTTACTTTGACAATGTATCCGCTTACTCCGAGAATAATTCAAACTTGTGAATTCCGAAACAAAAACAAATTACAGTCAGCATCTCATTTGGTAGGCTTCAAGCAAATTATAGCTCACATGGTTGTAAAAGACTAAAAATTGTTTGCAAATAATTAGATGACCTAGTTTTGCAAAAGTATAAGGCATGTTGTATGCATGTGTATAAAAAAAAAGAAAGATAAGAAAGAAGTAAAAGTAGCGGTCTCTCGAGATATGGAAGATCCCATCTTTAGCCTGTTCATGTTGGGAGATGAAAGAGACGAGACTGCTTCTCAGTCAACCTCTTAATGATTCACACACGTGTTGATTTAATACAGCGGAGCAAAGCCCAACCCAACGCTGGAGAATAACACTGGTTATTGTTACAGGCAATGAGTATCAAACAGTCCACGTAATAATCTTAACAGTTGAGTTCAAATTATTTCGATTTGATTGTGTTACGAATAATCTTGTCGTTCTAAATAAAACTGGCTGATTTTTTTCATTATGGAGAAATTACCTGTTTCTCCGTTTCTAAATTGTCTTTCTGTGTCTTGCAAAGGGCCATCATCAGCTAGCGTTTTCTTCAAGCAACTTTCAGGATCGTCTGGAATTAAAATTTCATCAATGTTGAAATATTACATTTTTGCTCATTTTTCAAACAATTTATTTATAAAATAGTAATTAAAATAATCTGTATTTATATTTAATTTGTGAAAATATAGTTTTTAAAAATGGAATTTACAACTGGTCAAGCCATAGTAAAAAATTAAATAACTATATCTGATTCTTGCATCAAATTATGCTAGGCTTTTTTTTAAGTAGTGATTTTTTTATAATAAAACATAAAAAATGTTAAAAGGTACAGGAAGTTTATTGTAAATCTTAGATCTGTACATTTTCAGCACCTATCAAAAGTCTATGATCATCATACAATATCGTCAATGTTGATTTCTTCAATAAATCTCTATTATTCATATAAAAAACAATTTAGAAAAATCAGTATGAATATTTTAAAAATGAAAAAAATGTTTACATACTTCAATTAGATCATAAGTATGATTCAAATAATTCATACAAAATTATATAAACTTACAGCATCTATTTATACTATCATTAAATTTGTAGTAAAAATATAATAGGACTTATTATAGTATTCTAGAAAATTTAACATTCCATAAATATTTACATTTCAGTCTTTTAACATTGAAATCATAAAAAACTAATTTCAACAGTAGATAAAAGTACTATATGTTATTGGAAAATTTAACTAAATTCTGTTGAGCAATTCTCCAAATTTTCACGACTTTTTCTATCAAGATTCTTAACAATATGAGCTTTAATTTCCTGTGGTAAGCCCTGTAAACAAGGGCTAGCAACACCAAGTTCCATTATCATTTCACTGTGGACGTGGGCAAATAATTCATTTTTAAACCTGAGAAATATATTCATGTAGTTAATATCGTTATATATATAATAATATTTTAAGCTAAATATTGGGTATTTTGATATCAAACCAACCTCATTGATAATTCTTTCAAGTGCCAATAAATTCCAAGATCTCTATTGAATAAATTGACGTATTTTGGAACTTGAATTGACATGGTTCGTGTCTTACACCTTGTAGTAGTACCTTTGGGTACTAAATTAATTAACATCCAATCTCCAAGTATTATAGCTATTATACTGCATGTCACTTCTTTTGTGTGATATAATATAAAATCTATTTTGTAGGCATTAATGTCTGGCAATTTATAGTCTCTTAGCAATGGAATGTGTATTCTTTCTTCATTCCATTTACTGAAAATATATATAATTTTAGTAGAATTAAATATCATTGGCAAGTAGAGAGACAAAATTGCAATGCATACCCTGTTATTGGATTATATAAACTAGCTACACGATATCCATTTTCTGACATGATTGTGATAAAAAACGCAAAAAGATAATCATTCTTATCTGCATTTTCATTTAATTTTGACACTGCCTCTGCTAAATTAGGTGATAGATATGAAAGTTTACTGTCTTCGGCGAAGCTTGGTTTTTCCATTTTGCACTACTCTTGGTAAAACTAACCTATCAAACTGGACGAAGTTTCAAATGCTTTTGCGTCATTTTAAATGTGTATAAGAGCGTTACTCACATTTTAAAGTGATTATTGTAACGCTTTGCTATGATCATAAAATTCACGGTAATGAAATCGTATGAATAAATCACTCTCACTTTGATTGCGATACGCAAATGTCATCCTCGAAATCTTCAAATTGCGTCAAGAAAACTCAGAAAGGTCCAAAAAAAAGTGAACTTTAACGCCATCTGTTAATCGATTTCACAGTAAAAAGAAAACATCAGCTGTGTTCGCGGGTAGTTTGAAGCTAAAAATATCTATCCAAACTGTAAATGGTAAATTGTTACTTTTAATTTTAAATGTAATCTTTTGAGGATGACATTGCCTTTGAATGTTCTTCAAGGTATGATTTTCAAAAGTTGATTTATTCTTTTTTGAAGCTGATTTTTTTTAACTCAATTGAAAAGTCATTGGTTGTAGGTGAGATGTCGTAAAAGTAACTAGATAAATTCTAAAAATGTACTGCTTCAAAAATGTCGATCTTGAAAAACACGCATCCCCAATAATTTCTTCATACATAACGCGAGCGTTTGATGCATTCACTTGAGCAAGGTAAAGACAATCACGTGCAAGTACACAGTTATAGGTGGTAAAACACGCGATGGGCTTGCTCAGCATACATCCATACAACTCGAGCGTGCGTGTACGCAGAGAAAGTTTTGAAGCTGGAGACGGAAATATGCAAATTTCGCTAGTGTGCGGTTCATATACAAGGTTGATTTTTCTTATAGGTGCTTTGAGCAGAGTGTTGTGTGCGGCTATCCTGATCGTCGTTGCATTCACAGTACATCAACGGCTACATAATTACAAACTGGTTTTCGATGTTATGTTTTGGAAATTTTGCGTTTCTACTGTGAGTGGGTGCGCACATGAGTAATTTTTAGTTATAGTCGTCCAAATACCAAAATTGTTGACTTTCCAATGCGTCATTTGGAGGAAATGAACATGATCAAGTTGCGCGTATAATCGGTCGTCGATTGTGGTAGTTTTGCAGTTGCGTCAATCAGTTTTACGCGACAAGCGTAAAAGTTCTCACATAAGTAATATTCATAAAATATTCATTAAATATATATACAAATATTTCGCTTATGGCATTCGAAGAAACTATAATACGTTATAACGACGACGATTGCAGTGCTTATTTTAAAATGGCTTCGCGCACTAATTAAGATAAATACAGTTAGGCAATGCTTCGTTAAAGATCGCGCCTAGGCACATGCGCTAGCTGCTTATAACATTTGTCTACGTTGTGTACAAAGTACTTGAGTGCAACGATACGCTAGCTGCCACAGAAACACACATTCTCGAGATGTTTTCAAATTTTTCCCGTGCCAATGCTACTGCCTGGGAAATAATGCAGACTGACCGACGAGTGCAATTAGGATGCGACTGGTTACATGAAAAAAAAAAAAAAAAATAATAATAATAATAATAATAACACGACGAGAATCACGTGCAGAGAGTTGAATAGAATCACTAGAAGTTTCAACTATGTAGGCGGCCTATACATGTTGAGTCGTCTTGCTGCAAGTAATGCATAAAGCGGCATGTGATCGACGCTCTTTTTCCCTCAGCCTTCCTCGACGTGTGAGATGCCGAAAAAAGGTGCGGTGCACGCCCAAACTATGACCAGATCAGCTCTGTTGATCGCAATGCATACTTACCTGAATCAAATCAATGCGAGCACCTTTTAGCCGTTTAACCTAAAAATACGCTCTAACGCGACCACAAGCATGTTTTTAAGCAGTTTCATAAAATTTTGTTACTTTTAATAACGCTTTATTGAGTGATGCACGGGCCACGCTTGTGCTCACAATGGTTAGGCTTGATTTTTCAAAACGAACGCCTGCTCGATGCGTCGCAGTCGTCATGCGTAAACGCACTGCATTTGACAATTAAAGTAGCAGATACTTATGGGCAGTAGTCGATTTGTTCGAGGCGTTCGCCATCAGGTCAGACGGTTTTCGCTGACATTCCTGGCTTTCAAATTCGCGCTACCTTCGTGTAACATGTAAGTTCGCGATATGTACGGTACATTTTGTACAAGTTGTAAATTATCCATACGCGCTAACCTTCGTTTATGGTCTCGAGCAGGCCGGTAACTGCAGGTTCCTCGTCCTCGGGCTCGCGGGGTTGAGTTTCTTGAAGCACTGGTACCTCGGCCATAATTTTCCACGAACCTACAATACACTGCGTTGTATTATTTTACACTATTTTCACTTTGGCGATGCACTTGACTCGCGATGCATTCGAAATACGAGGTACCGAGACTCGAGCAACTTTTTGACGCTCACCGATGAACACGAATCGAGTCGATGTTTGATCACTGCCCAAATACATTGGGATAGAAATTATAGTATCACTACATCACTACCTGTATCTTTATTTATCCGAACTCGTTATAATTATACATGCCTGTATGTACGAACTACGTGTAAGTGTTGTGTGCTGGCTTATATATTACATTTAGCTATATATATGAATGTATGAATGTGTGAATATATACATACACATATAGATAGAGATTTATATATGTATGTACATATGTGTGTATACAGTCAGGTAAGTATATACAGGCGTACATATATATGGCAGCCTTGTTTTGTCGAGATCTTGCCGCCGCTACCAACTGCACATATATAGCTGACCGCTGGTTTCAATCTTTTTTATCGCCACGAGCCACTTGTTGCTCATATGGCTAACGTTGCCCTCGTGCTTCGGCAGCGAGAAAGAGATGACAGTATGTGTAACGAATGGAAAGGTATAAGAGAGGTGGAAGACACACTACTGCCTTATATGCATGTGGTGCACTGCAGCGTGTACGGCAACACACAAACAAAAATCATAATAGGAATATTAGAAAAGACCTGGGACTCGCACGCGGTAAAATGCATCCTGTTATATACTATCATGATGTACAGTGGGTAAGGTAGATTATTAACTCAACTTTCGATGGAATACCGTTGTTTGGCAGAACCTATGTACAGGTGGCAGCACCTCTCGCTTTGACTATTTGCCGCCAAGTCGTGGCTATGTACAAATTTCTTTTTGTTGCCAATAAAACTAATTATTCAATTCAATTTTGCCGCCAAGTCAATATGCATTAACTTTGCAGCCAATACCTTTATGATAGACCAATAAAAATTACATTATATTACATTTGCGGCCAAGATTGCGACGATGTCAGGGGCACATCAGCATCTCGAGATCCCTTACTTGGACATTTTTTCTTACTTTAAGTAAAAAAGTCTACAAGATAAAGAAGCACACATTTCTTAACACTTATACAATACTGGAAATAATTTCTTTGAAAACTATTATAAGCCTAGTTTTCGTCAATGGTTTAAAATTTTTTTAAATATAAACAAGAAAGTTATTTTTACTATTATTTCGATCAAACCACAAATCACTCAAAAAGTGCGTATGTCGATTTAAAATATTCAACATAAAATTGCGACAATCAATCTGAAGCAACAATAAATCATATTTTATAGAAGTGTGGGAAATATGAAAATGAAAGATCAATACTATAATCTATAACACCATTTTTATCATAATTCAACCCAAAAATCTCAAATCGATCTCAGCATTCTTATGTAGTATCAACGAAAAATTACAATGTTTACCTGTTGTAAAAAAGAGGAAAAAAAGAAAAAACTGTTATACGCTAATTTAAGCAGTTGAATGTATAAAATCGAATAAAATAATGATATATAGAGGTATGTTGTATATGTTACAATTCTAATGCTTGTTCCAAATTAACTCTAAATTTTTTGTTCTATAGTGTTTTAATGTATATTCTACTCTAGTTTCTTGAACAATTATGTAATTTAGGCATTTGTATTTTGCAGTTCATGCCATATGTTAACAACGAAATGGCTATGTATCTTATGATGATGCCAATAATGTACAAAATATTATAATAGCCATCGAAA
Source organism: Trichogramma pretiosum (assembly GCF_000599845.2). Lineage (NCBI taxonomy): Eukaryota > Metazoa > Arthropoda > Insecta > Hymenoptera > Trichogrammatidae > Trichogramma > Trichogramma pretiosum. The sequence goes on from NW_019641683.1 coordinate 267,274, forward strand.
TTTTTACTTATTAAAAAGTAGGAAATTTTATCGCGTATAATGAAACAATTTTAACATAAAAGAAAGTTAAAATACTATAAAAATACAATTTATTGTTTTTTATACTTAAATTTTACATCAAGTCATTCCAAAATACTGTATTTTCTGAAATCACATATAATCGATTTCTTTGTTTTTAACGAATAATTCAATATTTCATGTGTTGACTATAATTAACATGTTTAATATTTAAAAATTTGATTTTAAAAATATGACCAGAGAAAATAGTTGATGAATGTGTTCATAACTACTTTTAATAATTTACGAATTTAATAAGGAAATTTTTAATTTCGCTCAACAGTTATTCATTACGAGAATTTTAATAATTAATAAATTAATTGTGAGTTAAAAGCTTTCGGCTTTATGTATTTGAACTTACGAAACAGTTGCTAAACAAGCTTGTAATTCGATTTAAATGGATTATGTCTGTATAATTTACACAGTAATATTTTGAACATACTCATGATGTTCGATCTTAAGAAGTTCAGTAATACTTAACTAGTAGTAGTAATTAGTACTCCTGTATAAAATGTCATAGTTTTAAGAGCCGATTATTATATTCAGTAAATTAAACGAAACTATGTGAAAAAATTATATCATTTTTAAATTTCTATGAGAGCTGTAACCTTTGGACACGCTATACTTTACGATTGTATAGATTTTCGGATTTAACGGATCCGTTTTTCTCATCGATGTATATCAAACTTCGAACATTTTCCGTCAGACATTTCGATACTTTCTACAAAACTTTTTGCACTTTTGTATTGTAATTGCTTTACTGCAAATGTTTTTTTTTTAAATAAAAAGTTTTTACTTTGCTTCGTATAAAAGTTCAGTTGAGATATTGGGGGAAGAATAAAAGCTCAACCAATACTTTACTTTTTGATTTTTCTCGTCGAATCATGATTCTCTTCTTTTGGATAACATTAACTTGTAGAAAAAAATTAATCATTCAAAATACAGTAGTAATGAAATTATGAGTACACCAGCGAACTTAGATACTCGGACCTCGAAAATGTGCAATCGATTAGTCGCTTCCTTCACAAATGCACGTCGTGAACCGTAGTCACGCGCTGTTGTTTAAAAAACGTGAAAGAAGCGACTAATCGATCGCAAATTTTCGAGGTCCAAGTATCTAAATTCGCTGTACATTAGTAAAATACAAGGTTTTGAAATAATGTTTTCTGAAAAAAAATTAGAATGTAATAAAATTTTTCTTTCCATTTATGAAAAGTTTCTGCTATAACAAAGAGATTGAGTTTAATTTTACAAAGAAATTTTCCAAGCACTGCATTGACTCAATTTTTAATTCTTTGATCTTGATAAAACGTTCGTAGACTTACTAGCCAATTTCGCAGAACTTCGATTAGCGTTATTGAGATATTGGTTCAACATTTCAGGTGGTAGCATTATCACATGCGAGGAAGAGTGTTGATTATCATTTGACGATTGTGTAAAATTCTTTGAAGGTTTAGAATTTGTTACTGAAAATGTAATGATCGTTTGAAAGATAAATATTTTTCACAAATTTTAAAATAAAAAACTATTATTTACTCGGATATGGAATTTCCGAGGAATGAGAAAAATGACTGGTTCGAGTTTTAGAGGCCAATGTCGACTGCGGGGATGATTCTTTAACAGGTGAAGTGGCTGGTGATGTTTTTTCATGAGATTTTTTGTTCTTTATTCCTGATATTTTTGTTTTTTGATACTCATCTAAATATAATAAAAACTCTCTGTACGTCACGTAATTCTGCAATGTTGAGAAAGATGAAAAACGAATCATATAATAATATTGGGGAATATTATACATTCATGTAGGCGTACTTTATCTTCACCAGCCCAATTCCTGTTTGTTGGTTCAGTTAATCCGAGCAGATCTATCCAGTGGTAATAATCTTCTGTTTGATTACCATACCAGTACTTGATGATAACGAAACTGTAATTCACAATATAAGCTGACGTAAGCATGAATTTCGGAATATGTTCATAACAATTTGTTGCATAAGTGTCATTGAATGCGATTGCCAACATATCAGTATACTTGAAAACCTCAAGAGACGCGTGTATAATTTTCTTTCAATTAATCATATTATACTAGACTTACGCTAAACCATCGTCAACCATTTTTTGAATTTCTGTATACGACATAAGCTCCATAAATTCCGGGTTCTCAGGGTTTCTCTTGACGTCAACAAGTTGCCATGGAGCTATTAAGCCAAACCTAATGCATTTCATAACTTCCAGCAAATGTTGTTTTCTTCCTTCCCAGTCATGCATAAGCCATCTAACAGCTGACATAAGTACTTCCATTTCACTGGGGAGATAAAAATATGAACTGTCATTATATACAAGCCTCCTAATAAATTATTGTCTTTTTATCGATGAACATTTCGACGCCCCTTACGAAAAGTAGGAAGTTTATGTGTTTACTTAAATGTAAACTTCCTACTTTTTATATGAGGCGTCAATTTATAGCACCTTTATTGCGAAAAACGTGTACCTGTTGACGCTGATATAATTTGAACGAAGAAGTAAACAGAGTTCCCCTACTGAGAGCTCTAAAAAGTCACTTGAACTGACGAGCATCAAGAAAAATTTCATGATCCGAGGGATCATGAGTTCCATTATAGCAGTATTTCCTATTTTTCTAGCTTCTAAGTAAAGTAAAAATGCTGTATCTTCGGAAAAAAGTTCTTCGTTGTCGATGAAAGCCCAACACTGTTCTTCCAATTCTTTGACACATCGTGACAAGGAAAATTATAAATTACAAAAATTTTGCCTACGTGTTTTTTTACATTATTTTTTCATTTTTAATTTTTTTGTAACAACAAAAAAAAATTATAAAAATATATAAAAAATTGATTCACCTTTGATTTCGAGAAATTGTGCAGCTAAAAAAATCTCAAGTATGTTATCCCTGAGCAAAAGGTGGTAGCTATCGTTTGTTGGACATATCATCCAGTCGTAGATGATCGAAAAGCCTTTCGAAGTAACGCAACTCTGTTTTTTGTTATTTTGTGTTTGATTGTGAACTTACAATAATACGCTTTTTATATTATATGTATATTGTATATGGCTCCGATATAAATGACCCATTATGTGCAGCTGTTGCGTTATTACTTGGTTCTCATAGTAAATTATTCGTGTCTACATTGTATGGGTAAAACTCAGAACTTTTTTAAATAATTGAGCAAACTTTTGGTACTCTTTTGAAAAATATAATAGTACTTTACGATACAAGTGCCAAAAAATGCCCCCATGGCACAAGTATCTTACTCAATTTTTTAACACCGCGTGCGCGAAACACGGGCTTTCTAACCTTAAAGCGTCAGAAAACCCTAGTTTCTCGCAAGCAGAGTTAAAAAATATCGTTTGCAACTAGTCCGCGAGGAAGTTGACTCACCCAGGAGTCTTTGCACCCTCGCTACGCTCGGGTGAAAACAACTCCTAGATGAGTCAACTGCTTCGCGCACTTGTTACAAAATATACTATTATAGCACTGTGCTAAATTCACATTTACTTTTCCGATGCATAAATCACAGTTTCTGGTAACGCGAAGTAAAGTTAGCGCACAAGCGTATGCGAACATGATGCGACGTCATAAGCGACTTATGTGGCAGAAAAGCGTGTCATACATGTGAACTTATGCCAAGCAGTGCTACAAAATCAGTTATAAAACCTAGATTCGAAGTCCCAACATGGCTCCAGAAAGCCAAAAATGAGATCGACGTACGTTTTAAAATCTACTCGGAAGCAATTTTTAACCCGGAGGGACAAACCGGTGGTAAATCTTTTAAATTAAAAAACATAAAAATTTAATTTTAATTTTGAATTTTTTAATCTTAAATGTCTTCCTAAAATGTGGAAAGAGGTAGACCTTTTTTTTGACTCTCAACCGTTCAGTTTTTCATTTCTTTTATTATAGTGTCTTCAAGAAAGTGACTCTAAAATATTTTTCACAGAATAGCAATAAAATGAGTAACAGAATAGCAACGTTTGATTATAAATTCAATAAAAATTTGTAGCAAAAATATAAACTTACTTAGTACCTGTACGATTGCATTTTGTGTAAAGCTTATCAGAAGATTTTTCACCAAAAAAATGAAACGTGCTTAAAATATTACGTATGCAAGCAACGGGATTGGATAAATTTTTGCTCTAGTTTATAATTAAAGAAAAATAGTGAAGCAAGTGGCAAAGCCACGCAAGAAAAATGAAAAAGAATACCAAGAAAAGTTAAGTTCAAAAGTTATTTTTTGGCCCTTCATTATTTTTCATTTCTTTTAAAATCTTCGCCAGCAACGTGATACTAAATACTTTCTTTCTTTATTACTTGATCTTTCGAAAAGATTCATCAACATAATGCCTTCGTGAAGTATCGACATATGAATCGAAAAAATAAACTAGGAATGATTAGGACTCTTGTAATTTCTTTTATGCACAAAACCACCTTATTTGCGTCTGAAATCTTTCACAGTTAATGACTTTGTTGTTCAAAATAAAAAAAAGGTGATTTTGTTTAAGGTCAATGTGAAATTCTGATTGCACTCTTGACTCCGTTAAAAATAAAGGTAATTTTATTCAAAGATTTCTTCCGTTTTTTTTTTATCAAATAACCAAAAGAATCATGTAATAAGCACTACAGCTGCATATCAAATTTCAGTTACAAGTGATTTTAATTGTAATATTTTTTTTTCAATCATTTTTATTGTGTATTGATGATTTCAAAACATACCTCTGTTAAATCGACGATTTTTGCATTTTTAGAATCGAAAAATGCGCTATAGCATTGCAGCACCAATAGATGGCAGTGGAATTCATTGTTTCCGATGCGAACTATGCAATCAGCATTTCTGTAAATGAAAGTCGCATCTATCATATCAATCGTTTTTTTCTTTCATTCATCTGACAATTAGATTTGTATTCAATGCATTTTTATTGACTATAACAATTAAAAATGAACATTGCGATTGTTTATAATTCAAGAGTTTTTACAATTACTTGTAAGTTGTTATGCGTCTTAGAAGCTCGTGAAGAAGATTTGTTTTATCTGGAAGGTGAATACGTTCCCAATCGATTGGTTGTTCATACGTGAATCCTAAGCTAAATACAAATTGGGAAATATTAATCAGGCGAAAAGAAGATAAAGCGTATTGTGGAAATCACGATTGATAATACATCGAAAACAATTTTCATTGTATTTAACGATAAATGAGCACAAAAAACATAATGGAAAATCTTACGTGGCTAAAGAAATATTGGTAAGAGCAGTTGGCTTGTAAGCTTGACCGTAAGTACTACATGATCCACCTTCAAGTCTCTTCTCTACATCTTTTTGTTGTTGTTGACGCTGTTGCTGCTCTTGCTGATGTTGTTGTTGTTGAACTTTTGTCCCATTGACGGGCTGGGTCCGAGGTCTTATACTTTTATTGGTCGACATCATAGGTTGCCGAAATTCGGACTGCTCCGGTAGCCTACGTTGGACTTGTAACCGCTCAAGCGTCGAATTTTTCACTTCGAATGCCAACAACTGTGGTAATTCGCCCGCATTCATAACTAGACTACCATTTTCAGAGCGATGCTGATTTTCAGCTTTCGTAGCAACTTTAGAATTGCACGGCTTTGCGATCAAGGTGCTCACTTTTTTCGACTCAAAAATCACCTTTATGGGAATTTTCAAAATAAAAATTCAGATCGTAGATTCAAGTGCAAATTATTTTCTCTTTAAATATTGGGAAATTCATCATTTATATGATTTGTCAATGCTCATTTTATTTTAAATTAATAAACATTCAATAATGCAAGGTTATTTAAATTAAGGTATATAAAATCTGAAAATTTTTTAAATCTAAATCTAATTTTTTGCTTTTCTGGATATAACAAATACAACTTCTTACACTGCTCTGTACATGAAAAAATATCATCTTGTATTGAAACGACATAATGTAAAATGTATTCACAAGATATGGATGAAACTGAGGAAGTTTGTTTCGGGACAGTACTTTCATTTCACGAGTTTCAAAGTTCTAGCTTCAAGTATTTTTTTATACTTTACGTTGCTTTCATTACAGAACACGTGGAACTCATATGTACAGAGTCAACGCGCATTTTTGTGTTAAGAGATAGCATAGATGCTTGCATTATACTAATCCAAATATAACTTGCATAAGAATGTATCTTACTTTGTAAAAATATATATAAATGTATGTAAACGAATAATGTTAAGGCTGAGCTGCATGCGTTTGCACCGTGAGAAGAGTGCCAAATCAAAGTTTTCAGAATGTTTTTATTATTACTTATTACCAACGTTATCACGCACATTCCTTTCAAACGTACCTGGTTAGGTATAACTTTAAGATTGTCACTGGGAGTGGCTTGGAACGGAAAAGCATTTTGGGAGTTATTTGCATTCAAAGAAGCATTGTTAGCCTCATCCTTGGTGGGAAAGTTCTTTTCTTGCTGAAGATGCTGGATTAACATGCCCAATTGTGGCCCGATGTTTTCTGCCCTCTGTTGCTGATGCGACAACTGCTTCCTTTGAGAACTGAAAGTGCAGCGAACGAAGAAGCGAGCATCAAAGCCTCTGAGAAAATAATCGACCATTTTACATGCTTTGAGTTTGCATTATTTACTCGAGGTTTTCAGACATTTGGTCAAAGTTTACACCGGACCAGTCAAAAGTTTTTCGGCTTATCAGTTTGTTTGTGGTCAAGCATGATTCCTGACAAAATCTTTCAGTGGTGTGGTGACGGCAAGCGTCGTTGTTGTTTATTTCGCCTCTCAATACGTTAGCTGGCTTCGTACGATGCTCTCGATCAACCGATAAATCTGCTTTAGAATTGCTCGACCTACTACAGCGAGTTGTTTGAACTTTTGTATCTGTCCTGGATCTCAATCTATAACACAGGCAGTAGCGCAGCAACAGTAGCTACTATAGTTGTAAGACATAACTCAGGCAGCAAAGGCAGCAGCCCAGCATACGAATTCGCATCAAGTCAATCGAAACGGCAAGTTTTTTGTTTGCTGTTGCACAGAGTAAAATTGACTCGTACTGAGCATTGAATTTCGTTCTGCATGTGCACTGTGAAAATTCGCTTACGCACTTGTACGCGCTGTGCAGACATTTTCACAAGATTACAATTTGTCTGACAAAGCTTTATGAATAATTTATTCAGACTTATTGTGTGTCGATTTCTCACTCCCTTTTACAAAGTTACTTTCACGATTCAATGTAATTGAAATTATTATTTGGACTACTGTAATGGAGAAGAAGAGAATAAACGAATGGGAGAATGATGATTATTTACCTAAGCGTCGCGTAACGTGGCGCGTCAGAAGATGATCCAGCCGCATTCGATTGCTCGTGACAGGACTTCCAAGAGACTCTGTTGTGCGAGTAGTTTGGCTTTGCTCGCTCCTTACAGTATAGAACCACGAGGCTACTCTTACTATTGTCCGAGTCGAAGTTAGCAGCGCTGTGACTGCGACGACGACGATGGCGACGATTTCGATGATGCTTCGGCTCCGATGCTTCTTCTGCAAATAGCCAATTGTCTGTACAGGATTCAATTTTATTGCAGACACACATATATATACATTATGCTTATTCCATGCATAGAAGTAACAATAGTGGCCTCATTGAGATTCGATGTAGCCAAGTGAAAGCTCTAACTTCGTTTGCGGTTATTGTCAACGAGTGAGATCGAGCTGTTATGAGTAAACCGTTACTGCCGAAAGTTTACCCGTCGCGTTTCGTGTATCAAGCTTTTCTGCACGGTTAACTTGTGATGCCACTCATTTGGGACTATGCATTTGCGGGCTAGTAAAGTAAATTGAGAAAAATAAAAATATAACGAGGTAAATTGGATTTGTTTTCTGTTTCAACGGCTCGAGGGTTTCGATTACTTATTGAAATAATGAATGAAATCAACTCAAACACTGATTGATGCAGTCGAATTTGCGTCTTCGATATTTTTGTAGTGTTGTCTTAAAAATAATCTAAAAATCTATTGGGTCTATCGTTAATATATTTCGATTATATTATCACACGAGAACCGAATACATCGTAAGTAAACAAATGTTTAAAAATAAATAAAGTACATTATGTGAAAAATCTGTAAAATACTAGCAAAATCATTTTGCTAAAAATACTTTTAAGCACTGAAGTATAAAAAATACTGGTGTTTCAATTCAATCATAACCCGTTAAGAAATGATTAAATTAAATTTTTTTACCTCGAGTTATTTGAGAATAAATTATGTTTGAAAGAAGATCTGCGACATATTAAAATTATGCAAGAGCACGAAGAAAAAAGTCCTTTAATTATGCTTACGTGTTTTTCTGCATGTACAAGCTGCTCCAAGTATTGATTTTTCGTTTACAGCGAGGCTAAAGAAAAATAAAAATATAGAAAAACACTTTAATGAAAATTTTAGTGATTTGCTTTTTTCGCGAACAAATTTATTAGAATTTTGAAAATGAAATATAAAATATTGAGCTGACAAAAGAAGTAAAAATAAACTTTTTGTACTATGATTTTGACGTTACGCTCATTTTTAACAATTGGTTGATTGAATAGAGCTATATTTTATAATTAGCCGAAAAGTTTTGTATAGTTACCTTAACTTCGAGATTTCGTGATTAATTTTGGCGCTTGAATATATAGATTTTATACGAGCTTTTTTCTGATGCTGTAAAAATAACTATTAATAAGCTCGGTCGAATAAGGAAAGTAGACCAAGAAAATGAGTTTAGTACTAAAATTATGAGCTTTCATTGGGTTTTCTCCAATCATTTCGGAAAATTGATATCTATTGAACATGAAATTTATAAAATGCTATGTCTCAAAATAATACCTTGCTTATGTTTTTTTGTACCCAGTGTATATTGTCATATAGTTGTGGAATCTTTTGATTGTTTTGTTCATGGTAAGCAGTACTATGATTGTGATCTGAAATACAATTGATTACCGTATTTTTTCATACTTTTCATCATCTTTCACATTATTTTATTTTAATTAAAACCAAACAGAGAACTTTGACGTGAATAATATTTAAATACATAAGAGTAATGTATGATAATAGATGTTGACTTACATCACTTACGTAATTTAGTTTCCGTGGGCTTGTCTCCGCCACCGCCGTCGACAAAAGCACAAATGTTTCTCACGATTCTCGGAGGTAGTTTGGGGAAAGTTGACCGGCAGTTATTCTCATGTGTCTTACGGAAAACTTTGCGGCAATTTCGTACTTGACGATGTGACCTATATGAAAATAACAGGGTAAATAAAGTTATCAATGTCCCTGTCAAATGGATCGTCTCAAAGTTATGTTAACTTTTTACAGACATTTTTAACAGTCAAATACAGTTGGATTGATTATCTTCTATCATTGTAAAATAGTAATTTTAGTATTAGTATTGTCAGAGTCAAAATCTGAATTCTTTACCTTAGATTTGTAGACAGTTCTGCGTTGGGGTTAACTCCGTTTTCGTTATTTTCTGGGAAATAAGTCTTTGCGAAAGGTTATGTAAGAATATTAATGGACGAAGTGTCTGTAAATTTTCTTCATATCTTACTTTGCAACAATTTAAGTCTCTTTGCATATTACGAGTCACGCGGTTTTTATTGTCAGCGTGCTTTCCTTTGATCAAGCATATCGAGCGTAACGCACTAAGCACTATCTTCGATGTCAATACTGGCAATCGTTGAACATCATAACAAGCGTGGAGTATAAAATTATTATTAAAAATTAGTCTTTTAGCTTAAGTTGAAATTTATGAATAGCTAAATTAACCAAAAAAATATATGAAACATCTGAGTTCGTAACGTGAAATTGTATTTGATTGAATACTTTAGAGAGCCGTAGATAATCAACCTACCTAACAAAAGTAATTTACGAATCTTAATTTTTCTACAATTGGTCTGTTTACACAGTGCGATTTAACAGAAAAATAATAAATAAAATAAAAAATACCACAAATTTCAGTCACTCTTAACACTTCAAGTTCGCGACAAGATTTGTTCACATAAAACCCCACGTCACATGGGAAATAACTGCAATAAGATGATGTAGTCACACTCTATTCTACTTACGGGTAAGTCCAAAGGGAAATTATTCTCTTTCTTGAAGAAATGATTGAAGCAAAAGTATCTTGATAAGGACGTCAACATGAATTTTTCGATCGATTTAAAACATATCCACTTCTAATGTGTGTAATAAAATCTGGAAAACAAATGTTTTAAAATGGATTAGATCTCATATTCGAAAAGTTTCTTGAGATAATGTTTTTATTATACCAAGTGATGTAGATTGTGTCACTTGCGTTAATTTTTTTATTTTTCATAATAACTTCGACAATTTCAAACTTCATAATATTTTTCACAGTACCCTGTAAATAATTTATTTCAAGTTCGCAATATTCAAACGAGCAAACCTTTATAGCTTAAAGTTTTGGTATTGATATATCGATTGTAATTTTGCTAATCAACGTGCCACTTCAACAAAAAATATAAGCTCAAAAAGTGAATAATAGGTTCATATTTCTGAAAAGCAAATCTTTTTCATTTAATATTCGAAAAAATACTGCAATCAGTTTTTAACTAAAAGCTCATTTGCATTACCTTTACGTTTATTCAAGCGATATTCAGTCAAACTCGTAATTTTTATTCGTTCGACAGAAAATTGATTGAAAAAATCGAAAAAAGCTATAATTTCGTATTAAAATAGATAAAAATGACTTAAAATGACTTGTTCGACGAATAAAGTTTGCTTTGAATTGGTAGACCTTTTTTATGTATTAAAGATGAATTGTGAATATCTGTACATTGTATGCATACAAGTACACAAAAGAAAGAAGATTTGAAAACTAGGACATGAACGTGGTATGCAAGAGGTGCAGCGAGAGAGAGAGAGAGAGAGAGAGAGAGAAGCGGCGTTGAGTGTTTATTCGTGTTTTTTAATAAAGCTAATAGCTTTATAAAAGAATAAGAATTGTAAAACACGAAAAACTTTGCTGAAGAAGTTTGATCTACATCAGTCGCAGTATTTCTTACTTTTATAAAAGTGATGATGGCAAAATTATGTGTCTGCTTCTATGATTAATCGTTGAATGTACGCGATCCTAGATTGTTTTTTACTCCGCCCTTCCCCCTTGAAAAAAATTTTAATTCAATCAAAGAGTAATGTCGCGAGGAAGCATGGAGATATTAATTACTAAGCAGGTAGCCTTGAATAAAATAGCGCGACGCTTCTACACGTCATTTGGCAACATCTACATGGTAAAGAATCATTTGTGCTACGAGGGAAAATACTTTTAAACGCTTGCCCACGCGATGGGATCGAACCATAAGCGACTTTATAACTCCTTTCGGGAATTCAATTTATTTCCAACAGAATTCCATCAACTTAATATTATGGGTTAACATTTTTTTATTTTCGACTTTCAAACCCTAAGTAAATTTATTTCACAGTGGAATTTGTTATGTTCTTGGATAAATCGATACTCTGACTGTGAAGAAACAAACAAACTTACGAGCTAGTCTCTTTCCTCGGTATCTCTCGTTTTCTTTTCGCTCTCTTTGCCAAAAACAAAAAAAAAGTCCTCGATGTTCGACAAACTCGCTCGGCTTAAATCCAAGCCCAGTATCGAAAAATTAAAAGGCAAAGAGAGCGAGAGCTTTGCGTGAGCTGTAGCCGTGTCCGAGTGAACATATATACATGTATATACGATACGAAGCTCCATATACATTTAATACGTGTACGTGCAGGTTCGGAGCAAGCACATAGGAGCGAGCTATCGCCGGGAGAGCAATATATGCAAGAATATAGCTGGCGCTGCTGAAAGCGAGAGAGGGAAGTTGACTCGGAGTGGGTGGCTTGGCCGGCTTCCACAGGCTGCATCGATCGCCCGCGGCGCGCTTACTCGCGTCCTGGTGACCTCGACCCAATGCCACCCCTGCTGCGGCTGACGCTTGCACGTAGCCCGTATACATATATACCGCCGCCGTGCGCGCGCGAGAGAGCCGCGTACAGCCAGAGCAGCAGTGGCAGTTGGAACACCCCCGTCGCTCGCAAACCTCGCTCCGCGCTCCTATCTGTTTCTCTTTCTCGCGCACGCCTTCGCCGACGGGCAATATAAGCAGATCGCATCAGGGTCACACATACACTAAAAGCGCCCGCGCACATATATACGCGAGCAAACTTGCAGATGCTTGCGAGCTTCCACTTGGAAAGATGGATTTGTTTGCGCGATTGGCAATTCAACTTACGCTTCGTTCTACGGCTTTTCTTATACCCACCCCCCCTTATATTCATCCTTGTTATTCGCATTTGTTTTCCCATTTTACGCTTTGCTGAACCAATGAAGGCTTCTTCTCCCAACAATACTGCATTCGTTCGCTGAATCGCGGATACATAATAACGAAGAGCTTTTATTACTCGTTGAACATCATTCTGATGATCTGAGCCTAAGGGAGTGTTTCGTCAAATGTTTGCTTTGCGATCGATGAATCAAGTTAATGTTTCATCAGCATATTATTTAAGTTATGCTCTTATTTAATTTGTGAATTATTTTCAAAGGTATTAGGAAATAATGCTTCTTGATTATAAAAACATCTTTGCGTATGGACGATTCCCAGGGAAATCGAATGTCCAAAATAATTTTTGTAATGATTTTCCAAGTATAAAGATTAGGAGACATCAAAGTGCGTCAAAAACGTATTGAAAAGGGCTGCTGTTCGATAGATTTTAATGTCTTCAGATCGTTATATTTCGAAGCCTATAATAAAAATTTAGCTGGTAGTAGATGCCATTCTGAGGAAGCTTTTTTAAATATTATTGGAAATGAAAATATTGATCGAACGCATTATGAACAATCTGAATTACACTGCACATACATAATTAATTTTGAGGTACGATCGATTTACGATCATCAAGTAGGCATTAATACTACACTCATTTATTTTATGCAGACTTCTAATAAAAAATATACTTTTAATACCCCTGATATAATCGATGATAATTCTTTCTCTTAAAGCTTTTCTACAAAATTATTAATTTTTATTTTCAATTTGATCATATTACGTAAAGGCAAAAAATTGCATCTTCGTGAAAAATTTGATGGGCATTCAAGTTCAGATATTGATGATCATCGTTCTGCAATTGACAGCTTGCAAGCACGACCTAGTTTCTTATTTATATAGATAGCTAGGTATATAATAAATCCCAATCGTTATGAGCCTCTAATACTGAATACTTTTTTTGTTGTATTCTTTTATGCTTGTTTAAGATTCCTACTAACCAACTTGTCAAAGTGGACACTGAAATAATTATTAGAGCAAAAAATTGTCTTTTGTAAAAGTAACACTCATGAAAACAAAATTTTATTCTTCGCTTTTTATTCTTCGCTTTACGTTTTATTTTTATTTTTTACAAATGATTATGAAAAATGTATTAAATGTTTTATTTAGGGGAGTGCGAGTACCCGATTTTTCGAGTTTTACTCGACTCGTCGAGTTCGAGTCGAGTTCGAGTCGAGTCAGGAAAATTCGAGTACTCGAGTTTTTTCGAGTACTCGCACAGTCCGAGTTTTATTATCACAATATTATTATTCTTAACGATTAGATGTGAAAATATTATGCATCTGAAAAATTTACAAAAAATATCTGAGATTTGGAAATCTCGGTGAATCGACACTATTAACTTTCCCTCTCGTAATTATTCGTATAAAACTGTAAAAGGTTGTCAGGCGTAAACTAGGTTTACATTTAAGGTAAGAAAACTCGTTGAAAGAGCTTGTCCGATACGAACGTGGTGTACTGTAGTTATATATCTGAATATATGCTTGACCAAAAAATTTTAGGAACCGAATGAATTGGTGACAAGAAAGTACCGCCAGCGGAAAAATAATTGATTATGTATGAACTCTGATGTAAGAATAAAAAAAAAATTTTTCTTCTGTGCGAACTACCACATTTTTTTTATTCCAATATTCCATCAATTGGATTACTCGCTATAGCGATGCGATATCTTATAATTTATTAGTAGTCACCAAGGTGAGTTTTGACTGATATTAATAGTGTTTGTGAAAAACCTATGATAAAGATGGATTTTTATATTTTTCGAATAACTCTAAGCAGCTTTTTTTTGAAATTGTTTTAACGTTTATTGAAAAGTTTTAGGCTCGTAATTTGTTATTTAAATCAATTCACATAGTGAGTTGAATAAAATAAAGAGTCAGAAATAAGTAAAGTTTTAGCTAACGCTAAGTGAACAAAAAAGTTGGTTACATCCATGTAATTTCGTTTATTTAGCGGCAATAGGGTATACATTTTTCAGCATCATTGGCATTATCGGCATCATTTTTACTTTTTTATTAAATTTGCTTGTACGAGCAGCTCAGATTTATGTCCTTTTTTAATGAAGAGTATTAAAAAATCGGTTGGCAATAGTATAGTAACGACAGCAGTAGCTAAGCCCATCATTGATGCATCCCAGCAGCATTGCGGGCGGGCAGAGTTGCCAAGGTTACAGTGGCGTCATGGCCTCCCTCTTTTCCTCGGACTCCACGCTTTAGATCCCACCCTTATTCGTGCACATTATTTTTTTTTTATTTTGAAGCTCCTCCACTGTGTTATGTATTCATTTAACTGATGTTAATAAATGCAATTATTTCGTATTTTGATTGGTAATCATTTATTATATATAAACCAAATATTTTTAATTTTTTTTTCAATAAATGTTACAAAAATTTAATCTTTTAGTTAAACCATTTAAATTAATTAAATAAAAATGTTGCAAAGTCGTAATCTTATTTGATAAAATAGAAAAAAATTGATAGAAGTTTCTTACACGTCATCTTCATTCTGCGGATTCTTTAATGAAGTTTACTAGTATGTTGGTGGTATGGTGAAAAAGTTGACTAATTAAGTGTCATTTGCATGTAAAATTTTTTTCAAATTTATTAAAGAAAAAAATTATTGCATAATATATGATTATAGATTGTTTTGAAACGGGTTTCTAGGATGTTCATACAGCTGACTTTTTTGTTTTTATTTGAAATCGAGCAAAGAAGCTTTCAAGGGTCGAGGCAATCTAGCTTTGTAAACGAGAATGCTGAAATTTTCACCAGAGATAAGAGAAAACATAAAAGAGTAGCCAAGTGGAAGGGGAAAATATTTTTGGAGCCACAATAATTTTTAAGGTGTTGTTACACCATTAAATAGGACTACAAAATTAATATATGATTCAAATTGATAAAGCAAAAAAGTTAACTGTGTACTTGGCCAACCAATTTTAACCCCTTCAGACCGAAAGGCACATATATGTGTATAGTGTATAATTTACACGTTCACTAGGAAAAATAGGAAATAAATGTTCAAGTCCATTTTTCCGTACGAAAATGAAAATTACTGAAAAATCCGACTACACCACGTGAAAGCTGAGAAAAAAACGCATAAAAACCATATTTTTAATTATTTTTCTAGTTTAATTACATTGTCATTTGTACGAGTTGCGATTACAGTGAGCCGGGAGTCGCGCGTTTGGGCGGCCGGACGAGATTCGATACCTGATTTTTCAATGAAACTTCAAACGCCTGTAACTTTGGTTCTGATGAACGTAAATAGGTTTTATTACCCTCAAATTAAAGGTCTTGATCTCAACTTTGACGTGAATACATTTAAAATAATCGTTCATGCTTAGTTTTGCTGTAAAATATCGAAAAACCACGCCAACATGCTGTTTTTCTTCATTTTTTGAGTATATCGTGTGTGCACAATCCACAATTCTTTTCGGGGGGTTTCCGTAAGTATTGGTTACTCATTATGGGTGTACCAGGAAGTGAAAACCGTCGCTAACCCCAAGGTGTAGCTATTTTAAGTGGTTTAAAACTTCAATTTACATTTTTTTTAAATTTTCTCATGTTATTTAAATGGGAAAAAAGCTGACGCGTGTGGCACTATCTAGAGTTAATTAATCGCGGTCGGACAGTGATTTTCTTTCATTGTGAGCCAAATGATGAGCTTTCAAGGGGTGAGAGCGAGGATTGGAGCAATTCGGGAAATAACGGACAGTCTAGTGTACACTTACTTTAAGGATCTACTGAGAACCCCACAGATATAATTATGCAAAACTATCTTTTGTGTCTTATTGTATGAAGCAAGACCTTCACGAATCACTAACAAGGAGAGCCCTTCATGTCCGGGTGACCAAATGTCCTGAAAATTTTTTTTATGGTCACTTGGTGCTCTATGATGAAACCCCCTATAGTTAGTTTGGTCCAATGAACCTGTAAAGAACATTTTTAAGCATGATGAGTATAGAAGGGCTTATAAACGAAAACTTTTAAGCCATTACCCAATTATTTTCGTAGAAACTAATGTTTTGTACACGCAAATACGGAATGGGTGAAATTCAAGATTGGCAATATAATTTATATTCCACAAGCTGTTGATTACACAAATTTTCATGACTTATGACGAGGAATCAAAACAGGAGAGTAGGGCACTACGGCCATGGTTAGATAAATTATCATTATACACTCAATTTTATGAGTTTTCAAAAATTAAAATAGTGCATTACAAAGACTTTTTGTCACAGAAGCGAATTATGTAATCAACAAATTTTTAATAACTATATTTTTGAAGCTATAAATATTTAACATTTTTGTCCATCATGGCCTGCTTTTTTGAAGGTGGGGTTAAATGTCCATAAATACGAGTCATGATGGACTTGTCAATCAATAAATAAGTTAATACGCATTCACGAGTCTTATATTTTCAAATGGTTGATTTATGGACACAAAATTGATGAGTCAGTTACATTTTTCTTGATTAAATTTTAAATCAAGAGCTGCAAATTTATTAAGCATAAAATAAAACATATGATAAAAAAAAAACATGGAGAAAATTGGATGATATTGAATTTTCCAAATTAAGTTCAATATATAATGCGTGTTACTTTCCAACTGCATCAGCTGCATGCCCAACAAGCTTCGTAAACTCATTTAGAGGAAATTATTGTCTCCGCTAAGAGAGTTACAGTTAAAATAAATGTCGACTTGGTGAATAATGTCACACGAGCGCAAGTATTGCCAGTGCTGTGAACCAAAGCAACTACGTGTAGTATCCGGTAAAAAAATTATTATGTCTTTCTTTCGCAGACCTCTTGGGCATGGACTTTTTTTTGCCCAAGATAAATTGCTTGATGTTGCTGCGGTTACTTTATACATCATGTAGATGCATACCATAAAACGATATCGTGAATAATGTTTTACGGTAGAATTCGACATTTAAGCTTCAGGAATTTTTTGATTGATATTCGACGGCTTATTGAACGAAAATTTATGTACCACTGTACAAAAAAAAATAACCATACTGCGTCATGAAAAAGGCTTTGCTTGGCTCAAAAAATACAAAAAATCTTGAGACAAGCTAAAATTGTGCCTGACACAATAGAAAAGTGACCGCGTATCTATGGGGTAATGACTCGCCACTGGGGCATTGCAACTTTGTGTTTACACTCTGAAGTTCGCGCACACGAAACATTCAGCAAAAAAAAAGCCACACGCATGATGAACTGATTTGGTTTTCACATTTAACTCACGAGCACTACAGCACTGAACAATGTAAACATTAGTTTGCACTGCGACCGAGTAGACGGCGAGCAGGCAGCAGCAATGCGCGTCTTACGATATGTTAATGAGGCTCACCTCCATTATTTTATTGCAGTGGTCTGAGAATTGTCAAAATACTTTCATATTTAAAAGCTTACAATATTCTTTCAAAAATGTTCATCGATGTATGATCAGAAAGCCTGTTTAACGCTGCGTGGGTCTATTGAAAAGAGTTTAGTTAACATAGTTCGACAATTTGATTTCCCTATAGGAACATTTTTTAATTAAAATAAAAAGTAATTAATAGCCAATTATTTTCTACTATAACAGCTGTTATACTCTATTTTAATAATTGCACCCTTTTTTGTTTGAAAAACATTTTTTCGCGTTTATATTAGCAAACGTTTTTGAGTGATGGAACTATTAACTCTGAATCTCGGTTAATTATAATGCACTCTTGATTTCACTTATTTATAATATATTTACGCGAAACAAAACTATACTCTAAAAGCGAAGCATTATGAATTATGGGAAAATTTTTATTTACGTATGAATAAAAAATAGCGGCTATACATTCTTTGTGCCCCTACGTATTTTTATCTTCAAAGAAATAATACGAGTTCTCGTCCTTGCTTTGCAAACGCTGATCTTTCATGTCACTCTTGAGAAATGCTTTTCCATTGAATGCAATACACTCATTTTGTAATGTCACCTGGCGCGGGAAACAACTACACGAGTAAAATAACATCCAAGTACCTTCAGAAGCCTGCGCGATTTCAAAAAGTCACTGATTCGTGTGAATCATTTTCTGGCACAGTCACGTGTATTCTCCAAAGCAGTTTTATTCGAAGGAAATGCCAGAGCCAAGTGTAATTTTTGCAAATTCCGAAGATAGAAGTAGACGTTAATTCGATGAATTTATACCTTGAAATTGAAGAATATGAAATAAAATACAATTCGTGTGATATCGCCATGAATTAGCCGATATCTTATGCTATGATATTGAGTCTATTTGAAAATTTAAAATACCAAAAAAAATATTTATGCAATATTTTAGTCTGTATTTTCAATGATTCTACGAATGAGATGCGATGCCACAAAGTGTTAGTAAATGGTACTGGTGAATGGTATTTGTTTATAAAGTGGAAGATAACCAGTAATTATTACTATTATAATTTTGTACACTTAATAAATAATAATTGAAGTTAAGAAATAAAAGAGTGGAATGGTGGTTGGAAGTAAATGACTAATTGCACACACGCGTTCGAATCAGATCAAATTATAAAACAGCGGTAGCTTCCTCCATTTCTGAAGAGCCTTTGAGTAAACAGACTCGAAATGAACATTGATAATTAGCTTTTAGTTCCGATACAACTCGTAACCAGTGAAGTATCAGTTCACCCACGTTCCAGTTCTTTTCAAATTCTTGTATTAAGAGAAAATATTAATGATGTAAGTAAATAAAATTATATTACTTATAAAAACTAATTTCTACAATTTCTTTTCAAGATATTTTCCACGAATTGATTATAATACATGTTCAATGTATATAGAAATGTAGATTGAAATAATATTCAATAAGTCACTCCCTCAATGCATTTAACAGTATTCTGTTTTGTATTTGTGAAAGTAATAAATGAAAAACATAAGAAAAAAAAGTAAAGTAAGTAAAAAAATGCATGGTGAACGCACATAAACGATTGACGTTGTTGTGAGCTACTATATGGTTGGGAGCCAGACTAGTCATCCTTTCACAACTCATCCTGGGCGACTATTCATTCTAAAATAGTACTTTACGATGCAAGTGTCATAAGTAACACTGTTTGGCACGGCGCAGTTTAGGGCCCGAGCGCAGCGAGCGTCCTAATAGCTGGGCCGAAAAGTGTCCCCATGGCACGAGTATCGTACAACATTTTATAGCACTGTGCTAAGTTCACATTTATGCCCCCTTTTCCGAGTCATGAGTCGCACTTTCTGGTAGCGCGAAGTTTAGGAATTACTTTTTTGATTTCTATTAAGCACTGCACCGAAAAGAATTTCTGGCGAACATTTCTTGGGAATAACTTTTTAGAGGTACCAATGTTAACTCTTTGGGGTTTAAAGCGTGTTCAGTTTTAAATTGTATTCGTTGAATGCGATTTTTTTTTATTTTCATTGTACGGATGGTCGAAGTAGAATCTTGTTAAATCGAGGCCTATCCTTCTTAACGCAAAGTAGCATCATTTTGCTAGGAGATATAGATATATTATATTTATGAATGATTTTACCAGCGACCCGTAAGCAACTATTTTCCTTCGCCTGCGCAGAGAGGGAAATGGTATTATGGGACCTCAGAATATGAAATATCGTATGTCGTCTAAGCCGTCAAAAAAGAAATCCTTTATGCACTTCTTTTGCAGCCTCGGCTTCGCCTCGGCATAGGGTTATGTACTATTTAATTTTTCACTCTGACTGATCAGGTTAACGAATTATTCATCAACAATCTTTTCAATCTGCTCTGTTCTGATTATACATTTCGATTTTGATTCAATATCGATATACATACTTCAATTCATAGAGACATTCAGCGTGCGACTCATCATTCGATAAGCTCCATGATTCTATAATTGCATTCTCAAATTTATTATTACAAGATTTATTATTAGAAGATTCGGTATTCGATAAGCTCCATGATTCTATAATCACATCCTCAAATTTATTATTAGAAGATTATTAGATACTAAAACCACAGAGAACAGTTCCCGATGCATCTGCCCTCTAGCGGATTTCATTTTGGACACATTACCTCATATGGTCCTTGTGCAGGTGTCAAATTGTCTCTGCTGGTTAGCCGATGACCTACATTTGGCAAAAGTTCTATTTTTGCCTTTTCGATAAACATATTATAATTCTGGTACATTTGCTGTGGACGAGCAGCTTCATATTCGAAAATTTAAACAAATTAACAATTCAAAATTTTTTTTGTTAGCTAGAACAGCGGAATTCAATTTTGTAACGAATAATATTCGTTATTCTCTCTCCCACCAATTAACTTAAATGTATGAAATTATATATTTATTATTATTTTCGAGTTAATAAATGTATTTCCTGTTAACTCAAGACAATTTAAAAATTGGAAATCTAATTTTGAGGCTCTGTAGATCCGTGAGGAATGGTCTCAGAGGGTTAAAATGTTTAGGGGTTGTTATTTTTCAATTTTCTCTTTAAAATTACACAGTTAGTTTGTATTTAATTTTTTAAACAAACAACTCTGATATTATTTCTCTCAAATAAAACAATTCCACAAAATGTAGAAATAAAAATTGTTTACGCGCATAAAACATTCAAAGTGAATCATTTTGTAATCGACCGCATTTAAATGTCTACTGTCAATGTGGGTAGGTTTGTTATATAAGGATTACGAAAAATGAAAAAAGAGATTAACTGTAAAGCTAAAAAGTCATATGAAAAAGTAAGTAAAAAAATAGATCAGAAGCATAGGTAATAAAAATATTATATTACGTGCCTAGGAAGCAAAAAACTAGAGAGCTTTAGCTTCGGCTCGGCCGATAATTTTCACGTGCTCTGCGGCTTTTTTCTTCTTCTTAGGTGTGTATACTATTTTTCATGAATCCCCCAGTAGAAATTAACTTTTTCGTTTTGGCCGCAGGAACGAACATACAAATATAATACATATTAAATAATCTATAGTGAGATTAATATTTTTTGAACAATTTAGGTATTCATGTATTTTTTGAATGTATTCAGGACGTAAAAATTATCTTGATTGATAAATTAAAATAGCGCTTTTATTCAATGAATGTTTTTGCTTTTTTGTGATTCATTTCAAAGCATGGGTATCTATCTATCCATCCAAAAATTGAGGAAGTGGAAGGAGTTGGAAAAGATGAGGGGCGAAGGAAGCAAGAAAATTCATAATTTCCACAAATACAAGTCTCGTCGTTCCGTATTCATTCAAGTCTTATTGCAGTATAATTTGCAACTCATACGCGAGGGGCCCTATTGTATTATTCAAATCGCTTTGCGAGAATACAGCCCAGCTCGTTTTAAAGTTTGAATATGTAAACGCATGTGAGAGGAGCTACGAGAGCATTAATGTTCAGCTTGATGCATGCATTAATTCACTCGTTTCTCTTTCTACGCTTGCAGGTATGTACGAAAATAGTGTGCATACGAGCACGTCCGACCAGTAAATAAGCATGCATATCTTTAAATATGAACTACAACTACAATACATATACATACATAAACACATTGTATATAATTTATATATTACTGTATAGTAATGCCCAAGTGCGGAACATGTACAAGACCATTACAGGCAATAACCTTTGCCGACCGCGCGTTCTGCCATTGCCAACTATAAGAACTGTTTCTATACGTCATTTAATTCTTTGATATACAAAACACAATTGGAGTTTTCATTTTACGCTTGCTTGGTATTCTTGAAGAACGTAAAAGGTAATATAATCGAGTAAAGCTGAACAAGTGCGATTTAAAAACGGTCCAGCAAAAAGATAAAGAGACATTATAAATTTAACACACTTTTACACGTATGCTTGTTTCAGCTATGCTTAATTTTTGGTTTTTTTCTAATCGGTCTTTACGTAATGTTAAAAAGAATCCTATGTTGCTATTTTTGCTTCAACGTAGCCGTAAGGTACAACTTACGAAAGATTAAATGTCGACTACTACTTTACCATATTGAAATATGAAAATTACAGCATTCTATTGTCTAAATTTTAAAAAGGAAAGATAAAACTATATTAAAAAATATTTTTTGACCTCGTTACGCTTTTTATTGTTCATGCCAATTTTTGGAAAAATCCAAAAATAGAACGATAACATTATATAAATAACAATATAGCGCAAGTATTTTAAATTTACGGACTCAAAAAGGGCTTAAATGACGGTTTACTGTATTAGACTGTAAAGTGAAAAATAAATTTTCTGGAGAACACACATAACATCCTTTTTAAATACCCCATTTGAAAGGATTTTGTCCAGTCAGATACTTAGAAACAGATAATACAGTGCCTAGGCCACAATTTTTACCGACCGAGCACAGAAAATGTATATTTTTTCAACTTTTTTTTCACTACTTTTTGACTACTGTTTGCAGGATAAAAAATTTTGATTCTGTTTTCCGGAAAAACTACCGGATGAAATTGACTGAAATTTGGTACAGTTGTTCACACCAACAATACGGAGGGCTCCATAGAGTCGTTTTTCGAAAATCAACCTGGAAAAAAAGTTACTAAAATATACATTTTCTGTGCTCGGTCGGTAAAAAATGAGGCTTCGTCATCACCTAAAGGTGATGCTTTAAATACATTGATATAAACCTATGGACCTTCGACGCTAAGAATTTGATACATTTATGCGGCTTTGAGAGAATTCTAAGTCATCGAGTGAATCAAAATAGTTCTATGAGGGTGATGAGAATAAAATATGTATTTTGTTCGATGGACCTTCAGCAACAGCTGCGATATCCAACTAACCATAATGTCAACTTGAACTACTTTTTACGTATAGTAAGTAAAATTGATTTTTGAAAAATTATTAAAAATTAATAATCTATTTTATTCAATTGTTCACACAACTAAATAAGTTAAATTATTTTTAACGAAAAATCTCAACTTCATTACCTTATATTTTATGTACTTAAATAGTGGGAAAAATTAGAAAAGAATCGATCTAGTGGATTTTTAGGTACGGTGTCCATCTCAATCGATCTTTTTTTTCAGTTGTGAGAAAATATTTTAACTTACTTTTTGTTATTTTGAGCTGAAAATTTAACTGGATATTCTTCAAAATAACTCTCTATATTGAATATAATTCATTGATGAATTCATTTTATTGAGTGCTTAAAAAAGTTATTATAATAATGCTCGAAATCCATAGGGAACAGACCCTACTCCTTCTTAAGTATCTTACTGAACAAAGTAATTTCAAATAGCGAAGTAAAAAATAAAAGATTTTTATGTCTGTTTTTCAAAAAAAAATTTTCTTCACTTTTACAGCATAATACTATAAATAAAAAATTGAAAACATTTTGACCCCTTTTGAGCCCTTAACAGCTCAGGAACAATGATGATATGCAAAAAAAATTTTTACTTGTTGATTTTCTATCTTGCATTATATATTTCTCCGATGAACACCAAAATTGAAAACCCAAAACCACAAACGCAAATGTAAAATATTGACTTTAAATGCTTTGTCTTAATAATAATTGTTTCTTTTTGTTTTCTTTCTAAAAGTTTTTTTATAAAAGATGAACTATTTCTTGAGGTCCTCGCATAAATTCCTGATTCCAAAAGTCTCCTCTGAACCCGCTTGAATCTAGTTCTATAAGGAAAATGTTTTTTAACTGCGTACGTGATCCAGATTGTGGTTAATTCTTCTCTCATAAGGTGTAAATTATATTTTCCTTTGGTATGCCAAGATTCACTAAGAGTGTACAATCCAGATTTTTTGTCACAAGCACAAGCCACATCTCCGTAATTGATTAAACGTTTGATGCACTGTCGAAAGCTGAAGCCAATTTTCGTTTTTTTTGCTAATTTTTGTTTAGCTTCAGTAGGAGATAAACTAATTGAATCGGACATCTTGGGTCCTATGATTAATGTCAGATTACTTGTACTGAGATCCTCTATAGTATTGATCTCGGATACGAAGCGAGAAGAAGTGAATACTTCTATGAGACGACTTTCAAAACTGCAAAGAACTACCATTGCAAAGGCTATCCAACTGAGTTTTATAATTCTATCATAATTTTTCGATTCAATTCGTGAAAACTGTCGGTGAACTATCAAATGCAACGTTTCAAGCAAAACATATCGTTCTTTTCGAAGATATAAATAAAGTGTTAGAATCGGAAATGGAATCAAAAAAGCTAAAGTACCAAATGCTAATAAGTTTTTACTGATTATGTGAAAAGAAGAGATTTGGGGGTGTCTGGGTACGATAGCAACATACTTGCTGATAACAGTAGGGTAAAGAAATTCTGATGTTAAATTTAAAACTTCATAGACGTAGATACTATTGCCAAGAATTTCAGATCTAAAAAAGAAATAATAAAATTCATTTTGATTTGTAGATATACATTATTTATTTAAATAGAACGTGTGAAATAAATCATCTTCATACCTGTTGTAAAGAATACTTTCAATTAAGTTATCATAGTTTTTGTCAAATGATTTAATAGAAATTTCTTCAGGAAGTAATGAATCCGTGCGAATTGTAGGTGTGAAATTCATTTTGGCTTGAAGTGTTTGAAAAAATAAAACGTCTTCACCAGTTAACATTTTAGTTTTGTCATTTGATAGATGTACAAAAATAGGATCTTCAAACATTGTTATTGTCATAGGATAGCCATGCAAATTGATAAATTTTTCTGGAAAAAATTTGTCATATTTTTTTAAATAATAAACTTTTCCACGAGAATGATCATCTTGTAAAACAAAAGGATTGAAAGTCAGCAAGTCAAAATTATTTAAAGTCTTGTTAAAAGCAATAATTAGGACGTATGCTGCATCAACGCTCCAAAAGTCCTCGAGTAGTTTTCTTAATGATTCGGCACTCTGACTCACTGAGTGAGATTTTGTAAGAGGGTTTAATATTTCTCGATTCGCAACAGAAGTTCCAAAGTTGCAGTGTTTCTTTTTTTCCGTATCGAGAAAAATATGGCCCCCTGTAATCCAAATGATGAACTTCGCTCTTGGATCCCATTTATCTCCCGTTAAATCTTTCCATCTTTGAACGTTTATATCTTTAACACTCTCAAATATACCTATCACATCGTGCAATTTTATACGATTAGATGTAGAAAATTGATTTATTTTATGTCCACTTTGAAAAATAACAATTGGAACTACTCGAGAGTAAGCTTCTAAAATTAATGCAGACCATTCATTATTTACCTATAAAAAATAAATTAAAAAATATATTTGAATGGCGGATTGAGGAGTACCAAAGTCAGAATACAAATACAAATTTTAGCTTTTAAAAATATTCTGTGAAAATTCGGAAAACATAAAAAATTTGCATTTTTCCGACGATTGCGTTATCCCTTTATTATTTATATTATTTATTCTTTTAACATTAAGTAAAGGTCTCCCGTTACATTAAGTTATAAATTATCTTTTACCTTTGAATCAACAAATCCGTGTATTACCGGATAACCTTCTTCTTGTTTTATGTAAGTTTTGGCTATTTCATAAATGTTTTGTTGGATTTCGTGCCAAACACAAGTATCGGAAGCCACATTGTGAAATAAACAAGTAACTAATGCTAACTGTGCAAACCCCATAGTTCTACAGACTATCCAGGAATGATGAATCAAATACTTACGAAAATTTAAATGGATCAAGTGACTTTCGTTTTAATATACTTAGGAAAAGCGTATTTTTTATCAGTTAGATTAATATGACGTACAAATATGAAAAGATAGATCGGTTAAACCCCAGCAATCAATCTAAGTGTATTTATAATATACATAAACAGGTGTAAAATTATCGATCAACTATAAGCGTATGAGTTCTTGTCAAAAGTTTAATGAAATTTAGAGGGCACAAACAAAATTAAATATAGCGCTGCTACTTATGAATAAAAACACAGTGAAAAACGCTATGAAAAAAACCTTTTTATAAAATGCCATGAAAAAAAAACACACCTTGTCGGATGCGTTAGTTTTTACTCATTAGCAGTGGCGATAGATATGAATGAAATTTCAATATGTTAATGAAAAAGTTTTAATCAAGTTCGTTCGTCATACGCAGTACAAAGCGAGGTTTTTGATATTTCTAATACACAATTTTTTAGATAAAACTTGAAGTTTTAGATCGGAAAACCTCACATTTTTAGCAAAAATAGGTCATTTGAGATGTAGCTTCCAATCGGTTTTTGAAAAATTTCACACGAATTTGACAACCAATTTCAAAACTTTTTTGTTATTTACATTTTTTGTTTACTAAAATAATTAATGCATAAAAACTATATAAAATCATACTTTAGATAAATATATACGAATTATTAAAATCTTGAATATTTGAACTTTACTCATATTTTTTTACATTAAATTGAACTTTTTCTTTTCTTTTTTGTAATAACTGACCGAATATTTCAAAAACAACTTCAAATACAAACTTATTTGGTAAAAGGTATAAGTACTGCACGTAGTTATTTAGAATAACGTCTGAGAGTATCATAAGAAAATCATGATAACTAATAATTAATTATTTATCTGATGGTACCAACTTTGGTAGCTACGTGCAGCACTCATGCCTCTTTCCAAATAAGTTTATATCATCGTTTCTTACCTTCCAGAGGAAGTGCATAGGTTTATAAGTGGTTATAATAAAAACGACTTCAGAGGAATGCTCATCTTTTCAGCACATTAAATTGGGTAGACACTACTTACACTTATGACAGTGTTTTTAATGAACTATTCTAGTCAATCGATTTCATACTTTTCAAAGGCACAAGTTATAAAATGAATATCTTTGAATTATTTTTTTCTAAATTTCTAGTCTAGATTTGTACAACTATGTGTTTGTATTGCTTGTCCAAGGTAAACTGGGCTAATACTTAACAATCATTCTATTAGGCATTCTTCCCGTACAAGTTTGGCCGCAAGATGGCAGTCTTGTACCAGGAACACTCATGCTCAGAGGGCGTTTTTCTTTTACCGCTGTGTTTTTTCTTCAAAAAACTACGTACGAATTTCAAAATGGGGGAAGTTAAAAATCTGGCCTTCTTATCGCTTTCAACCACTTCTTTCTTAACTCCATTCGTTTTGGAAATTTGAATTTCCGAACACCTTGACAATTTTTTACGCTGCATTTCATTTTATTTTACTTAATATTTTTATATTATATTGTATACACTGATAGAAATACCGTTTCGTTGGCAGAAACGGGTCCGTTTCGCCAGACGAAACGGATTGAATTCGGCACCTGCAACAGTCCTGGGAGCACTTTGGGGTTATGTTAAGTGTCAACTGTAAATGAAAACACAAAAGAAACACAAAAAAACTCATAGGCTCGCGGGCTGACCACTGTAACGCAGTATAATGTGTTCATCTGCTTATTTTAGGCAGCGTGTGTGTATAATTGATTCATATAGAGGCCAGCCAGCTCGCCTATGAGTTTTTTTGTGTTTCTTTTGTGTTTTCATTTACAGTTGACACTTAACATAACCCCAAAGTGCTCCTAGGACTGTTGCAGGTGCCGAATTTAAGGAGGTTCGATAGCACTTTCAAGGGGCAGGCGGGGCGAGGGGGTCGCCTATGCTTATACACGGGCACGAAGTAGTGATACCAACTCATAGGAACAAAATATTATTAGCAAAATAGCATGCTGCGGCCGCACGGCACTTATAGGCGAAACTGCTTAACTTCTATCTCGCTGAAAAACCCCCTAAACGCACTTAAAAAAAATATGTGACATATGATTTCGATTGGAAATTTCCTCAGCTTTCCGATGGTGACGTCAGATTTTCAAAAATTTTCCATTTTCCACGGAAAATTGTAAAAATAAACTTTTAACATTAAATATCTCAAAAAACGCATTTTTAAGATTTTTCAAAGTAGTCTCAATCGAAAGCTGAGGAAATTTCCCATCGAAATACATACTTTCCATAGAGTGCATTTTATTTTTACTAGCTGAAATATAGCGATGAACGTGTAAAAACGCGACATTTCGGCTCGCGTGGCTCAGAATCTCACGTTTTTAGACTTGTTTATTGAGCATCCGGTGTTGTAAAACGAGTCGTTTTTTTTTCAAAATGATCAATACCTTCTTGGCTTTCTAAAAAATAGTTTTTTTTTCATTTCTTAAGTCTAATTCGTTTGCATAATGCTTTTTTTGTGACATTGTTGTAACTTTCCCCATAAGACCCATGTATAAGACGTCGTTTTTGATTTTTTTTTCTCGAAAACTAGATTGTAGATCAATCTAAGATTTTAACAGTGCATTCATTTCTTATCAAAGATTGAAATAAAAAAATTTCAGAGGTTTCTAAAGACATGAAGTTTACTATCGAACCTCCTTAATCTGTTTCGTCTGGCGAAACGGACCCGTTTCTGCCAACGAAACGATATTTCTATCAGTGTATAGTAAACAGATAGATACAGCAGCAGCAGCAGCAGCAGAAGCAGCAGATAAGATTGGATGTATGTAGCAGACGCAGTGACCAAACATGAAGTGTGGCAGACCGGCAATCTATTAAGATTCCAAGGCCAAAAAAAAGAAGAAGAAGAAGAAGCAGACGCAGTGGTTACTATTATTGTTATGCGCGTTCCTGGTACAAGACTGCCATCTTGCGGCCAAACTTGTACGGGAAGAATGCCTAATAAAAAAGGCATGAGTTAAAAAATAAAAATCCAAAGCCTTAATTTATTGCAAACACAAGACAACAAGTTTTGAAATAAACGGCAAGACATTTATATCTACATGGGATCACGCTAAATTTTTAGGCGCAGTTTTGTCTCTGAACATACTTTAAATACTTCAAGCGGCATGAGTAAGAAAATCTTTATGCCCAATCTGTCATCATCTCCCGGTCTATATAACACAATAAACATAGAAAATCTTGTGTTCTTTATCATATTAATAACGCTGTTACATTTTCTGAACCAAACAGAAAAACTTTTCCCTGGCTTAAATATTGATTTTCGCTTAGAATATTCAAGCTTTAAAGCATAATACTTAATTAATATATCTATAATTAAATAAATTATGGTAAGGCTCAGAATTCTTTAAATAAACCTGCGCTTGTATGTCACCGATCTTGACGCGCTTTTGGTATGTTATAGTACATGATAAAAAAGTGAAAAACGTTTTTTTCTCAAAAAAAGCGTTTTTCAGCCATAGATGCCATCGCCTTCAATTAAAAAATTAAAAAAAATTCAAGGTAATGTATTTCAATGACGAAAACGAGAAAAAATTTTTCCAGATTTTTCTATATTGGAATCGCCCTAAAAAAATTATTTTTCCCACTCTAACCTAAAATACGCAACTTTGCCGCTAATTTTAGGCTCTCGTAGGAAAAAATAGTATCTCAAACTGGTGCAGATATGGTTTTTTAACAAAACTCGTTACAGCACTCGCCTTCGGCTCGTGCTATAATCCCTCGTTTTGCTAAAAAACCATATGTGCACCCGTTGAGAAATATACTATTTAGTCTTTCGTTAAAAAAGGTCGTTTTTCAGCTCTAGACGTCAGAGTCCTCTCTAAAAAAATCTGAAAAAATTTGAGGTTATGTATATTGATGCTAAAAATAAGTGCAAAAAAAGATCGTGCTTTGTATTGAATCGTAGTGCCGTATATGAATTTTCAAAATTTTCAATGATTTTTTCTGAAGGCCTGAAGCACTCAAAAAATCTGAAAAAATTCAAGGTTGTTCAGTTTATTAAAAAGTATTTTTGTGAATTTTTTCAGATTTTTTAATTACTTCAGGCGTTCAGAATAAATATAGAAAGAAAATGAACGTTTATTGGTTTGGCCAAATTTTGGTTTTGGCACTTTTTTATCATGTACTATAACATACCGAAAGCGAGTCAAGATCAATAATTTTCATTGAAATTTTGTTTATTTTCAAATGCTTTTATATCAATTTTGATCGTATCGAGACGTTTTTATTAGTTTTCCTAGAACCCTTGTTGCTTGTTTTATTGATAGTTCAAAAAATGCAATAGAAACTAAATATGTACTTTTGAAGAACACATAGAAAAATTAAAATTATGAAAATTTCAGCCCTCTTTGTTCATTTATTTTGAATCTGTAAGAGTTCAAAGTTCAATTTTCATTTTTCAACATTTTTCTGATAATATTAGTCATTGATACGTGTTACTACGATTGGACAGCTAAGTTTTCAATTAAAAAGGTATGTATATGATGTCATCGCAATGGTAGAATTATACCTTGTGGTTTCCATTCATATTTCTCCTCCCTTTCTGATCCTCCTCTTCTCTCGAGCTTCAGAGATGTATTAAGCGGCGCCGATTGCTCGATGCGCTACTGGATCTTGGAGGGGTTGTTGCGCTTGCGCCGTTCGGCACTGGGTTAATAGGTTACATTATCGATCGTCCAACACCCCGATTCAAAGCAACTCTCTTTCTCTTTACTGCCACTACTATCATAATCGAACAACTTTGAGCGATTCGTTATGAACATTTCATGCGCTCACCAATATGCCTTGACTGTACCTTCATGCAGCTATTTCTCTCTTGCCACGGATGCCTGGGCGTCATTTGAAGACCAAAATAAGTTCATATATTCCAGCTTATATACTAGCATAAAATATGTAATAAACATAGCTTTGCGCTAAGGTAAATTTTTAAATGTTATCTAGCTAAGCTTCAATCCTTGTAGAAAAAGAAACCAGCGCAAGTTTGCAATTGGGAAATGGCTTAACATGATGGCGTTGAATATATTGCGAATTTAAAGAACATGTTTTTATTGTTGTACGCATTCTCAAGTGTAATTGATAATAGAATTGATTATTTGTTACATCAAATACAGATTATTCTTGCCAACTTAAATAATTTGTATAATTGTTGCTAAAATAAAAATATTTTTAAGTACAAGTGTGATTTTGGTCTGACGTAAACTGATTATTACTACTAATGTGAGTATAAGCCTCTATTATAAAAGTTACTATTTGATATAAGTTTTGAGTAATTTTTACTTCTTCAAAATTACACTGCTATGCTATTATTATAGATTTTTTAAGTTACGTAAAATTATAACAGATCGCAACTTGATAAGATCCAATTTTGTACACTTGCAAAATTTTCGATCGGTAAAATCTTTGTTTATATTGATTATATATGCTCACAATTCATCATTAAGCGATATAAAATGAAAACCTATTAAATCCTAAATAAATAGAATTATAAAAGTGTTAAAATACCTATTTTTTTAGATAAGATATATTAAGACGTTGATTATAAATTGAAACAAATTTAAAAACATCAAACTCTTTATTAATGGTTAATTTTTTAGAACTAGTCTATATTTGACCAAAGGGTACAATTTACTAGCCGAACAGAATGAAAAATATAAACCGTATCATATAAGCAGACTGCAACATTGTCCCACGGTTGATATTTACTTTCTACCTTTTTGATCTCTTTTTCTTCAGCTATATGGAGTTTTTTGCAGGTATACTCTTGAAAACCTTATTATCCATGAAATTTGAAAAATGTGACTAATTTTCTCATTTCTACCTTAATTGTAATAAAATCGAAATAATGTATTTAATGTTTGTGGAAATCGCTATTTCTATATTCGTAATAGTTGTTCGCTAAAAATTTTCAATATAACAACTTGATTATGATATTTTACAGAAAATCTATCTTAATAAACTTCATATTATTTTTGTTGATTTGACTTACAAAAATTTGTAAAAATTTTCAATGATTCAAAAGATCTTCTTTGAAATTTGATTTTTATATTCATAACTTATCGACCTCCATATTCGATGTTCCGATATTAAATTCATAATTTATTTCTATTGCTCTCTCTTCTTTTAGCGTACATCGGTAAAAGTACTTATGCTTTTCAAGCAATTCCATTTTTTACAAGGCCTAAAAGTCGAACGATTCAGCTTTTCAAATATCTCATTTTCTTTCACTGGAATCGAAAATAAAAATCCCGTTTTCCATTATCTATCGAATACGAGAATACACTCACGAATGAATTCTGTCTCCACTTCTTATCTTATCTTTTTACATTTGAAAAAACCATAATGTAAGCAATATTCTAACTTGAGATTTAATTTTCATTAGCCAAGTTTTTTTATTTAAGATTTTTGAATAAGATATTTTCCTTACTTAAGCTATTAATTTTCTATAATTTTTGTTTCTTTCATGGAGCTCTATGATATGCATGAAAGTGAGTTTTATGATGCAGTAAGTGCAGATTTGGATAAAGCCACCTTGACGAGCCATTGTCGACTCGCCATGAATAATTAATAATAAGAATAGTTAATAATCGTTGCATTTTGATTATCTGATTTCATGTAAGTGCGAAGAGTGAGAAGACGTGAACATGCGTATGTCAGCATACGAGAAACTTGCGTTTAACCCTTTAACGCCCAAAATTGCAATTTTGCGCATAAATGTTTGAACGCTTGAAAACCATAGATAAAGTTAATGTTTTTTCTCGAAAATTCATACCCGGGGGTTCTTGGGTGTGTTCTTTCAGAATCCGGTACTATTTTTGCAAAATATTAACAAAATCATTGTTTATTATGCAAATGAAAAAAAAACGTGATTTTTCGAATAAAAAATTTTTTGAAAAGTCGATTTTCGACCTCTTCCTGCTATCGGAGGGCTCTAGAAACCCTCAAAGTCGTGTAATTTTGCTATAAACCTTCGAGTAAAACATTATCAGGATTTTCATATAGCTCCTTTGCTTCTAAAATGGCGAATTCAGAACATGCAGCTGTATCAAACTTCATCAATTTTTTACTCGACAACCGAAAGCTTGACAAAAAAATTGTATACAATAAAAAGTGTTTGAAATCGTTCAGAGTATATGTGTGAATTTTTTTTTTTTTTTTTTTTTGCATTATAATGCATGGACCCAGCGAGGGGTATTCACACTTACTTTATTTTAATAATTACAGAAAATATACAGAAAGTGGAAGGTTACATTAAAGTTGCGTATACTATTTCGAGCGATTAAAGTAGAAAATAAAAAGAAAGAAACAGAAAATAAAGATTGACGTGTGAATTTTTTCAGAATTTTTTGAAAATATTTTTGATTTTTTAAAATTCAGTCAGTTTGCAAAATTCTCAAAGTTATCCAAAAATTCTGAAGCGAACAGCTTCCGCAATCAGGCTTTATGCGTAGTGAGTACACGTATTCAAAGACGCTTGAAACTCTATTCAAGAGCAAAATATGATTTTCATAATTTTATTGAACCCTAGCCGAAACTAAACTTTTCAGCTTTACAGCCAAACCGAAAAAGTCAATTTTTGTTGAGGGATTCATGAAAAATAGTATAGGCACAAGCCTTAGAGACCGTGAGCACAATTCTGAGGCTTTTTAGTTTTTTGATCCCTAGACACATAATTCTATTACATATATTCTTTATAAATAAGTGAGGCTGAAAAAATAAAAATTGTCGTTTTTGTTTTTCCCAGTTTTTACGTTTTGTTTTCAAAAAAAATGATGTAGTCGAGTTGATACATCAAAGAAAATGAACGAATTTATGTTACAACAAGCTGATATGTAATCGCAGATATAAATTATTTCTCATCAGATATACTTGTTTATTTTCGTTGGCCGTAAATAACGTAAAATCTATTTTCATTGGTATACCTGAACTTGTGTAAATATTTGTGTAATTTATGGGATCGAAGGCGTCTCGCGCCCTTGCTGAGGATTCGATGTTTTGACAACGTACATTAGTTCCATTGGGTAGCAACGATCTTTAAGCAAATAGGTCAATCTCTTGAAAATCTCATCCTTGTCTGGCTGTTTGTGCCGAAGTAGTTGCAGCAGTGACAGTAGTCGCAGTAACAACCAGCAGCACCAAATACGTTTGTATATATGCTGAACCAGTTACAAATTCATGCAAATTGCTATAAAATCGATTTATCGATGAAATGCGCTTACCTCCGCAATGCACATGCCTTTCGAATAGCCGAAGAGATGGAGTACACTACTGCTGTATAACATACGAATTACGGATTAGCGATTGCGCCCGCTTGTATACAAGCACACATACGCGCCCGCGTATACATATTGAGTGCCTACTTGTAGGTGCGCGTATACAGTGTAGCATGGCTCCTCCTGTATATGTTGAGCTTTGAGTTGACGCACGAATCACTCTTATATAATACGCTTGTCTTAACGGGTTGTCATTGTTTGAAAGTACGAAAAAAGTTCAAATGGAATCACCAGATTTTTACAAAAATATATCCCGTTGGATTCGCTACTAAGATCCAAAATATAAAATGTCAATATTTCATTTTTTGTAAAATTGGTTGAAATTCATTCTCTGCGTTTTTTCGCGAAAAATCGTGAATCATATAAATCGTCAAATATAAAATTAAGGAAAAAAAGTAAAACGGATAATTCTTAAAACAAGATCAGTAGAAAATATTTGCAATGAAATACATTTTATGCACAAGTACATAGTCAGCATCCGTTTCCCTTTTAAAAATTATTAGTTTATTCGTATTACCCACAACCCTTAGGGAGAAATACAGTGAAACCTACTAAATTCGAACCTGCGGTTACTTCGAAAACTTGGTTATTTCGAAGTACGTCACTGGTTCCAATATGGTCTTCTTTAAAACATTTTTAAAAATACCCAATTTGAACCTTAATTCAAAGAAACAGTAAGCTTTTTTTTGATATTTATATATGCAAAATTATATTCAAAATTATCTTCAAAATTATATTTGCAATTTGTTAATACCTGGGACAATGAACAAGTACAGATAACATTTAAAGTACAATAGCAATAGGCAAAGGATAAACCAGAGTCCATCTCCAACGGCGTTGAGTAGTTTTTCTAAATCGAAGTTGTATAAAACAAACAGAAACAAGGTCGAAATGCTACTTGAGCAGACGTCTAATAAACCCATTAACGCTGAGAGGACACGATTTTGACATTCTAATTTTCGCTTTTACCGTGTCTTAATCGAAATGAGAAAAGTTATAAAAACCACTACAAAGGATGTTCTTTCCAATGGTGATATTTAAAATTGCGTAAATTAACAATTCACAATAAAAAATTGCAAATTTACAGAAAAAAACGTGTTTCTGAGGTCAAATTATCATTTTTATACGGGGTCAATGTACACAGAACGCGCCCTTAAGATCTCTATGTTCAGAAACCACGATCAGTTTAGTTTAACAAAATTTTTTTCTTAACAAAATGGCGGCTGGAGTAAAGAATTAATTTTTAAGATCCACTTCGTTTTTGGTGCATTCTCAGTGGTGCAAAAGCGACAATCATAATTACCTAGCGTTTAACGTTTTATACCTAATTGTTGTTATTTATCACTTGCAGCTCAACAAAGAACATTGTCAGAGCTTTATGAATGATGTGCTGCTCGGTATTACTTTTAAGGGAGGTTATAGTATTTTTCGGCTAAATTTTTTATTGTTTCGTTATTTTATTTTTTAATTTTCTAAACCTTATAGAGTATTGTGTTAAAATTTTACGCTAGTTCAAGCAAATCGTTAGGCCAAAACTATTGCGTTGATAGATACTCCTTTTATCAGCGATTTTACTAGGTACTGAAGTTGTGATTTTTTTTCTTTCAAAAATTTTTTTTTATGAACAATTTTTCGATACAGAAACATAGTCAAAATGACAAAAAAACTTAGATCTATTTCAGGGGTCACTTTTAACCCCTCGTGTCACCCAAAAAACTTGATTGTGTGCTGCTGCCCATGATCACGATTCGGGTCAATCTTAACCCAGTTGAAAAAAATTGCGTCGATTTCTACGTGGATTATCTACGCAGATTCCGCGTGGAAAGTACGTGGATTCTACAAGGAAAGTGCATTGATTTCATGTGGAATCTGTGTGGATCATTTTTGGAAAAATCTGCCAAGATTTTTCGGTTATCTCTTGAAAACTTAATTCCACGCTTGTATCCTTTTTCAAGGAATAATCGAAAAATCTTGGCAGATTTTTACAAAAATGATCCACGCAGATTCCACATGGAATCAATGTACTTTCCTTGTGGAATCCACGTACTTTCAACACGGAATCTGCTTGGATAATCCACGTATCCATGCAATTTTTTTCAACTGGGAAGCAATACAACAAAGGTAGTAAAACTTTTTTAGGGTCTACTAACGGACTGTTAATAACATTATGATGTCCAGATTCTAGAGAATTTCTCTCAGACCACTTGTAGTCAGTATAATGTTCTTTACGATCTCTGCTGTCCCAATAGCACTTGAAACATGGTTACTTTGTAAATCCAGATTGCTGTCCTGCTGATGGGAGGGGGGGCCAACATAGAGGAACTGAACGCAAACGGCCACCTTTACGCCGATCGTTTGAAGAAAAAAAGGTGTGTTACAAAAGAAGAAGGTAAAAAGGCATACGAAATGAACAATATTTCATCAAGTTTTGTCCTCTTTTCATTCACTTAATCTTGAAATGAGCTTAAAATGACCCAGCATAGTGAAAACGAACTTTGATTCAAATTCCCAGCGACCCTCAAAATATAGATGTGATATTTTTTGCATTCTTATATTGAACTCTCTAAGTTTGACCTTCAAATGACCTTGAAGGTAAGATCGTAAAGGTCATCTGACTTCAGATTTGAATTCAGCATCCTGAAAAACCTATATAGGGATAGTTTTAGATTTTTAAACCTATTTTTCATGATTTGACCTCTAAATGACTTCAAATGACCTTAAATCGATCTGATGGCGAAAAATCGACGACGGATTCGGATTCAGCGACCCCAAAAACAAAGTGTACTGGGTCCGGTCTCTGGAACTGAGCATTTTTTTTGTGTGCCTGTGTTATGTTATATTGGAATGAGTTTACCTATTCATAGCTATATAATATTTGTCATGCAATTCTATTTTTCAAACTTATATTTAAGGCAACATTTTTTACTATTTCAATATTAAATCTGCAGACAAAATGCAGCTGAATTCATATTTAAAATCTGTGCATTTTTGCAGAAGACTGAAGGTTTTTTTGACAGATTGTAGTTTGTATTTTCTTAAACCAAGTTAATCACAAAATCATGACCCTTGGTGCACTACAAAATGTCATTGTTTGGCAATTTTTCTATAATACCTAATGAGATATTTGTGATAAAAAAAAATATTTTACCCTGCTCAAATGAAGAAGAACCATTTTCTCATGATTTTTATAGCAACTAGACCTTGTTATTTCAAAAGCTCTGCTTAAATCATGCGGTAAAAGAGTTTTGAACTTTGAAAAAATGAACATTGCAAAATATCAGAATAAAACTAAGCTGAATTAATCTTCTCTATACTTTATTGTCATTATATGGGCCGTTGCATTTAGTTACAATTTCATGTTATTACTTTTACAATTTTTTTCTCCATGACTGGACTTTATTGTTTGTTGTCCAAAGCATGCATCCATAATTGAAACACTACCACACCATAAAAATTTATTATTTTAATTATCATAAACTTTTGGTCCAAATATAATTTACGTAACATTGCTTTACAAGATATGTGTAAAATGATCAATTCTTTCTGTGATAAAGAACTTTTGCCTGATACACGATACCGAATTGATAAACTTTTATCGTCAGATTAAGTACCACGCGATTTGTATTAATTGTGATGTACGTATACGAATTCATTTGATAGAAAAAAAGAGAAAAAGGTTTATTGTGACTCGTGCGAAATAGTAGTTTTCGATACAAGGGCCATAAGTAACACTTTTTGGCACGGCGTAATTTAGGGCCCGAGCGCAGCGAGGGTCCTAATAGCTGGGCCGAAAAGTGCCTCTTATGGCCCGAGTATCGAACAACATTTTATAGCACTGCGTGGCATAAGTTCACATCTATGGCACGCTTTTCGGTGGCATAAGTCGCACATTCTGGCACCGCTGCGTTCGCATCACACTCGCATACGCTCGTGCGCTAACCTCACTTCGCGCTACCAGAAAGTGCGACTCATGGCTCGGAAAAGGGGGCATAAATGTGAACTTTGCACAGTACTATAAAATGTTGTTCGATACTCGGGCCATAGGGGACACTTTTCGGCCCAGCTATTAGGACCCTCGCTGCGCTCGGGCCCTACACTACGCCGTGCCAAAAAGTGTTACTTATAGCACTTGTATCGAAAATTACTATTATAGTACTGTGCAAAGTTCACATTTATGCCCTCTTTTCCGAGTCATGAGTCGCACTTCTGGCACCGCGCGTTCGCATCACACTCGCATGCGCTCGTGCGCTAACCTCACTTCGCGCTACCAGAAGTGCGACTGATGACTCGGAAAAGGGGGCATAAATGTGAACTTATGCCATACAGTGCTATAAAAAATGTATCAGTCCAGGATAATAATTTTCTCGTAACTTTAGACGTATCAGATAATATTAGAAATTTACTACAGAAATATGAGAATTGTTACTACTACGTAATGCATGATAGGCCCGAAGAAAGTTATTATTTAGCGGATAATTTTGATGGCAGGATGTACAAGAAACTCATTACTTCACTTCCCGA
Organism: Trichogramma pretiosum; assembly: GCF_000599845.2. Classification (NCBI taxonomy): domain Eukaryota; kingdom Metazoa; phylum Arthropoda; class Insecta; order Hymenoptera; family Trichogrammatidae; genus Trichogramma; species Trichogramma pretiosum. The sequence continues at coordinate 306,132 of NW_019641683.1, forward strand.
TGAAAATAACAAATCATATGCTTCATGCGTATTTAATAGTGTCGGCTCTCCAGTTTTCAAAAGCTCCACATACTTAATATGGTCTATTCAAATATCTCTCAAGATTCCAGCTGAAGCTCGACAGAACAATACTGTTACGTGGGCTCTGTGGTGTGGAAAAAATAAGCCTGATATGAATATTTTCATGAATATATTTGTAGACTACATGAAAGTACAGTCTACTAAAGGGAATTATTGCATCATTAAATATAAGTCGATGAAAATAAAACTGTACGCATTATGCTGCTGTGTCGATTCCATCGCTCGGAGTACTATGCAAGGAGTAACCCAGTTTAATGGGCGTTACGGATGTAATTGGTGTTTTCACCCCGATGAACCAGTCACAAACGAGAAATCCAATAAAACCACGTTGGAGTATACGCTTTTAAATCAAAAGGTACCATTTCGAGATGCCAAATCAACAATTGACCATATTGAAGAAGCATTGGAAGCAAAAGATCCAGTAATGGGGGTTAAAAAATCATCTGCTTTAATAAATCTTCCAAAACTTGATATTTCTTGGCATACGCAGACAATTCGCAACGTACTGGTTTGATATCGCTGGTACACCATTTTATGTTCCACCAAAAATAGTGTCTGAATTGGAAACAGTAATAAAGTCGATGAAAGCTCCAAATCAACTTTGTCGCTTATCTCGTCCCTTCAAAGAAAAAAAACAATGGAAATCTAGAGAATGGGAAAATTGGCTTCTTCATTACAGTTTACCAATATTAAGATCGTTAGAAAATTTTGAAGAGTATCATGACCACTGGCAACTACTTGTAAACTCTTGCCACATTTTATTGGGCAATCAATTTCAAAAGAACAATTACGAGAAGTTAATGGAAAACTGCAACTATTTGTAGTATTAACGCAAGATTTATATTCAAAAAGAGCTATGACATTTAATATTCATCAACTTTTGCATTTAGTTCGGAGTGTGGCGCAGATTGGGGACCGTTATGGGCACATCATGGATATCCATTCGAAGATGGAAACAGTAAATTTGTGAAGACTGCAAAATCGGCTAAAGGAGTTTTACACCAAATTTGTTGCAGTATTAATTTTAAGCGTAGCATAACTATTGTGAAACTTCATCTTAAAGCTAAAAAATCGAAGACATTACAATTCTGCAGATCTCTTGATGCAAAATTTACGCAAAAATCGTACAAAGTTACACCTTCATCAGAGTGTAGATATTTTGGAAAACCACAAAAAGTTGAGGACTTATGGATAGACCATCTTTCATTATTTGAAGAATTTTCATATACATGTAAAAGAATGGTTAAAAATGAATGTTTGTACTCATCCAATCTCCTAAAGCGCACGAACAATTCCTTTGCACAAACTGATGAGGGAGTGTTCATCAAAATTCAAAAGTTTATCCTAGACTTTTTAGATAAAAAGGAATGCACTGTTTGCAAAAAAAATTAACACAAATGATGAGGGCGGTATTAAAGTCGTTCTTTCAATCGAAGATGAAATTTCTATTATTGATACCAATTCAATAAGAAAAGTTGCAGTTTTTGTAAAAGTAAAAGCAAAAAGATATATTTCTTGTGTACCTCACATGTACCATTATTAATACTTCAGTTAAATATTAAATTTACTTCTAATACATTATTAATCTTGTACTTTTCTTTCTTTTCCTGCCGATTCAACATGAAATATATACATATACTTAGGTTTAATTCTGCGTTGAAGCAATAGTATAATTCGTAAAAGAAAAAATATGGAATCAATAATGAATCAACGTGTTTCCATTGCTGATTTATGGCAAAATGAAGTTGGTATCTACGTAGAGTTTAAAAAGCCAAATAATCCATTTTATCCGTAACGATTCAGCATAGATTCAACATGAAATCTTGATTGATTCCGTAGTGAATTCGCCCTGTAAATTTTGACTGCGTTTCAGAGTTGAATCGGCTTCAAATCAGGTTTTATTACAGAATCACCCTAGATTTTAGTACGAAATCTACTCGGTTTCCTTACAAAATCATTTCATATATACTTTTCTCTGTTGTACGATCTTATCACATCTTTTACTCCAACATATGAAATTAGATTTTGTATATGAGTTTGAGCTGTTGTTATTCACTTTAATTTTCGGTTCAACAATTTCGTTGTTGACGTTGGGTGATCAATTGACGATTGCTTCATTTAGAAAATGTATAAATACAGTAGGTAGTACCGCTAAATGTGGTCATGTTGGTTCTAGGGGGGTTTGATAACATTAATGGGTTGATATCATTAAGCGAAAAAATAAAGAAACAATTATGACGTAATAATTTTCGTTTGATACTTGACGATGATTACTATTGTAACAATCGTTTCTGTTCTATCTTCAATATCGCTATTTTCTATTTTTATATTTTCGTATTTTTTATACTGAGAATATCATCATGGATCTCATCTTCAGTGATTTGATATGGTGTAATGAGGCGCGTTTAATCGGCGCCACTCACTTGTCCGTTGGACAGGGGATTGCTCTTGTGTAGCAGGCTCGTCGCGTCGTATCAGTAGCATCGGGTCCAGGTGTTATTGCTTCGGGCTCGGTTATCAGCTTAGTTCGACATTGTAACTATGGACTTGTGTTAACTTGCATGGTATTGAATTAATTTTTTGTTTGTTATTGGAATTATTTTGATTAAGAAAGGTAGTAAAGTTTCGGAGTAGGTGATGAGTTTTGTTAGTGGACTTTAGTCTTAAAGAAATTTAAAAATGCTTAGTTCTTTTCTTTTCTTTGAAGTCTCGGTAGTTTGATTGGTTAACGTGTGAGTGGACATTTAGTTATAAAAAAATGTTTTAACTTTTCGGATTAATTAGTTACTAATCGTGTTACTATTATTTAAGTTAATTTAAATTTATTATTGTTAAGGAGTTTCTAGAGTTGCTTTTCTCCTGGCCATCTTCTTCTCGTCTCATGTACCCTCGTGTCATGACTATTCTTGTCTTTCTTTGAGTAGTTTGGATGCTGTATATTCTCCTTTCTTGTTTCCGTTGATGAACGTGACTGAAGTTGGAGTCGGAGGACGCTCGGTTGTAGTATTCTTTTTTAGAGATATTATTCAGTACTCTTGCTATTTTTGCAATTGATGTACTATAAATCCACCAAGTCCGAAGGAGATGCAGATGATACTTAACGTCGTTAAGTAACCGTACGTAACGTACTTATGTAGATCTTCTGACTTGCTTGTGTTTATCAGATTTTCATACCTTTGTTGGATCTCATTAAATGGTATTTCAGTATTTTCAAGAGAGGTTCCTTCTGATAAGGTAAAGAGGATTGCATTTATTTTCTCTGGAATTTAGGGGTGCATGTGGCTCTCGTTTAAGATTATGTAAGGAAGGTAGAAGAACTGGATACTTTTCCAATTCCCCGTTGTGAAATAAGCGTCATGTGGCGAACTTGAAGTTGCACATATGTTTTAATTGCAGTATTCCGACCCTCTGTATTGACAGGTATTCCATTGATTTTTCGTACGTAGTGAGCAGGCTATGTTTTTCTTTGATTGAATAAAGTCACCCGTTAATTGAGCTTAAATATACCCAAGTATCTCTGCTGTCATGTTTTACAAGGACGTTGCATTGTGTTAAACTAATTAAGCTGGGTTTGTGGAGAAGCATATACTCACAATCTGCGTTCGTATTGGCCTCTACGACCAGGTGTTCTTTAGGGCAAATGCGTTTGTTACCCAAGTCCTTGTAATTTGGTATACTTTCTTCGTTGAGGAAACTATAGGACTGCGAGTAATCATTCACGGCGATATATTTGGACCTAGGCTTTATGCTGCCTGCTATTCGGGTGTTTGTGAGTTCTTGTGGAATAGGAACGGGATGCATTCGGTATAAGTAGGTTGAGAATTTCTCCAACAAATATATAGAGATCTTTATGATTATTTTCTGACTCATGTTTAATGTTTATACCAACCAATCAAACTACTGAGATTTAAAAGAAACGAAAAAAAATAAGCATTTTCAAATTTCCTTAAAACTAAAGTTCACTAACGAAACTCATAACCCACTCCGAAACTTTACTATCTTTCTTATTCAAACTAATTCTAATAACAAACAAAAAATTTAATCAATACCATGCTTAAACAAGTCCATAGTTACAGTGTCAAACCTAGCTGATAACCGAGCTTGAGGCAATAACAACCTGGACCCGATGCCACTTACACGACGCGACGAGCCTGTCACACAAGAGCAACCTTCTGTTTAAAGGACAAATGATTGGTGACGGTTGAACGCTCCTCATTTTTTTATTGAATAAGCAGGCTGGGTGGTTGGGTAATTGTAATGGGTAATTTGCATGTACGGTAGTCCGTTGAAAGGTACGATACTAGTTCACTCAGGAGCTTGTCCTCGCTGGCATTGGCCGGTGAACGCATTTTCTGTTGGTTCGCTTGCCCCGACGCATTTGTTTGGAGTTGCGAGCCCAAGTTTTTTTGTTTGATTCGACGCTCTTTTTCGATATGACCGCGGTTATAATAATGGCGACAAATAATATGGTTCTTGTATTTTTCGGTAGTGTGGTTATTTTTGCCGCACTTCGTACAAGTGGTTCAAACGTGATTTGTAGTTGTGGTCGTCTATTCGTCAGTCTGTTTATTTAATATATCGAAAGCGACTCTCCAATTTGCCTCTCATCTGTCTGGTCAGTTCAAGTTCTTTTTCTATTCTTATGGCTTCTTTTACTAGTGCATCGAAATCGTTGTTGTTAGTTAGTTGCAAAGAGATGGGCTCAATTAACTACTTTTTAAAAACTTCAATTATGACTCGTGGGAAGATCCATTTTAAATTCACTACCTGCGATGGTCCCTGTCCCTTTTATTTATAAAATCTGGTTGCAGCTCTGGCGACAGAGAGCGTATCTTATTGGCAAATGTCAAGACTTTCTCCCCGTCCAATGTTGTTGGGCCAATATATTGGGTATATTGGGTCAATAGCTCTTGAAGTGAACTGACAGACAAGCCGGCGGAGTACAATTTTCTAAGCTGTTTTTTAAATTCCTCCACCTTATCTATGGTAGTGGTCTTTAAGGATTTTCGGGTTTCAGAGCCCACTGATTAACTCATTAACGTGCTAAAGTGCAATTTTCTTCATGAATTTTCCATTGTAAAAAAATTATAGATAAAGTTAAAAAATTTTCTTGAAAATCCATACCCAGGGGTTTTTGGGTATGTTTTTTCATAGTCCGGTGTTATTTTTGCGATAAATAAACATTATCATCGTTTATTTTGCAATTAAAAAAAAGCGTGATTTTAACACACATTTAACTAATTCTAGGAAGTCTTCCAACCCTGATGTAGTTTGGTTGAAGGTCGGTATTAGGCAATATGGACTAAATTCGGCCGCGAGATGACAGCAGTGTCAAAGGTCAAGTCATGCGCAGATGCATGATTTTCGTGACCGGGCGATCTCGATATCTGTAGATATTTTCCGGTGCGACCCATTGACAGATCCTTCTGAATATTAAAAATAAATAAAAAATAAATAATAATCATGAACTGTAGTGTTAAAAATTATAAGAGGGAAAAAAAGTTTAAATTCCCAAAAGACCTTGAATTAAGGAAACAATGGTTAGAAGCAATTAAAAGACCGAACTATAAACCAAAGTCATGGTTTGTGCATTGAACATTTTCAACCAACAGATATTTATACAGAAAGTGTCCTAGGAAAGTAATATTAATAACTTTTTACTAATTTGATCATATTCTTGAAGTTTTTCTTATTTCATTATAAAGATAATTAATTACCCTTTTTATTTTATAGGAGGATATGAAATGAGTCGAGTAAAACTAAGAACTAACTGCATTCAAACCATTTTTTCTCAAACAGAAAAAAAAAGAAGCAGCACATCCATCGACAGTATGTTATTTTGTACCATTTTTTAGTACAAATAATAAGAAAAATAAAATTTTCATGTAAAAACGATTTTTAATAAACAATTTTAATAAATAATTTTGAAAAAACATTGAAAATTCTCAAGAACAATACAACAAGCTTAAACCATACTATTTTTTTCTAAATGACACTTTACAAAACATGTAATGTATTAAGGTGGCTCGTCAGCAATCATAACAATAGTATAGCGAAGCATTTGTCTGTCTTTTTCTCGCATTAGACAGGCAACCGCTCGCACCATTCAAAATCAATGATCTAACATACCAATCGAAAGGTAGTGACTTGAATCATAACATACTCGTTTTTGGTTAAGATCTGTTGTTGAATAAAAAAGTTAGTGCGTAAAATGTATGAAATTATGATGGCCTCTCATAAGAGCCCATGTTAAATTTGCTATTTTCAACGGCTTCGTTCTCAAAAATTAGTACGATAACCCATGCTGAAATTTCTACAGCATATCAAGGGCACCTTAAATGACATTTCTGGAAAGTTTCATAAACATCTGTTGTTGACCTGTTTTACTGATGAACCACCTTAATTCTTATCACTTAATAGTATAAAAATATAAACTTTGCCCCCAATGTTCAGTAGTGTCAATTCAAGGGAATCTTACACGAAATTCTAGAAACCTCTGAGAAAACGGTCGCATACGAATTTTCTCTTTAATACCCAAACCCTTTCTTTAATATAATTTTGCTCTCATATTATCGTCTTTTTCTAGCATTTTTTTCTTTTCTCTTTCTACCTTTTCTATTTTCTCTTTCAGCTTTTTTTCTTCTCGTTCTCGCTACTCTTCTTTTTTGAATAGCTGAGCTACCATTTTCAATTTATTGTTCTCTGCGTTTACTTTCATTTCAGGCAGCCCGCTATACATACAGCAAGACGCGAGCTACTCGGGACTTCCCGGACGATTCGAAGTGAGGACCGGAGAAATATAACTGCTTTTTTACGACCACCATAAAAAATCGATGGTCACTTATTTTCTCTTCCGAAAAATTCTATCGAACGATCTAACGTTCGAATATTCGAGAATTCGATGCGTTCACCATAGTTTGGAACGATTTATTTTTCTATGCATTTCCCCCTTCCGCCTTAACAAAAACATTATCAAAAATGAAGAAAAACAAGGCAACGTATAGAAGTGCAATTTCATTAATACCAAAGAATAAAATAGGAGAGAAAATAGACATTTCAAGGTTAATGAAAGTCGTTCACAAACTCAGACCTGTAAGACCCAAATATAATTACACTTGGGATGTTTTTATTGTATTAGATGATTGATGTCCAAGATAATAAAAACTTAACTATTAAAACGATGTTATTACTAGCATTAAGTACAGCGCAGCGAACACAGACCTTATCTTTGATTAAAATAAGTAATATTATAATTTCAAATCATGGCTTAGAAATTAAGATAATACCAGATCTAATAAAGATCTGCAGAGTTGGTAGTAACCAAATACTGCTACAATTGCCCAGGTTAATTGATAAACCCGATTTAGGCGTATACTCCACGATACTTGTATAAATTGGAAAACCAAAAATTTCAGAGGAGATAATGATAATTTATTCAGAACAAACCTTATTGAGCTATCACAATCAAGACTTTCAGTCATTTAATCAAAACAGGTCTTTCTATGAGCGGTATTGACACAACTATCTTTACGGGCCATTCTACGCGCCATGCAGCAAGCTCGAAGGCTTTGCAGAAAGGAGTCGATATCGATACGACAAGGCTCATAGCAGGCTGGTCGGAAAGATCTAAGACTTCGCAAATTTTTATAATAGACCGATCATTACTGACAGCTTCGACCTAGCAAATCTATTTCTCAGATGTAATCAAAATGATTAATTTTTTCACATACATTCTTGTATTCATTCACTGTAGTTACAAATAAAGTTCAATGTATAAATTTTACCTTTTTTTCTTCTCTTAACATCTACAATTGGTAATGTAGAAGAATGAGGAAGTAGTATAATTAAACGATCATCGAGTGAAGTTCGATCGTAATTATATGAAGCCCTCGTTCGAATACATTACTAACCACTGCAGTTAATAACCCTCCCATATAGAAGGCGGTGAAATTGCATCTGACTCTAAAAACTGAAGCAAAAAGGCAGGTCCGTACGCGGTGCTAGGTAATAAAGCGCCACGTGCGGCCAAAATCTTACTTTCAGGGACTCTAAATTCGTGACCAGCGAGCCGTACGGGGGCGTCTACAATTGGTTATGTATTCAAGCGAGGACTTCATATAATTGCGATCGAACTTCACTCGGTAAGTTCGTTTGATTGTTTAATCATCCTGATTTCCAGGACTATCAATACAATTCCACTACGCAAAATACTGCCTATGTTCACACTCGCATACATCCACACAACCAATACGCACTCTATTTAATATTTAAATTTAAATATTGCATGTGGGTTGTATTTTTACATACCAGCGGCCCGAAAGTGACTACTTCCCTGCAGCTGCGCAAAGCGGGAAGAGCGATTTTCGGGCCACTGTGTATGAAAAATAGTATACAGGTCTATGCCGCGAAAAAAGAAAGCCCCAGAGCACGTGTTTATCGGTCTCGGCTTCGCCTTGGCCACTAATTACCCGTACTCTGGGACTTTTCTGTTTTTCGCGGCCTAGGGCAGTAATATACTATTTCCAGAGGCCTATGAGATCAAACTAAACCTACTTAGCATATTTTCTAGGTGTACCAAGTATCCTCAAAAAGTTTGGAGCAGATCCATGACCCGGAGTTTGGGTGGTCTCCTTATTAATTTAATCTTGTGAGCCTTGAGACCTATTTTTAAAAGTTTTTCTTTCTAATTAGAAAACTTTTGAGATTTTCAATCTCGACATAGAAGCACTTAACAGAAAAAAAAACAAAGAACACATATTTTCAAAATTAGAAAGAAAAATATATTAATTTTTCCGGAATACTTTGCATCCTTTTTACGAAGTCCTAAAATCTGTAAAAAAAATGTTAAATTTAGCCCTCTTGAATTAATTGATAAATGGTCCCAAAAATTCAGACATTTTCTTAGACTAATTTTAAAACTTCTTTATTCTTTGCATTTTTCGTTTCAATGCTTTTATTTCGTGATTGAAAATTGCAAAAGTTTTTAAATAAGATAGAAAACCTTTTAAAAATGTGTTTCAAGGCCCATGAAATCAAACTAATTAGGAAGCTTCATTATTATGTACCAGGAAATCCCAAAAAAAGTTTGGGAAAGATTCTTCACCCAAAGCTGAAGTAATCTTCTTATAAATATCAAATTTTTGATAAATTGTGGCAATCAAAAAGGAGATAAAAAAATTTAGTTTTGAATTTTTTTCTGATGCCAATTTCAGCATTATAAGCTCGAAGAATTCCCTTTCTAGAGTTGTTTTGGGTCAAAACTGATTTAAGCTAACACAACAATATTATAATAAATGTTTGGTTAGTTTTTCTTCGAAAGAATCTTAAAAACAATGAGAAAGAAGCTATTTTGTCAATGAATCGACATTCATTTATTTGATCTCATTAAAAATATATTAAAATATTTGTATACAATACAAACCATTATTTTTCAAGCTCAATTTATATAACGTTAATTACATTCTGAAAGTTCGAATCAAAAGAATATTTCTGAAAAGGAACGGAAAAGAGAAATAAGTGGCATTTTCAAAAGTGGAAGCAACACAAAACTTTTTCCTCGAGCGTGAACAAATGTATATGGGTCAAAATAACACTTTTTTACAAAACCGTGCGCACGTATGTCACCGATCTTGACGGACTTTTGGTATGTTATAGTACATGGTAAAAAGGTCCTAAAAACAATATTTTGGACCACCTCCCCCCCCCCCCCCCCCCCCCCNGTCTATTTACTATTTATATTTATTCTGAAGCCCTGAAGTAATTAAAAAATCTGAAAAAATTCATAAAAATACTTTTCAACAATCCAAACAACCTTGAATTTTTTTCAGATTTTTCAAGTGCTTCAGGCCTTTAGATAAAATCATTAAAAGTTCTGAAAATCGAGATACGGTGATATGAGCCAATGTAGAACTCGGAAATTTTTTCAGATTATTTAATTGAAAGCGATAACTTCAACAGCCGAAAAATGTTTTTTTTTAACAAAAATGGTTTCTAGAACCCGATGGTTCCGGTAAAAAAATTTGAAAATATATTTATTGAATTCCTTGTCAAATTTTAATAAATTTTGACCATTCAAAGTTTTCGATTGAAGCCTCCTAGCTCAATCTAGAGCATCAAACTAGTTTTATCATTTCTTAATGTCTTCAGAAACGTCTTCAGAATTTTGCATTAATCTTTGTCATGCTCTAGATTGAGCTAGGAGGCTTCAATCGAAAACTTTAAATGGTCAAAATTCATTAAAATTTGACAAGGAATTCAATAAATATATTTTCAATTTTTTTACCGGAACCATCGGGTTCTAGGAACCTTTTTTGTTAAAAAAAAAAGCATTTTGCGGCTCTAGAAGCTATCGCTTTCAATTAAAAAATCTAAAAAAAAATTTGAGGTTATGTATTTTGATGAAAAAAAAAAATAAGAAAAAAAATTTTCCAGATTTTTCGAGGCTCCGTATCGTCCTAAAAAATTATTTTCGTTAAAAAAAGCGGTTTTTTGCTTCAAAAGGTGTGTTAGGTAATCTGAAAAAATCTGAAAAAAATTGAGGTTATATTTTTCAATGCGAAAAAAAACTAAAAAAATTTCCGAGTTCTACATTGGCTCATATCGCCGTATCTCGATTTACAGAACTTTTAATGATTTTATCTGAAGGCCTGAAGCACTTGAAAAATCTGAAAAAATTCAAGGTTGTTTGGATTGTTGAAAAGTGTTTTTATGAATTTTTTCAGATTTTTTAATTACTTCAGGGTTCTCGGTTCTTTTTACCATATGCTATAACATACCAAAAGCGCGTCAAGATTGGTGACATAAGTACGGACGAAAATTTAAAAAAGTATTATTTTGACCCATATACATATACTCTTATACATACGCAACAAAAATGTGAGCGAGTACTTGTAGAAATGCATTCATTGGCTTTATCACACGATAGATGACGCGTGCAACGATGTGCATGAAGCTCGACGAAAAAACAGCACGTATGCATTCAACGATGCTTCGAAGCGAAACACTTCAAAGAATACGAAATTCAAATATATATTTGCAATATTCCACACGTCTATGCACTTGCACGATTCAATTTACGAACTTCCATGATTTTTTTTCATCTCGGCTAAAATGAATAAATTGTAACACACCGAAGGTGACCAATTTTTTTCTCCCAATTCCATGTAAATATCATTTACATTTAAATCTAAAAAAAAGTCATCGCATTTGCGAAAGTCAATTTTTGTTATTCTCTATTAACATTAATACATTTTATATGAATTATTTATAATATATTACACAGTAAGAATTGACATGAAACAGTCATAATAGGCGACCCACGAAAAACATTGAATAGTCCATCACTTTCAGCATGTATGCTCGAACACGTTCATATCTTTCCGATAGTACGGCGATGTACTATTGCTTTGTCAAATATTTTATTTTAAATATACTCTGAACCTAAAAAAGAAATAAGTAAAATTTTTAAAAACATAATGATCGTCTTAAAAATGAATAAATAAATTGAAAGGAGCAACTTTTTTAGTTAAAGTAATATGAACAAAAATTCAATTTTTTGTAGATTGAAACCAAGTTACAGATATGAGGCATAATGACACAGTCTTGAAATGCAAAATACGTGTACAAGTTGTATGCTAATACGCAAACATTTGTTCTTAAAATGTGTCTTTTGGTACTAATACCGTACGATACAAGTTTCCAAATCAAAAATTAAACTAATATATTATCGACGTTTAAATAAATTTCTATTGAACTTTCATTAGCCATTTTACAACTTATAGGAAGACCGTCCCATCTCCGGATCACAGGTCTTTCCCAAAATTTTTTAGAGTCTCCTGGTACCTAATAATGAAGCTCCTTGTGCTTAGTTTAATCAAGCGGGCCCATTTTCTGTATTGACAAAAAATTGTTGTGATTTTCTACATCGATATAGAATCACTTAAACCAAAAGATGCAAAGAAAAAAAAATTTTTAATTTTTTTAAAATAATTTTCCTGAATTTTTTCAAATTCTTGGGGCCATTTACGACCCTTTTTATGTTCCTGCGCCACAGTTGGAATCGAAAGTTTGATTGCGACACCACTGACTGTACGCGTGTTTCCCTGCACAGCCGCCCCGAAAACTTTATGATATGGCTATACACTCACACACGATCGCCCATGTATGTGCACGCACGCAAGCATGTATTCGTGCTCTGCCGGCTCGAAATACAGTCAAATTGACAACTTCGAATAAACTTTTCGCAAAAACTGTACCAATAGGTGTTTCCAGTTTTTGAGGTACATTTCTGTATATCGACCGTCCCTACAAAGACAATCACTCATGCGAATGTGGTCAAAAAAATCTTTCTTAGAAATCGGTGGCGAAAAAAAACTCTCTTTCAAAGAAGCGGTCAAGAAAATCTCTTCAAAAAAATAAAAAAAGACTAAAAAAAAATCAAAAAAATTAAAAAAAAAAAACAAAAACAAAAAAAAATAAATTTTAGAACAGATTTTCTTGACCTCATCTTCGAAAGAGAGTTTTTTTCTCCGCAAATTTTCAGGAGAGATTTTTTTGATCGCGCTTCACTGGAACGGTGATACTCTTCGTAGGGACGGTCGAATATACTGAACAATCATTTCATAGTTTTTGAAAATATTCTATCGATGTGTTTTTTTTTAATCTCGCAAAATATCGCCTTTTGGACCGGATAGCATAGCATTTGATTTATTATACTTCGGAAACGGTACCGCAGAGGTTCCTGAAATTTCTCCCACAAATGAAAAGTATTGTCAATAATTTGTAATTAAAATTTCGAGAGATTTTATCGATAGTCATTTTTTGAGAGAACTACCTTAAGAAAACCTCAAATCTATTAAAAAAGCATCAAGTTTGGGTCTCTCGAAGTAAGTAATAGTTAGTCCCAAAAATTCTAAAAATATTCAAGCAGATTCTTTGAAAAATTAAAAATTTTTTTGTTCTTTGCATTTTTTATTTAAGGGATTTTTATCGATATTGAAAAAAGCAAGGATTTTTTGACAGTACAGAAAATTCTCTTGAAGCTTCATTGATAGGTGACACCAAAAAAATTTTTAGAAAGATCTGTAATCTAGAGGTGGGAAGTTCTCCTTGTTATATAACACTTGCTAATAACTTATTTGTAAGAATAAGATGCTAGTTCAGATAGGTTTTTTGCAGCTTTTGTTTTTCGAAGTTATATATTCATTGTAAATGATTTTCGGTCTGAAAAATTCATTTTTTTAAAATAACGTAAGTTTTTTAGTGAAATAAGAAAATTGAGGTGGGTATAGTTACTTTGAGCAATAAAATGTATCGCACGTGACTCGCCTTTTCTTTACGTGCGAAAGTATGTACAAAAAATACAATTTGTTTGTTACTTTCCTTGTATTATTTTTTCAAACTGTTGAGTGTGGAGGGGAAAAAGTAGCCGAGTAATATTTTCCATGTAACTTGAGCATTAATACATTAAAGTTTAGTTTAATTTACTGGTGTAAGAGATGAATAATTTCGTTACTATTATTTTTTTTTCTTATATGTTAAAATAATTATTATCTAACTTGAATTGATTTTAGAGTGAATCCAGAAAGTCATTAGTTCTCTATATTTTCAATAAATTATTAAAGTTCAAAATTGAGCAAAAATATTTATGATGATATTGGTGAATTATATTTAAAAGAAGCAATTTGAAATTATGGTTTAACCTTTAAAATTAATGGTTCAAATCAATAGCGAGTATGTTCACTTAGATTCAAGAACTGGGACTTTCTGAAAACAATCACAGTTACGAAATAAAAATAACATGAAAGACACTCAGCTATGCCATGAGTTCTTATACGAGTTTTTAAAATCAAGTGTATCTGCCTCATACGTGTTCACAGTATATTATGAGTAAAGGTCATGCCGATCAAGGTTCAAACTGCACGCATGACGAAGTCGAGTCTAGTGTTCTCTACGGTGAGTTGTAACTGCGTAATATTATGCTGCCCTCGACTCCAAAGTCTGTCGAAGCGTTTCGGGTCTCTTTCAACACTCTTGCCTCAAGTTCTTTTTACTCTTGAAAGTTGAGAAAAATTTACAGAAAGAAAAAAATTGTCATTCTTAATTGGAACATTTAGCACTGATAGATGAGACTCGAGCAAGTTTTTGCATCGACCGTAATGAGAAAATAACTATAAGTTGATCAATTTTAGACCTATTTACGCTAAATGCTGGAAGCATTCAACCTTTTTCTAGCACTTGTTAGGGCACTTGACAAATTTTTATTCTAATCGATCAAAAAATACTTCAAATGCATGCGGCACATTAAATTAATAAGAGGAAAGACTATACGTAATTGAAATTTAAATAAAAAAAGGAGACAAAAAATCCTCACTGCTATAACAGTATAAAGTATATATAACAAAAATGAAATGGGCATATATAAGAGAGAAAGAGAAGCGAAAACGCAAAACCAGCAGAGAAAATATTTTTCGCCGTAAGTAACGTTGTGGGACTCGAAAAGCCAAAGAGAAGAGGGCACCCTGTCTACATGTGAGTATATATGTAAGAAGTGTAATATGCTACACACGTATATCGGAGTCGATTGCGTAAGCTCGCTATACATACATTATAGCAATAGATTACAGCACTCGAGTGCACGAGCGAAGGCCTCGGCAGTTGTGCACTTGCTACATAGGCCGCACACAGACCACAGCTCAGCGCGGAGTTGACCGTGGCCGAGCTATATAACATGAGCTAAATACATACGTATTTGTGTATTAAAACTCGGTGCGAAGCAGCGCTCGGCGCTTCGTACGTGTGTTACACGGATTATATTTGCAACGCCGCGACCCATTCTGAGATGCGGACGAGTTTATAGAGTTACAGCGTCGCAGTCGCCGCCAGTGTCGTCGTCGCTATAATGTTGCTGCGGCGCACAGGCGTTCGAGCAGTCGTTGCGTCATAGGCGCGTGCACTGCACGGCACCGAGTACATGAGCTTGTACACACGCAGTTGGACTTGCACACCTTTGCATGTGTGAGTACGTACATGAGGATACGCGTCATGCGCCGTAATCACGTGGCGTGCAGCTCGCATCGGAGCAGACAATTATTATTGACGAGCGACGCTAATGACATTGTAGCGTACAGTGACGATACGCATAATACGTTAAATCGCCCCTGATTACTAGGTCAGACGTTAGCTAGACACATGCGTTCCGCTCACCAAGTTTTATAGCTTTCTGAGACGAAAAAAGACGTCTACATTGCTCGCTCGCAAAACTTTTTTACACACACGTGGTGAGCAAATTTTCCACGTTTTATTCCCGTGCAACTGGATGCTGATTTTTCCATTGAATATATTTCTCTACTCTTTATCGGTCGTAATCAATCAGTTGGAGATTTTTTCATTTGCTGCTGAGCTTTATAACTTCGATTCGAGTATCGAATTCGCCAAGGAAAAAGAAAAAAATTCATTGAGATTTTGCCGTTCGCAGTTAGCGAATAATATCCGTGTAATATAATTTCGCCACCATACCACGATGTCATGATATTGTTAATCGTTCACAGCACCAGTGCTCCCAGTCTTTGCACGCCATGCAAAAGGAGCAAAGTCCTCGCTAAAGTACGCATGAGTGCATGTTAATTGCGCTCAATAAAAAAGGGAAAACGTAACTAAAAAACTGACTACAAGTGTTAAAGCGCCTTATTACCTGCAGTTTTCCACACAACAATTACAGTAACGAGGAACTCACGACAAAGTAATAGCAAGCGCAAGGATGAAAAAAAAATTTGTTCGGTGAGTGTCAAACACGTGCTATGCTGTATACTATACTCTGTGAAATGTCCATGTTTATTTGACCAGGCTAATTGCTTATTAATCCGTCTTTTTGCTCGATTCGATGCTAGCTGTTATTGCATTCGTAGCGTTCCGTACGTCGAACCCATATGTGCATACTACAGTACAAGCCATTGTTGATTTACGTGCACGCTCCACACACAGAGAAACACAGACGCGCGTGGCCATTAATGCGAGCTCTCGTAATTGAAATCGCGTGAATAGCGCACAAGTTTTGTTTTTGTGCTCGCTGAGCCCTCGTTTCGCGCGTCTTATGCGACCTCTGGCAATATTAAACCGATACGCGCGAGCAAAAATTTAAATACGCGGCCAGACCGCGTTCGTACCCGCGATATATAGGTTACAACACCTCAGTCGAGCGTGCAATATATCAAAGAGCGGATTTGAATCGATTAATATAGATCCGTATTATGCGAACTTTGAGTGTGTGGGAGTCGTGCGAATTCGGAACCGCAGCGAGCACAAATTTTCCGTGAACGCAAATTTTCATCTCATTCGTTCCATTCATTCGGACGGTTCGTATGCGCCACTTGAGCTCTCTCTCTCTCTTGCATTCCGACTAATCGCTTGGTTCCTGTTTTTCATTGTAACGATCCCCAGGGCCACCTGCACTTGCGTAATATACCGTCCGGACTAAGCTCTTTGCGAACGCGTTTACTGCTCACCAGTTTTCCTTTGACTATGAAAGAAACCGGAAGGATCTAGTTTTTTCTATTTTATTTCATATTTATCGCATCTGATATTGCACATATCATAGCATAGCACAGCAGTGCCTCGGTACTTTTGTAATTGTAGCCTAATAATCAAAGTAATTTTCATTTTATACGTGCTCTTCTTCGTTATACAATAATTGTAAATTTCATTGATAATTTCATTGATATTGGACCTGAGATAGTTTGTTATTATGACAAACATGATTTTCTTAGTAATACAACACTGATTGTAATCAATCAATTAAACTATGTACCGCAGCTGTTATGTCAAGTTTAATTTTCTCCATTGCATTTGAATTTTTCTTAGTGAAATCGATGTAGTATTTGAATGAAAATAATCAAAAAAATTACAAAAAAAAAACGACAGAAAAAGAAAAACATCGTATATCAAGGTGAGCTGTCAGATTTTATTTTTATTTCGACAAACTGAAGAATGATTCACCGTTTTTTTCCACTGAGACAAGTGCATCGCAAGCTGCTGTTGTCAATCATGCATGTGCAAGGAGAGCTCAAGCGAGTATATATGATTCGGCGTGTGAGCTTTGCAAGCACAGATATCTGCAAAATAACTCAGCGAGCGCGTCCTTTACTCGCTATAATAATTTTGCATTACTGTATCGTTTTAGCTTGCAAGCAGCGGATCGCATGCACAGCTGATGCACGGATATTCAGGTGCGATAAGAATTGAATTGAATTACGCAATCTGACGGGATAATTTCATTATTACTAGCATGATACAAGTTGTGCGTGCTTGGTGGCGTCAGTTCACAAATCAAGCTGTGCTAGATGCTCTCGATAAAAAAAGCTCAGCTATAAGACTGGAAGATGTAAAAAAAATAAAATAAAAAACACTTTAAACCTCAATTACATTTGCTGATACAAGAATTCAGAACGACGAGTGATTGGCTGCAGCCAGCGAAACGAGCTATTCATGCGACTTTTCAAACTTCAATGGCAATCCCTATAGAGCGAGGGCTGCTGCAACTAGAAGCTACACTAGCTGCAGATCTGTCACTTGCTTGCTCACCGCTGCATGCGCTTGTCCGTTCACACATACGCATGTAGAGATCTCTATCTCTTTATACACAACGAGGTGGTGCGCAAACAATTACGCGTAATTACGCCCTCGTTTTAGCTTGGCCTATAAGCGTATAAATACATCTTTTGTATACAGCCGTGCTTTATATATTACGTGAATTATACGTTCGACAACCGGTCATTGCAGTTATTAGAGATAAGCCATAGTCCATCATCGATTGATAATGACGAGAATGCGGACTAGGAGCGAAAGATCGATCATACTACCTGCATCTTTCGTCTTCGTTATATATCAAATCCACATTGTGAAGATTTTTGTGTGGTGCGCACGTAACTAGACGTACAGGTGGTAACGCGTACGTGCAAGACGTCTGAGCATACACAGGCTCAATACGTTTATATGCATCCACAACTCTCACTCTCTCTCTCTCTCTCTCTTCCTCTCTTTTTCACTATCTGTCTGTACGTGCGGGTGTGCGCACATGTGTGTGAATTTGTTGCAAAGAGAGGAAAACGAGAGCAATGTCAGATATTTTTCCTTGTGCGCCGAGTCATTATTTGTGTACACAAACTTGTGCGCGTTTATATTATGTAGTTTGGCGCTCACGGCTTTATTTCGGTTTGTTTGGGAGCGATGCTCAGTATATATGTGCGAGCTCAACGAATTGCCTGTGCGCATGCTGAATCCGATAAAAAAGATAACAGCTCTTGATAACGACTTGATGCTTTTCGCCTTGCGATAAGAAAGATTTAATGATCAAAACCGTACCACATTACGTGCCGCATCTTTTTCATGGTTTTTTATTATTTTGATTATTTTAATTTTCAGAATTTTCCGGATTCTCGAGACTTTTCTTTTGCCCGGCACACAGTTCGCGAATGACTCATGCGAGGGCAAGGACGAATATTGTAAAATATACATTTCGTTAAAACTTCTTTCAGAAAATAATTTAATAAAGCTCGCATCTAAATTAAGAGGAAAAACTAATGAATTAGCTCATTATTATTGAGTGCACTGATAAATTTATTATTTTAATTGAGCGCAATCATTTTTAGTATCATAGCAATTATTTTAAATGGATTAAAGACATATCGGGCGTTATCGTCGAATCAAAATATTTTTCAAATAATGATTTAAAACTTGTACGTCTAAATGTTTTCGATAACAATAAACCCGATCGCAGACATCAACTAGTGTGTACGGTTGATCAATAATTTTACGATCAAAAACGACGTGCGCGCATTTTATCGGACTAATAAAAAAGTACGATGCGTAGGTTCGCGTATAAGCAAAGAGCTTGAAGCCGAGCTGGCCAGCCATAAAAAATTACAGGTACGTAGGAGCAAAATGAAAATTCCCAGCTCTCAACTATACAGTAACTTTTCAGGTTTCAATTAAAACATTAAGACTGGATTCTGTATGCACGAGACACGCAGTAGTCCTAACCGAGCTCCCTGCTCTCAGGTCATACTGGATTCTGGTAAGCAGTTGCAGAACGTATACACTATACATGTATTTATCTACATGTGTCATTGCAGACGATACTGCACATGACTGCGTCTGCGGCTCTCTGTAAACGCGCGCGTCACGCGCTGTTAGCGATGGATCTACAAATTATGGATAGCTGCTAAATCTGAGAGCTACGCGAGTGCTGCTGTTTATGAGTGACAATTTATCCTTAGGACCACGCTGGAACAATAATTACGAATGTCAACATTTGATGCGGATAAATCGTAACTATACGTTACCGCAGTCTTCTCTGTAAGCTTATAGAAAATAAAAAGTTAAAAAAAAATTTTTTATCAACTACCTGAACTTTGTACATTTATGAACGTAGCTGATATGTCATGGAAAGCGTTTGATAAATAGTGTCAAGCCCCAATCACAAGAGCAAGGTCATATTTTCAAAATCTTTTTCACAGTAGTCTCAATAACGATAATAATCGTATTTTTTATTATATTTGCAGTTGTTTGAGTCACGCTTTGCACTGGATATATATCGAACATAACACCTCTTTGTTAGGCTCAGGCTTGTGCGTTCAGGCGCGAGTCACTCGCCCATCCAACGAACATTATGTATAATGCAGTTGAAAAAATTGCTGCTGTGGCTACTGCTGCCACTGCTGCTACTGCACTGGATACGTATATAACGAAGGCAATTTGCACAAAAAAAAAATTGCGTCACGGACGCGCAGGCCGATTCTCTACTTCCTCATCACGCTCCATGGATTTTGTTAACGCAAACGTATCGACTGTATAAATACACGGCTAAGTAGAAAAATTGACTCGTTTTCTGATCGATTGTTATTTTTTAATTTTTTTTTACTTTAGAGTCCCGGTGAATATGAATTTCGTACACATGCACCTGTATTTGTACACACGAATTTTCTCACATATGTGTGCAGACAGTCGGCTTGGAGCGAGTACAAGGCTATTCGTGATCTTTTTTTAGCAAAACTCTTTACTATGCATAAACCCAACATGTATACATGTATATGTATTTGCTTTTATTATTCTCTCGCTGGTCTACCAATCTACTCAGCTTTTTTATTATATACATATTTTGTTCTTCGCAAAGAGCACGCAGCTCTCAACGTTTTGTTTTTGAGAAGTAATCGGTAAAACTTTACTGCTATGCTACTTACAATCATTGCAAATGAAAACAAATAGGCTCGTGTTATCGACACACGTTAATACTCCGATCGATGTTTTACCTTACCTACGGTTATATATGAATTAATAAAATAGACGTCAAGCTAATAAATACAATTTTGAAACAAGTATATATATACACATATTTGAAACGCTTTTTGCATTTTTTTTCTACATAGAATTGTGTTATCGTGTCTGCCTTCAGTTTCGATTGTTAGTCCGCTTTCTGGCGGATAGTCAGTTATCGAAATTTGCAACGTAAACAATTATTTATAATTTTGGAGTTTAACCTAATTTATATAACTGTAATTCAAATCGAAAGTGAAAAATGAATGAGTAAACAACGCACTGCATGAAAAATTCAAGTTCTCAACAAATTTCATGTGGCCAAGGATGTTCGATTTGCGCCATTGAAAACATATATACGTAATGTATTCATATGATGATGTGAGTACAATCAAGCTTATCTTCAGTCAAGTACTTGTATTATTCTCTTTTTGAATACATAACAAAAAATCACAGCTTGTAGGCAGTTACACACGGACACATAAAAATACAAATCGATGCTTTGCTAGATGGAGACGCTTTTTCGCACGTGAACCACCGATTGCAGACATATTTGATGTACATTATATGGTGAACGTTACATAGTTTCGATGATCATACGCAACACTGTAAGTGACGAATACCATCAAGTATTAAAAAGCATCGTGTAGTATACTTTCATGAATGTTATATTATACTTCTCTCGCGCACACAGAAAGTAAGCCTGAGCGCGTATACATACATAGGCTCTAGCAGTAGCTCCAACGAGCTATCAAACTTCGAACTTGACCGGAAAACCACGCGAAGCGATCGATAGTCGTATATGCAGTGCGCGGGCGAGAGAAAGACGGTGACACTTGCTATAAAGCACGTCCCTCGAGCTATAAGCGGATTCGTCCAGGATTGACACTGGCCGTAATGATCGCCTCTCGACAAATGCTTATTTTTTCACCGACGAAACTGCAATCATTCATTGACGTTTCAAATTACTTTGTTATAATGATGTTTATTTATAGACTTTAATATCTATATTTACACGAAACTTATAATGACAATGAAAGAGCTGCAGCGTGCAATTGAATATTAAGTAAGACTTTGTTCGTAAAGGCTGGTGAGTGATTGATTGTTCAAAATGTTATTATTTTCTTTAGTAAATCACAAATGAGAAATCGATTTGATTTTCTTAAAAAAATTTATTAAAATGATTATATATAACTGAAGAAAAGAGTTGGAGCTATTGATCAATGACGTTGAATAAAATTCAATGTAAAATTATTTTCTATCTCAAAAAACCACTCAACAAATCGCTTTCCAATTAAATCTTGAGAAAAAATATCTCGGCTTTGTGCATAATAAGATTTATTATGAAGTAATTAATGATGGGATTGCTACCTGAAAAACGTAAATGACTCTAAAAATCTTACAAATCTGTTGAAAATGAATATATAATACGCGAGCTATGCAAACAAATTTTTATACCTTTATTATGTTTATAAAAAAATTCGAGAAAATTTTATGTCCTTATAGTCAGTACCGTGGTTACATCGTCGAGCTTGTTCATCTCGTTGGTTAATTACGACATTCATCAATTATTCGACTCTTTTGTAATACAATTGTTGTATTGTATACGGATTGACGGATGCCACTTGAACGCAATTATAATTACCAAATCACCATTAGCTCGATGCAATCCATGCATATTTTTATACTTCAACTTTGACGATAATTTTAACTTTTTCAGCAAGTGTTATAACTACATTGATCGTTGTAATTAAATTCTAGCCCACAAAAGTGAAAAATGTAACCTAAAGCAATATTTATTAACGCAAATCTGTGGTGATGTGTCACCTTGAGTTCTGTCATTCGTATGCCAACATAGGATCTAATTACAAGGAAAGTTTAAAAGCGGACTTGATATAAAGCAAGTAGTTATCAGCTGACATGTATTGCCTGGGGTCAGTGACCTAGTTTGGAAAAATACACATTTATTTGCTCCAGTATTGCTAGTGTAGATTGTCAAAACATCTATAACATCAAACGGAGAGAAAAGATGAAAAACTACACATTTATTGAACATAGCCGATTGTTTCATAAATTACGAACATGTTGGTTAGTTATAATCAACGTTTGGATTTAAACGATTTATAAATAGATTTGCATGTTGACCAAAATTAGAAAACATAGACTAAAATTGACACAATTATGTAGAAAAAAATAGCTTTGCCTCTGAAAATGATGTATTATTTTCGCATTATTATACAATTGATATGATATACTTGTAGATGATGAAAAGGACAGTTTAAAGGGCGCAAAAAATTAACTAGAATCATTATTCTTAAGGATGTTTGAAATACTTTTCTATAACCTTTACGCTCCTAAAATTTCTTATTCAAACTGCCGAAAATCTTTGATGCAGGGCATTTTTAAGTATCAAAAATTTATTGTTTAACGTTATTACTTTTATAATTATGAAAAATTTAATTATAGTACAAGAGAAATGTACATAATTACTATTTATATTGAAGAAATAAAAATTAGCGGTTAAAGTGACTCTTTACAGGGCTTAAAGTGCATGAAAAACAAAATTATATCGATAAAAATTATATCAATGAAAACGAACTATCCAACTATTATTTTGTAAACTGTTCTGAAAAACATACGCACTCTAGAGAATTTTTCATCCTTTCTCGAGCAGCTTGTTAATGAAATTTAAAATAAAATAATCGAGTACTTAAAAAAGCCCCGAAAAATGTTTGAAGTAGTGCAAACAGAAGCGCGCGCGGCAATGGTAGTAGTAGCAATAGTTGTAGCAGTTTTAGTAGTAGCGAAATCAGGTCACGCTTTCATCAATCACACGAGCCCTCTTTCTCCCTCTTTTACTCCCTTGAATACAACATGACAAAAAAACCATTGCATCGAATACAGCATCTTTTTCTGTCTCTCGCTCTCTCATATCGTAACTGTGTCACCGGGCGTTTTATACTTACTCGCACACACAGAGACTCGAGCTCGTAGTTTTGCAAAAAGCGCAGCAGCAGCAGCAGCAGCAGAGCAGGGCAGAGCGTAAGCGTTGTGACTCCCACACAAACGCACACACGCACGCGCTCACCCACTCACACACATTCGCAAGCATACATACACATACATGTTGATGCACACGTTCATAGAAACCAGCTCGATAAGTAGAGGTAGCAGCGGCATCTGCGAGTGCACGCGAACTTCTCCTCGAGCGCTCGAAAGCCCCACCTCGTGAGCGGTGTACATATATACACGAGCAAGAGCAAGAGAGAGAGAGAGAGAGAGAAAGAGAGAGAGGAGGAGAGAATATCTCCCCGGGACCCGTGGCTGCTGCTCCCACCTCGACAACTGTATGTGTGCACGTTTAGAGTGTGGCGGTGGTGGTATACACGGTGGCACATGACACCCCGCTCGCCGTTATCACGCTTCAGTCTCGCAGCGGCACTCGCGAGCTGAGCATTATTAAATAGAGTCGCGTGGCTGTTTCTTCTTATACATATATATACATAGATATAGAGTGCGTAAATGTATATATAGACATATACATATATATACACAAACCACAAGAGTAAATGTGTGTAGATTTGGACATTATTCATGGCTTATGTACATCATTATCATTAGAAACGACAAAACAACGTATTTTCAGCTGGAAAGTACGAATTTAGTCTCTTCCTTCAATCTGTCAAGTCGACAAAGTATCTAACGAATCTCCGTTTAAGCTACAGTCAGTTGAGGTCAGCAGTTAACTTCAAATCGAATAAGCCACGTAATCGTCGCCCAATTTATTATTAAAAAGTAACGTAAAATTGCAGCGTGTAAAGAGCAGTTTCCATCGGTCAGTGCAGTGAGTGCATGTTTATAATAACGGATCGTTACCGTTAAAGGTGTACGGGGAGATAGCAGCAGCAGCAGCAGCAGAGACAAGAAGATATAATTGTTGGTGTGTCCGTGCGTGGGTTCGCTGCAGTTTTCACGCTGATCACTTCGTAGACAGCATAATACATATTAATAACATATAAAAAAATCGATATTTGTATCTATATACATGTGCATACATAGATATATGTTCGTTCACCTTGTCAGTGTATTAATGAAGAACCTTGAATCGTCGCCTGCTTCACAATTTCATCGCAGCTTCATTTTTTTACTTTTGTAACAAGATAATACAATATAATATATAATATATTAAATAATAAATACAAGTACATTTGTACATACGACAGACAAGTAATCATCCAGCGAGTTTATTAGTACAGAGAGACGGAAGAACAAGTAGAAGAAATTAAAAAGGAGCAACGTGACAGTTACACGCTACATACACACATACATGCATACAACAATCCGAGTTCCTCATTGTTATGATTAATTATCAAGTTACATAATACGAGAAATAAATGAAAAAAGCCTGCTGCATCTCGACGATTCAAACTCATTCGCATACACTGTTATTGTTGTCAACGCGCGAGTGAGGTAGCATTATTGTTTGCAATACAAATTATACCGCGTGTGTGCATTCGACGACGACGTTTCTTACAACGAGTGTTGAACGGCATCGGCGGCAGCATCAGCAGTAGCACGTCCTTGCGTCGTCATTGCAACTTGCGACTGCAACAACTACTACCACTACTATTATACTACTACTACGATTACTACTACTACTACTACTACTACTACTACTACTACTACTATCTTCTCTTCTACTACAATTACTACTACAACTTCTCCTACTATTACTACTACTACTACTACGACGGGGCTTGTCTGTATACCGATTCAAGTCGAGTTCGAATCAGTGTATGTGCGCGAGCGAGGTTACCACTAAAGTTTACAGATTATTTCGAACTCGTGTTTGTGTGCATCCAACAATTGATCTTTGGAGTTACGTCATCCTCGCTATAGAACAGAGAAAAGGGAAAAAGAAGAGCCTGGCCCAGTCTATCATTCTTCTTGACACAATATTCCACGACTGTCTGCCTTCGCACACGTATACAGGTGAGCCGATTTTTTTTTTTTTTTAAGTTCTAGTCTTAATTACGTACGATTTTTGTTCGATTAAACATCGACAGTCGGACGCGTGTCTACGTTGATGCCTCTGTATGTGAATTTTTTAAGCGCGCGTGAAATATACATTTATAAATTTATACATCTATATATAATACGCTCAAATGTCTATATATGTAGCTCGAGTGAGTAATTTTAGCGACGCCAAAGATACTTCTTCCTGGATGTGAAAATAAATGTGTCTTTTCTACTGCGCAGAGAAAGAGTGAAAAAGCAAGCAACCAAAATTCTGATTAAAACGTCTTCCTTTTATAGCAATATACATAAGCGCAGAAAATGTTAAATTCGACCGCTAGGCGCGCGTTTTCGACGACGTCTTGCATAATTCAACGACCAAATTATCAAGAATAGCCTCGTCGCGTTCGATTTGTCATACATCGAGCAAACGAAAGTCCGGAACGATGAAAAAAAGTGCAGCGCCCTTACAGCGAGGAATGCTTGATTAGCAGCGGCTTTGATTAAAGACCGTAGCAATACGTATGGAGCGCCCAAGTCATTGATATCGCGCTTGCGTCGATAGTTTTTCAATTGGCCACACGGAACGTAGTATCTGTCCAAATACAAGCGCGTGTAAATATAAACTCTCGAACGCCGTGTGCGCACGCGTGCCTACATAAACCGAATGAAAAGCCTGCGGGAGAGATAATTGAGCGCGTAAATTATTGGATGGCAATTTAGCGTAGTGGAGTCAGAAATATATCGCGCTTGTGTGAGTGCGAGTGCGTATTATATCGTATGACTCGGCGGCTTCGTCGACTTATTCGACTATTGTCAAAGCTTGAAACTTTTTCCAACGCTGGCGTGACGCGCGCACGGCTCTCGAATACCGCCGGTATCTAGTCTAGACCGCATCGCTCATTACTTCACTCCCCGCGAGCGCATACGAATTGATAAAAGTCCATACAAGCCATAAACGATTGATAAAGTGAAAGAGAAATTACACAATTCGACATTTACGAGGATATACTTGTTGTTTCTTCTTGCAGCTATGTATAGTTTACGTAAATGCAAGGTCACGCAGAGATTATCGACATTACTGGCGCTGCACTCGTGCGACACAGAGCAGCTCGCGCGCACATTGGAAAAATTTGCTCTTGCAGCGCGTTTATTGTTGAAACTCACCCATTGACAGCAACCTAACTCTGACTGTGTAACAATGTATATACGCATTGCTCGACATGGCGCGCTTTATCTCCAGATCCGTATCACGCGATTGGCGGCAATTCACGCTACTCCGCGAACGATAAGGATTATTTCATATTTTTATATTTTATCGGAGCTCTTGCGCGCACGCTCGCACGCAGTCGCGACGTAAAATGTCAAACAGCCTGGCGCTGCTCCGATTCTCGATCGTTCTCGCAAGAGCCAAAGATTATCTTCTGCGGCGAGCAATCGCCCCGTTCTGTTGGTGCATGCCTAACGCGCGCCGTGTAAAAAAAATTCTATGTCTCCGCGCACCGATCGAATTGCTAAATATCACAGCTCCCAGCGCGCCCAATCACATGTGCAAGCCAATTGACATTTCGACCATTTACCCTCTAATATTTTAGTTTAATTCGTATCGTTTTTTATAAGCAAGATAAAACACACTGCCATAGTTTTAATTATAGTATGCAGGTTGCACGAACGAGAATAACGAGTATTGATATGAAATTTCGAGCTTGTTACATATTTTTACGCACGCACAGAGGCACAGATGCGAGGACACTTACAATGCCAACGGCAAGGGATTTTCTCGTTATCATGATTTATGGGACTTGAACAAACTTGGCCTACTTGGTAATATCTTCATCGTATTTCATCCTGAGATAAGAGTGCTGCGTCCCCACTGAATTACCTTTATGTTAAAGACTAGCGTTTACTAAAATTTTAAACTGCAGTTTGATGCTATATTGACCGCGTGTCGTGTTCTTTGCTGAGTATACAAGAAAGCAAAGTCGCAGCAATTGTGACATTAAGCTCGGCGCGCATATATTTTTTATAGTGACTCGAAGAGACGCGAAAAAACAGCGATGAGTATCGCATGTTCACGCACTCGCTTCCAGCTGAGCTCACAGTGCCATATTTACAAAAAAATTCAATGAGTTCATCCTATGCGGCCAGATATAAACAAAGCTAATAATAATGATACACCGAGTCGCGATGACGCATTAACTTCCCTACTGTATGTAGTGTATCTTCAAAATAACAAAAATATTTTTCACCTCCAAAACTAGACGTGTGAAATCAAAAATTCAAAAGCTCGAAAGTTCGAGCTTGCCGTATTGATTTCGTTTATAGATGGACGCTAATATTTCAATACAAACAACGTCATTCAGTCATATACACATATATACAGCATTTCACTTTCGCACTCAAGGAGTACTCTTGAAATGTT
The DNA here is from genome assembly GCF_000599845.2 of Trichogramma pretiosum. NCBI lineage: Eukaryota > Metazoa > Arthropoda > Insecta > Hymenoptera > Trichogrammatidae > Trichogramma > Trichogramma pretiosum. Next base: position 333,958 of record NW_019641683.1, read on the forward strand.
CGCGAGTTATAACCAATGAAAAGTATCAAATTTAATTTTATTGGAGCCAGAAATTTAAAGTCGTGCAATTTTTGTATAAACAGCTGTGTAATGCAAATACAGGCACACTGCAGCATTAGGGACAAAAATTAAGGTCTACACGTAACAATAATCTAGTAAAAACACCTACACCGTGATAATGCATAGCAGCGAGCTTACGGTCGTCGTGGCATGTATGACGAGGCAGTGGCTTTGCAGCAGCGCACTAACTCCCGGGCTAGCCGCAGCTCGTCGTCCTCTTGTAAGGTCATCGAGCTATAACGCCACGGCGGCAGCGGTTCTCTTCTGCCTCCTATGTATAAAACATGACTAGTTATTTTTGTGATACGAGCTCTGCGCGCGATAATTCAAGTTCAAAATTATAATGCAACGAGAAATTAATCATTCGTTATTTTCCGAGTGTTTGTATTTTTTCAGCTCGGAAGCAGCAACATCAGAGACCTCGTATTAATAAATTATTTTTTTATTAAATAAGGATACCTTGCCGTATATAGGTGAGATAAAAGAGAATCATTTTTCATTGCACTTCGCGCGTAGCCAGCAAGGCATCTATCAAATAGATATGAATCTCACGAATTCTATTTCAAATGTAATGAGTGGCAGCTTTTTCTAGGTTGAGCCTTGTACTTTTACCAAAGTGTTCCATTATTTGAGTTGTCAATGTTACAACAGGCACAAAGTAAAACAAACTCATGAGACCGATTTCTCGACTTTGGCACGAAATGAAGATATTATTGCGCACTCGGAGCAGTGGAAAAGTTTCGTGAAATTACCTATACAGAGTACCAAAAGCGAATAACTTTCAATGAAAATTATACAACATGATATAATCCATTACATTCTCAACAATTTTGAACAAACTTCCATTTCCTAAATAAAACCATTAAATAAACACTACTCTTCGAAATCGTAGTTGAGCTAATTTTTTCAAATACTGACTGCAAGTATTCGACGAAAAAAAATGTTTACGACTAACTGGAAGAAAATTCTTCCGATGGGTTTAGCTGCATATATGAATATAAATTTGTTCAAGCCTTTTCATGCGAGCATTACAAGTTTCCCAAATTGGAGAATCAGCTCAAAATCGCTGTGCTAGCTCGAACAGCACATTTCCAAATCTGATTTTTATCGCTCTCTGATTCAGCCTCATGCATCTGCAATGCGTATTTTTCACGATCTGATCGTTGAATTTTACTTTTAATGTCCAAACCTTCGGAAAGTATTGATAAAAAAATAGTTATTTTTACTTTAATAGTTTGTATGTTCTAAAATAGCTTGTAAATAAAAAATTTTTTAGACATTTTCACCAACTTTAGTCAATCACATAATCCAAGTCTTAATGCTGTTGCACTGAAAGTTCTCGTTTGTCAATGTCAATTATGTCGATTTTCAGTTACAGAAGTAATTTATTTCTCAAAGCTGAAAGTCGAAGAAGAATAAATAACACTTTTAAAACGAAAGAACAAAATTTTCACGAATTTTCCAAGAATGAAATGAAATAAATGCAAGATTATAAATCATAGCTTGAGGCGCAAAATTAAATTTTCAAAGGCACGGTAGAAAGGAAGAGGTGACGACCAGTGCTGGGCAACGCGCGAGTGACTCGAAATTTAAGTTACGATCATTCCATCGAAGCTCACGCAGTTTTTACTCTTTCTCCCTTTTTTACATATGCCAGGTCTAAATGAGACATCATAGCCTCGTGGAGCACTCAATTTGGCGCTGCGCGAGATTTGACCTACTTTAGACTCTAGTAAAACTTTTCTTACTTTCTTCCTGCTCATGTGTACTATGCAATATGCAATCGTCATTACTTGCAAACATTCTTTCTTCTATTTTACTTGGATGATTGAATTTTTATCTTTAGAACAGTTTTTTCTTACAAGACTGTTTAACACTCTTTCTTTTACATAATGCTATTTACAATTTAAACCCATTTCGATAAAAATTTTTTCAATTCACATTTAAACATACAATTGGGTAATTTAAAAAGACAAGCGAATTAACCGTTGCTTGTAATATTTAATAAGATAACAGTAGTAGCAACATCAGCTGTAGTTACTGAGTGACACTTCTAATTTTCTTCATCGTTTTCTCTGCAGCGCTACGATGATTGCCAACACTTCTCTACCACTACACTTTTCTTGCAGTTGCAAAAATAGCAAGTGCGACGCAATGACTCGCCTATTCGGACTTCTGCATGCAGCTGCTGCAGTCATACGTTTTAGGCAAAATTCTCGCTAACATTAAGCGTCCAGGGCCAAATGGCTGCTTATGGGTACAGTCCCAATGATTATCAGCTTAAGTAATGAGGGTTGTATTGGAAATAAAAGCGAGCTCTGAACCTACAATTCGCCTAGTGGTATCGATACTGTCAATACAAAATGCTCTTGTGATTTCAGTCGACGTGGTTGAAAAAATATCACTCTACCGCTTACTAATTAATAAACTTTTTATGGGACTGCTTTGAAGCCAAGATTTTCCAAAATTCACTTCCAAAATAACACTAAGACATTCCAAAAGTTCTTCAGAAAATAAAACAAACGAAATCCGGCGCGAGATATTCTCTTCTCTTCTCGGAGCAAAAACAATAATAATAAAAGACTCATCGTCACAAAAGAGTTTCGCAGCAGACATTTACGATGGTATGCGGCACGATTTCTTTAGCGCTCGCTTCTTCTGCTCTCCGAGTCATTTCGACGAGGCTTTGGTGATGCACAAAAATAGATGCGAGATAATTATTTGCCCTCGTGAGCGCGCGCATGCTCTCGAAAAACAAAATGCGGCGAGGCACTGGTGTATACTCGTACATTATATATTATTACATACCTATACATGCAAACTCGAATCACCGCAGCCACATGTACTCAACATGCCAAAGGCTTAGTCTCTAAAGATGATTAGAATAAAGCAAAGCGTCGCGAGCTTTTGCTTCACTATACGATAGACAATTATTCGATATCGGTTGCGTTTCTCATCTGGAGGCCAATATGTCATCATAGGCAGCCATGCTCATCATTTGATGTTTGAGTCCTACCAATTACATAATAATATAACGTATTTTTATTTTAGCCGTAAACGATCAAAAACATTTCTTAAACGGATCGCTAAAATAACACTTGCACCACTCGGTGATTTGATAAGTCATGGCTGAAGAGAGGAAAAAAGAAAAATATAGCCCGCAAAAAGCGAGAAAACCTTGGGTTTGGTTTTAATTTTGCTAAAATATGCAGTTTCACGATGACATAGGCCATTTAACAACGAGCTGCTGATGTATTATTGACAGGTTCTGAAGCATCATCGCTTCCGTATTTCGATCAAGCTACTTGCGTCTTATCGTGACTGCACGAGCACGAAAATATATTTAAATAATCAGTCATTAGGGTAATTATGTTTGTTGTAATTTTTATAAGGAACGCCGTCAATCTCTAATCGAGTAAAAAATCCGGAAGCTCATCCAGTGGAAATCCTCAAGAGTCAAATATATACGTAGTGCAACATTATCGCGGACAAAAACGATGACTGTATTAAAGTATCGGCCAAGCGATCAATTTATGGCTAGCATAAAAAGGTTGCACCGATAGAAAGAAAGAAACGGTGCATTTTAACAATGAGCAGACAATAAACCAAGCATGAAGCAGCAGCAGCAGCAGCGTATCGTCGGTCTATAAGACTGCTGTCACGCCAGCCAATTTCGCGCGAGAAAGTGAAACTAAGTTTTGAGCTGATGTTGAATAATCGTTGGATAAGAAGAAAGCCACAATAACACAGCCAACACTGCAATGCTATAGATCGCTCCGATCTATTTCAACTCAACATTAAGGCTACAAAAACAGAAGCAGAAGCAGTAATAACAACTATAATAGCAACAAATACAACGGTATAACTTAAAGCTATATTATGAGAATAAAAATAGGGCTCGAGCGAATGACTCGAGCAACGAAGAGGATGAATGGTATAATTGTGATCGTAAGGATGTGGCTTATGTTATGCTTTGCATAAAGAGACATGTGGCTCATTCCCATAAATTTTACTCATCCGCGTAGTTTTATAATTAAATTCGTCTTTTGTGTTATCAAAAAAAAAAAATAGTAATATTCCAATCAGACGATGATAAAGTCGACTTGGAGATTCGCATGAATAGGAAGTGGTTTTCTGTTATTGCGGTTTTGAAATTTTCTCGCGATAGAACCGAAGTGCAAAAAGTTTCCTTCCACAATAAATTCAGCCAAGCAATATAGCAATCTCGGTTCCTCGCATCTCTTATCAGCTCCGATTGATGGGGCTTACCTCGCTGGTGACTTCCCAAAACCAATGACAAACTTCCGGAGCCCTATCGTACCCGTTTATTCGCAGCGACGAGTCGAACATGCAAAAGAGATAATTTTTGTGCACTATAGAGCAGGCCAGCAGTGTCAATATAAGTAACGATAATAGTTGTGTTCTCAAGCCACGCGATCACCGACCGAGTTGCACAGCTACAAGCTATTGAGCAGTGTTCAATAATTAAAGTGAGAGCGACGGCGTGCACGACGGTTTTATATTTACATGCACATTGCCATGGTGTGACAACATAATGCGTCAAACGAGAAAGAGAGAGAGAGAGAGAACGCGATATTCAACTGAGTATGGAAATTAGATCACGTATCATTTTGTAACGTCGTAATATAGAAATTGTTTTCATGTGCCATCGGTACATTGCTAAAATAATAATAACTATTCCGTCAATTACATCATCCTTTCATTATTTTTAATCTATTTAAACCGTATACATTATTTTATCCATAAATCATTTAGATCTAACCATCATTTATGTACATCGTGCATTTATTTTCTATGCCGTATTATATTTCGATGAAATAATCTATTGAATCGTACATACGTATATTAATCACACCTTGTTGTTGCACTGAATTTATCGCACTTTTTCGAAAGCTAATATCGCATCAGGTCAAATTCCAATGACACGGAATTAAATTTACAAGCAGAGCCAAAAGTACAAGTATTTTTTCGAAGCAAAAAATGCGCAGTACACTTAAACAGCGACGATGATGAATGTGCGGGTGCACATAGACATTGACACATTCGTTCGCGTGAAATATAAATAGACAAAAATCGCCTTTCATTGAAGTTTTACGAGCATAATAACTATAGTATTAAACTTCACGCTCGCGCAGGTTATACTTGGTTGAAATAAAGTATAAATAAAAGTTGAGCCGTCGATACTACGTGTAATAGCCAAGTATATTTATTATCGCTGGCCTAAACGGTTTTCGCTTAGCCTTGACATTTATAATTTTCTTTTTTTTCGTTCACTTGGAAGAATAATTAGAGGTCTATTGTATTTTTCACCAGCTACTACTAGTCAGGTTAAGTTTAGGGTCTCGTCGAAGCACAATAATGAACTACTCAGTATTCCAAAAAAAGTCGCAAGAATTCAGTAGGTATGCGCCACTTGTAGCTATGTTACGCGCAGCTATTACCTCGCGCATGATTATGATTGAAATTATCAGTGACTCTTATCTCCCTCACAGCTTTTGCCTCAGCCTTACGTATTGCGAGTGTGCACAATAGACACACGTACACGTGCACGTACACGGCCAGTAGACGTTTAATTATAAGTTTATGGTAGATCGCGTGGCGCTGCAGTACAAAAAATACAACATACTCTCAAACATATGTAAGCTACGTGAGTAGGGAAGGAGGGAAGGAGGGAAGAGGAGGGGGGGGGGGGGTGCTAGAGCTGGAGCACGAATATAATAGGGTATATAGAATAGGCAGCTAGCTAGAGCACGCTACGTCACGAAACAAGCATCGGTTAAGATCGCGTATCTTGACATTATTTATGCTACTTTTACATCACTAATTGGTATACACATGCGAGCGTGAGCATACACACAACAACAATGGCTAAAAAATGAAAATTCTACACTCGGCATCACAGGCGAAGTGCGAATATTTATCGCTGCACGCGAAAAAAGCTAAACGCGCACGCGTCACCTTCGCAACGCCACTAGCTCCACGTACACATACTCACACTCACGCAGCCCGGCTTTAACTTGCCTTTATAGTATAGTGACTCCTCCTATATAACTATATGCCTTATCGATCGCTCAAGAAAGTAGGAGCTCTTCCATACAACACATTCGCTAAGCTTGCAAGTTTTATATAGGTCGCGGCGCACCAAGCCACCGGTATTTTACAACTACGGAGTAAGAGAGAGAAAGAGAGAGCGAGAGAGCTTTGTCGTATATGTATACAGGCAGCTAGGCTCAGTGGCAAACTACTCGCAACCCCTCGAAGCATGAGCGGAGCTTCGAGAAATCGGCCGTTACATGCACGCATCCACAAGTGTACGTACACCTACACAAACGTATACTATCAAGCGCGCGAAATTTTGCCGCGACCTAAATACTCCAGCCAATGCTTGCGCGCCAGTGATGAGCTTTCTACGATATATCATGAAAGTTCGAGAGAAATAGGGGGAGGGGGTGACGACGAGAGCGTTGAATGTTACCGTAACAAATCAAAATAGACAAAAATACAACATCGACGTGTTCTTGGCCGTTTTTACAATTTGTACAAATATTTTTTCGTCTGATATTTTAAAATGATTCATTAGAACGAACCTGTAAAATAAACTGTAATCTTTAAGTTTACATTTTAAACTTTTAATCGGTCTCGATAGTTGAATGGCTTCCAGACTATACCGCATTATCTCCACGAAGACAATGAAAATAAATACTTCAGGTTTGGATTCAGCTTCATGCACAAGCAAATTTGTATCCATACCAGAAATAAATCTGATAGAGTTACTTTTTAGCTAATAATCTTCATGAAACAAAATGATATATTCTTAAAAATAATGGTAAGGGTGCATCCTCTACATTTATTGAGAGTCATGTGATCTTTCCTCAGATTTGAGTCCACGTAGCGTAAAGGTTAATGCACTGTTTTAACACCGTGAATTTGTCAGTGATGATGTATAAATATAGGATATCCCATAAAAGTAATTAAATAGCTATACGCGTGTTGGAACTTGGCATCTATAAATAGTTTCGTGTGTGTTCGTGTAGCAGATTCAAGCTCGTCTCAGGGCACCGCTACACTGATCGAATTGTGTGAAAAAAAACACAGTTAAAGATAGGTTGGTATGCTTTATATATACTATCTTACAGCTGAGCTCGTTAGAGAAGAAGTTTGGGTCAGAGTATAAGTCAGGCGCAAGAGCTGCTGCTACTTTTAAGCGCTGTTATATATTCTTTGCAGAAAGTCTCCGATTACTCCATATTTAGCTTTTTGCTCCGTACCTGCGTGCTTCTTTTTTTTCCTTTAACAGTTTTGGCGATTAACTCTTTCGCGAGTGCCCACCGTCTCGTGGGTGTAAAGTTAGATGAGCCGTAAAGTTAAATGAGTACGTCCGAGCGTGTAAATTGAAAATGTGCTAAAAAGCCCTCGTGAATACCATAGAAAATTTATTGGTACCTGTAGTAAGTATGAAAGAAAATGTCAATGGCCGCGCAGAAGTATCATAATCATTAAGGCCGCTACCATTGTGAAATTATGTTTTTCCACCTTTGAATTTTCTCAAATGTTTCAAGTAATTAAAGCGCCATTTAGATATAAAAAAATGTAATTTTGATGCGAGTGGAGGGCAATTTAGTTGAGGTGGCAATTGTATGGTTTTTCGATCTAAGCCATTCTTAAAAGTATTCAATGATTTAATTTTTTTTCCCAACTTGCACTTCATGACGTGTACGATTGGTGCTAAAGAAAAATCATTATGAGTAATGGTATCGTGCAAACACGATTAATAGCTTCGAGTGTCAAGGAGAATTAGTCAGAAATGCATTAATTCAAGGTGTTTGAACGTGCTCTTACCGTCAACAACATAGTTCACTTATAATATACACGACAAGCTTCAAGCGTCTTGAAGTTCAATTTATCCGCTTACGAATATATATACTATATAGACGCGTTCAATGATTATTTATACTTGGATACTAGAATATTATCCAGGCGATATTTTGACTAAAATGTATTGTGTCATAATTTTAACAAGTGATAAGTCATCAGACGATGTCGATACGTCGACTTGACAAATGCGTGGGATAAATTATCTGGCGGTCAATTACGTGTGTGTATGTATAGCGACGTGGTAGCTCGTATACGTGTGCACTGTGCAGTTGTCAGTACGCGTATAATGCCCGCTGCATTGACCACTGCACTCTAGGCTGCTGATGCATCCCATGTGTGAATGTACATATAAGTAGTAATCTTAATCATCGCATAGCTCCATTGTAGCGTGAAGAGGAAGCGACGACCCACTGGCCCATTTTCTCTGCTACCCACTTCAGGCTACGTATATTGTATATAGTGCGATATATGTGCAAGCCAGCACAAAATACATATCTGTATACATATGGCCGATTCTCAGTCAAAACCATTTTTCTAAGGAAATGTGAAGAACTTGTTTATAACGTCAGAAATGTTCCCAAATTTTATTAGAATTTTTTGAACCATCTATAACCTTTTTTCATAGGCCCAAAATTGGTATTTTTCGTATTTTTGTATATTTAATTAAATATCGCAAAATTCAAATAATTCCTAGCTCAGTATAGAGTGATTAAGACGAAAAATGGTCAAACAGTATATTTTGTAACAAGTGCGCGAAGCAGTTAACTCATCCAGGAGTTGTTTTCACCCGAGCGTAGTGAGGGTTCTTCCTCGCGGACTAGTTGCAAACGATATTTTTTAACTCTGCTTGCGAGAAACATGGTTTTTCTGTCGCTTTAAGGTTGAAAACCCCGCGTTTTGCGCACACAGTGTTAAAAAACATTTTTAATGGGCTTCAAAGTATAACGGACGTTAGAAATCAATCAGTGTCGAAAAACGTGCAAAAAACGTCGAAAGGGCAGTTTTTACGACTTTAAGGGTTTTGGGCAGGAGCGCATAATGCGAAAAATGTCAACTTCGGGCCTTCCAAAAAGGTATTAGGTGAATCCAAAAATTTTAATAATATTTGGGGACATTTCTGACATAGGAAACAACAAGTTTTATATAATTGCAGAAAAAAAATTCCTTTGTTCATTCACTTCACTGAGAATCGACCATAGATATGACGATGAAGACCCAACAATATGTATCTACTACCATCACTCTCGCGAACATAATACGAAAAAATTACTAAATTCATCGCGCTTTATAATAATTTTCTTATGCCGAAACTAACCTTTTCGGCCCTGAGACCAAAATGAAAAAGTCAATTTTTGCTAAAAAGTTATATATGCATCCACGAAATGAAAAAAAAGCCTCAGATCACTTGCTTATCAGCCTTGTCTTTACCTCGACTATATGCGATAATTACACGTGCTCTTAGGCGCTTGAGTACATCTAATTCGCTCTCACTATTTTATCGCAGCGAGAGGAAATTGTTACTTTTTTGCACGGTTGGCCATCTTCAAGTGAATTCCCTGCTCACTATGATAAAAAGTATAGTACGCAACTCGCACGGGAGTTTGTCAATCTTACACTTCCGTGAATACAATCCTCGCTAGGGCAGACATCAAACTTGACTCTCGTGCACGATAGATACTTCCCCTGTTTAGTAATGTATTATTTTCGTTCCGTAAAAGGTAGCGATTCAGGCTAGCTTTGAGCTACACAAGAAAAGTGCGTGTCAATCACTTCGTTTCAATTATTCCGATGCCTGATGCACAGAAAGATGTATAAATAAATTCTTCGATAAGCATACCTTCGAATATCCAATTCAATTGGTGATTGGTCAAGGTGGATTTCAATTTCATTGAATCTGCAGGGATTTCGAGCAATATAAAAAAATTCTAAAACTGCATATAATATATTGATTTTTTATAAAGTGCAATCCTTAACTCTACCACTAAAAATTTTCACCTCTAATTTAAAGGGTACATTAACTAGCTGTTAGCTGACTCATATTTTACATCTGTTGCGTGCTAGATTCATTCACAAGCTTGAATAAAAAAATATCGCATTGAAAAAGAAACGGTAAATAATTCGAGACAATTAAGCTGATCCCCAAATCCACCGTTCTATGCAGCTTCGAGGTGCATGTGCTGTTTGTAATCATATAACCATCAAATCTCTGGTGATTTTCTGAGCAATCCAAATATAATCAGTGATCAGTAATATACAATACGTTATATTTATAAGAATTCGTCTACACCTCAATTTGCTAGTTTGAGCTTTACAAAATACCGATAATAACGAAAAACTGTCATTAATCCTTTGACCCGCGGGAATTATTCAGTGGATTATTTTTTTTATTTTGCTACGGCGCCAATAAAAAGATAAAGAGCATTGCATTGGCGCGATAAGAGTATGAATTCTTTCATGCAAAATGCTGAGATAAATGTGAATAATTTATATATATGTATGTACATCGATGTGTGCATGACTGTGTCGGGTCGTGTTGCAACTTTTTCGAAGTGTTTTTCCAATCGGAAGATATGAAAATCGATGCTCTTTCTCGCTCTCATGCGCAAATCATAAACGTTTCAACTTTAAAATACATCATCCACGATGTACGTCGGAGTTAATTTAGTGGAATAGGAGTACCTTTTTGTTGACAGATTACCGAGCATTCACTGACATCGCGAGAATGAAACGTTGCGCAAACTTATTGATCAACGACAAGAGAATAGCTAGGTCTTATCCACACTCATTCTTCAAAAACGACCGCGAATATAATAATTGTTGGCTTGTACATTTCTTTGCCTGATTGTGCATGAGTCGAAGAACAAATTCATAAACAAACACATGATATTTTAGAGCGCTGGAAAGTCCTGTGATGTATGTGCTTTTGACTGGATTCGTTGTCATCGTGTAGATTACTTTTAATTCGGATGATACCCAGGCCAGGAAACTTTTGAATCTTAAGGGGAGGTTCTCATCAAGCTCGACCAAAATATTAATTTTTTTTGTATTCTCAAATTTATTATACTTCCAAGAATTCCTTGCTAAAATGGTATGTAAATTCTGATTATTAGTCAGTTAAAGTCAGGATTGAGAGTAAGTGCTGACACGGTGCTCAATGGCAGTTACCATTTTTTTTTCGCGTTTTTTTCGAAACAATTTTTTCTGAGACGGCTGGCTAGATATCTCAAAAACGACTATATATATATAGATATGAATTTTTTTTATCTTAAAGATAATAAAATTTTCATAATTTATTGTTACAGCACTTTTTAGAGCCAAAAAAAAATGCAAAAAAAATTTTTTTTGCGAACCCGCCATTTTGTTAATTTTGAACTTGTCTTAGTGATTTTAGTGCAGGATCCAGCAAACGTCGTCTTTTTCATTTTGGTATCAGACAAAAATGGGATGCGTTACCTTGCCGTCCGTGAAGGTGTTTTTTTATGATATAGCTTTGAATGCATATAACTAGTAAACTATTCCGTTAATTTTGTCCATAAAAATGTGTGAAAATAATTCACAATATATTTAATGAGTACTAACATATTCGATTACTTCATCAACTTCCTTCTATGTGAAAAAAATTGCGAAAATTACGTAACTTTTTGGGTCGCTAGATCAGAACCCCCTCTTAAAAAAATGTTCTCATGAAAATAAACTTATAATTTGTTTTTCATTTTTGTTACAGCTGGTAGGTTTTTTCATCTGTCTACAGCAAAAATAAAAACTTTACATCACTCGTAAGTGCTAATAAGTATAAGAATTTAACGCTCTCTACGATTCATACGAACGAAAAAAAATAATTGAAGTAAAATAATTTAATGTTGGTTACCTGCACCTGCTACATAATAAAATATATACAAGTAAGAGATCTCATGAGCGCATAAAACATATGCATATATCCACATACAACATTTTGCACGTGTCACACGTCCTTGATGTTGTCTTTCGTAGCTACGTTATACATCGTTGTACTTTACCACTGCGTGGACAAACTCGCAAAGTTGCATGTGAAAGAATAATAGTTTTTGACGTTATACTCGTATATAGGTTTGCGCTTATCTTTTTAAACGTCTAAAGATAACTTATTTATTCATATGCAGACAATTTTAGTTGTCAAGAAGATCAAGGCGAAATGAAGCGCAAACATCTGGGACAAATAGTATATTCTCAACGGGTGCAGTTATGGTTTTTTAGCAAAAGGAGGGATTGTAGCACGAGCCAAAGGCGAGTGTTTTAGGCTTGAGTAGGAAAAAATTGTATTGTCAATTGGTGCAGATAATATTTCCCCAACTTTAAAAATACTTAATAATTTATTATTATTATTATTATTATTATTATTTTTACATAATTACTAAATCATTAAATAATTTATGACTCTTATTCAGACTCACACTCTACAATAAATAGAACTTATTTGGTAAAAATTTAAGCACAAAGTCATGTAAAATTTCCTCAAATCGTTGAGTGAGTTATTAAAACTTTGCATTGTGTCCTATTCAATAACTTGACATTTTTTTTCAATTAAGAAATGAAAATAAATAGTAGACGAGCTTTCAAGAATTATAATTAGAGCTTAATTTTACAAACTCGGATAAAATAAGTTGTCTACCTTTATACGTCGTTTGTGAACGAATATTTTAATTATAGAGTGCGACATAACTTTCTTAATTTAATCTACCTTAACTTGATAAAAAGCTCATTCAATTACTATGCTTACATTTTAATTTTTCAAGTTAATTGCAATATTAATGTATATAGTAAGATTGACCTATAAACTGCACACACAGTGCATTTAAATCGAGGTGTTTAAAATGATGCAATATTTTGTTTTTTATGTTATTTCATGTAACGATAGCACCAAATGGTTAGTTCCAACGAATTCGTTTATTTCTAGTAAGTTATATATGTATATTTGAAACGATAGCGTCAGCTTCATTTGTTAACTAAAGAGTTGCACAAAATACATATGACACATTCACCCAGATTTTTGGTGGAATAAGAGAAAAAAGGTGGTAGTCAAGTATGTGAAGCAAGCATCAACCTTATATAAAGGTAAATAAGCCGCTATTGTAAATCCCTTGGTGTCTGTTGTTGGTGTTATCGGTTAAATATATCTATAAAAATTTCTTTTTCTCTGTCTATATCGCTCTCGCTTTTTCTGTACATTATACCGGTGTCGTTCATATTGATCTCACACGTATACAGACAAACATGTACATGCACGTATTCTCTCTGTCGCTATTTTTCTCGCTTGCTGCTGCTCTTTCTCTCTCCCTCTTGGCTTGGCCTAGTTTTAGAAATAGCCGAGTAGCAGTGGTGCAGAGCTAGCGCGAACCCAAAGTCTCCAATGCGGCTAGTTAGTGTGTATGTACAGTGGCAGCAATGCACTCGAATTTAAGAGGAACATTTTAGCCTTACAAATCTCTGCAAGGCTCAGACTACCAAAGTCTTTTTTCTTTCTATCTTTTTTCATTGCTTCCAACATACACATAGTCTAAACTTTCTAGATAAAATATATAATTAATAATGCATTTCGTGGTTTTTCTCCATCTTGTTGCCTAAGAAGACGATAATTTTTTACTTTTCAATGTACGAGTATTGCGTGGTTATCAATTTTTGAAACTCGCGCCTTCTGAGAACAGTTCTAAGTTTGCTCATACATTTAGAAACTCTGCCGAAATAATGTATAAGTACGGATCTGTATGGATTTTTTGAACTTTTAAACTATCCGGTCTGCAATTGCTGCTGCTCCAAGTGAATAATGGTCAAATAAAAGATACCTCGTACTTTTTTGTGTGAGCAAATATCGTTAGCACGTTAGTTTTCAAACATTATTTTGCGATATAGTGTACTGGTGTCTGTTAGCAGGTAGCAAAGACGAAATTGCACGATGTCTACCTCAAATATCTGTGCAGTAAACAGTTCACGAATTAATTTAGTGTGAACTCCGAAATTGTTTGCCGTACTAACTTCTTAACTCGATAATATGATTCGTGCTAGAAAATCTTGTGACTGTCAATTAACAACTATCAATTGAAGTGACATAAATAAAAATATCCTTTTGAAAAAAGAATTGATGAAGAACGAAGAATTTATTGTCATTATAAATTGGATAAAAATATTTATTCACTCATACTTAACATCACAAATTAATTAGAGTTTTTTAATCTCTATTTATTAACTCTGGTCAGAGTTCAAAGTGAATAAAGATCGTTATTATTACCAATTATTATTATCATTGCAAAAATTATCTCTTGTTCCATTCATTTGCTTATTTTTTAGCAGGTAAGTGTAGCAGTTTATTGAAACAATCTGCATGGAATAATTCCGGTTAAATATTGCCTTAACTCGCAGGTGCATTTCTAAAAATATTTTTTTTTTACCTGAAGAAAAATAAAATGTGTGTTGATTACGCGATGAAATACTTCACGTTGAATGATAAAAGTTTTGCACGTTTATTTTGTGAATACTGGAAATGTTGATTCCAAAGTAACTGAAAAAATCACTTGTACCGTTCTCATTCTCGAATAAAATAGAGACTCTGACTAGAAATGAAAAAAATTATTAATATTACCTCAAAGAACAAAGCTAAAATAAATGGTATCCCCACGCTATACAAAGCAATTTTGCATTTGCCAAATCAAATGATTGTAATTTTTTAGACAGAAAACATCATACTCATGTCTTCATGAGGCTTTTTTACACCCATGATCATGTTTATTTTTTTCCATGCTTCCTTACACGTGACATAAAATATGTACATTCACATCGGAGGAAACGATCGGAAGTTCAATGGACTCTTAGCTTAAAGGCTAAAACGTTTTTTGAGTATATGTTAATGCCCTCGCCATGTACTCTCTTTTTTCCTTATTCAATGGTCTCATGCGGACAATTGCGAAATTTATTCGTGTTGGTTCGAATTGAAAAACCATGCTGAGTATAATACTGCAACAATTTTTGAATAAAAACCCCGTTGGCTACATTGTCGCTGTTGCTGCTCAAATTTTTACTTAACGTGACTCTGCAGCAGCTGTGTTTTATACACAGTTAGTTGAAAAATGCTCTAATAAACGCTAATTTTCCGTTCGAATCATAAAGTAGTGTCTTACGTGCATGTAAATATGGTAATTTTCCACTTGAATTAAGGAAATCGCGGCAGTTCCTTGTTTATTGCTGGCGAAAAATGAATTGATCAGATGTTGGTTACCTAAGTAGAGGAAAAAATATTACTCACAAGCATATTATTTATAGATAATTGACTGCACACTAAATATAAATTTGGTTATCGAATTTGGCGCGTATCGAGCTAGACAAATTTATCGGTCGCAACGTAAACTTCCGTGTGCAAGACGCGCGACGCGGTCCAAGCGAAATTAAACGCGAGAGAAAAACATGTCACGTATAGACGTGAGATGACTTTCAGCTGATTGTATACGCGAATATATAAGTCAGATAGTGTATACATTTATTAGAGTGTGCGTATCTCGCGTGGCCGTCATCGTCTCGAAGTTTCCGGATTAAAGCGTGACATAGAGCAATAACCGTTACGAGCCACTCTTGCCTACAATACGTGAGTGTGCACTCGGCATCGTAGAGACTTAAAGGGCATAAACATGTGAAGCAGAAAAAGCCATTCTTTTCTCGGCTTTAGTTGTAATTTACATTTCATATGACCACTGCTTCTCAAATACATCATATTTAATATTGAATACTAGTGTGATAAACAATTAATTATAAATAAACTAGCAAGACTGTATTAAACTTGACTTTTAATAAAACAAGTAAAAAAGAATTGAACACCTGAGATGTTCTACAGCTAGTTAAAACTGAAATCCTTAATTTTTAATTGAAATTAAGAACACATCACGAAAAATCCCACGTGATGTATTCAAAGTAAACTCGATTTACATCAAAAAGAATGCATGCGGAAATATTAAATGCAGCGCGCGAGAGGTGACGTGCGAGCAATTTATGTCAATGTATAAAGTGAATTTTGCAACTGTCGCTAAAAATTCCATCAGAATCTGTAAATTTGCAAAAGCTTTTACAATTGTTCGTTTTCGCCCGAAAGCTGTATTATCGTAACGACGTGGCTACGCTCGTGTGTGTGTGTGTGTGTGTGTGTGTGTGTGTGTGTGTGTGTGTGTGTACGGGCTCACCCAGGAAGAATGTAAGAGCTCGCATTCAAACTAATTTGAATTCTTAGCCCGAGAAGTAATCTAATAGAGCGCGTTTTAATCATTATTATGCGCTGGCGTTAAATTCTATTATTTTGCTCTCGCGAGCGCAAAACTTTTTAATCGCTCGCAAGAGCGTGCGTATGAATTTTCCAATTATACAAACGACAATGGCCTTCGATCTTATTTATTAAAAACGATTTAAAAAGCCATTTGGCCAAATTGCGACTCGTAGCATTCACTCGAGCTTAATCTGCGATTCTAATGTACGGGCATTATGAGCTCGAGCTCGCGTAACAGACGGATGTGAAGTGCCGTTAAAATCTTAAATTACGCAATTCTCGAAATGTACAGTTTTGCGCGTGAAATATTTCAATTCCAAATAAATAGAAATTTGCCAACGATTAGAAATTAAAAATTTTGCTCAACCCAACGGTACGTGTCGCGAAAATTATACTTGTAATAGCCGGTATAATTTTAATAACAGAAACAGTAAAATCATGCGATTATAACAATGCACCACATGAATACAACAGCCGAAAGACAGCTTAATGTAAATACAAGCAACGATCGGAGTAGTCCCAGACACACGTGTATAAGCGCAGGCGATAGCGATGCAGTGCGGGGCTTTCCGGTCCTATCTTATCAAAGTACAGGCAGATACTCGACTAGTGTGTCTATCGTTGAGTATGGCAAACTCGAGTTTGTTCAACGAGTGCGGGCAGGTATATGCAGCAGATACAATAAACACGTATATTCTCGCGCGTCATTGCAGGATGAGTCGAATAAAACGAGACCAAATAGACGAATGGTTTGCAGGCAGTTGGCTGCTACAGCAAGATCGATCCAAGTTTTTAGATACACTTTCTCCTTTCACTTGTAAAATATACATAATCATAAACGCACGGCGCAGGTACGCGTTGTGTACACTCACACACACACGTACACGCTCATACAGCTGTAGGAGCGCGAAAACGGAATTAGACACGTTATAGCCAACGATTAACGGCTATAGATGGATTTTTTACTTATAAAATTTACGAATGTACCTGAAGGTTTCGGGAACGTGTAGCTCATTAACTGTTGTGCTTCTCAGCAGCACGCAATAATTGCTTGCCACAGTCTCTCTTTGATGCTTCGACTCAACACATTGATATTATATCACGTTATTATTCATACACTTTGTTGAATAACTGTGATTCCTGGAGCATAAATAGCCAATGTAACGCAATTGAAGCATAATCGCAGCTATTTCTATACTTGTCCTGCTGTTTCATTTTTAATAAGCTATCAGGTAGGACACTATTGGAAAACGGTAGATGAATTGGAGTGGGATGGAGATTTAGCTTATACGTGGCGTAATAGCAATATCTTAATTCTAATTATGTTTCTATTTTAGCTGATTATTTGAGCTGTTGATGAAAATGAAAATGTTTATATTTTATTCGTTTGTAATTCACTCCGAGCTATAGGGGTGCCAAAGGCTCACTAGAAATGCCATGCAGCGTCGACTGCTCGAACTAAATTTCTCTTATGAGAATTAATACGAAAAAGTGTGGCGCTGCAGTATCGCTCGGATCCAATAGTAACTAGCGACATATCTCGCTTGCCTACGCTCGCTCGGTTTTGGATTATTTCAAAAAAATATTATAAAAAGCACCTAAAAAAAATGTGATAGGAAATACTACTGAATAAATTAAATGAAAAAATGCAAAGTATACATGGCGAAAACTAAAGAAAAAAATATATACGTATATTTTGTTGATCTAGTGACATAGTATCTCGTTCAATATTAATACTCGCTCGAGTTGCTAGTAACGAGTCGAACAAGGGTTTCTGCCCAGACTAGGTAGAATGTTCAAATACCAATAGGTTCAACGTGAAAAAGTATCGCTTACGCAGCTTTTCGTTTATATTGGTATTATGTATAGTTGGTTGGCTCGTGTCGCTTGCGTAGACAAGATACCTCATGAACTTTGGCCCCGTTCGTGTGTCGCTCTGTGCGCGCCTGCATTTGTATGCAATATAGATATACCGCAAACACGGCGCACGCATACAGCTTTATGTGTACATCATATGCAACGTATACTTACACATAAGATATGGAAGCTTCGGTGTATGGCGTATAGTTATATGCACGCTGGTAGATCCAATTACCTTGAGGCGCGCGACTCGTACGACGACGGTGGCAACGAACGTATAACAACGCGATACGAACTCGAGTGTTTATTATATCGTTGCCGATGCAGATTCGTTCCACAATACGCTTTATGCCACAGAGTCCAAAGAGTCGAGCTCTGGCTTTTTCACATGCATATTTCCTGCTGGACTAGAGATTCAAAGTTCAGCGCAGCTGTAGGCCTCGGCCGCTTCGGAATAGTACCTTATTCACGCGGGGGCCGCCCTCTTGGATGTGTTTATGTGTGCTATGCGTGATTTAATCATCGCCGTTGCAGCATAATTAGCGCGGCTTTGTTTTCGAATTAATCGAGTTTGGAGCTGCCTCTCTGTAGCTCGCGGCTTTTTCTGAGCCAACAGCTAGACGCGTCAGACTTAACAAATTTGTGCAGCAAAGTTTTAATTGCCGGCCGCCCAGGCGCGGGCGCGCAGTTACACGCGAGTCGGCGGCCCCGCAACTTGTGAATATATACTTAGTCGGCACCTATAGGTACACAAATAGCTGTACATACACACACACACACACACATACAAACAAGTGCATCTTTGTTGGCGAGTTGGCGCAACTCGATCGAATCCTGCAAGAGTGCTCGGCTGCTGCCAGTAGTCTGAAAGACTCGAGCGAGTAATAAGCTGCGCGCACGACAACTTTGAGCTCAAGTCTTAATAAACGAAAATATGATTATATTCTTAATTGGCCACGTAGCTCGATCGCGTACAGTGAAATTCCGGCTAGACAATGCCCTCGAATGTTTGTAAGCTCGACCGAGGGAGCTTTTCAAGCTAGCTGCGGCTTAAGCCGTACCTGCAGCTGCAGCGTCGATGCTCTGCGATATATAGCCTGCACGCACGAGGCCGGATAAAGTTCGGGAAACGCCTGTTTATATATGCGCACAGATAGGAGAAACAGGAATCGCTGTGGAGCCGAGCTCGGTACATATACGCGATCCAGCAGCGTACGACAAAAGCAGCTGCGGCCGGCTTGTTTTTCTCTCGGTCTGTATTCTATGTATGTTGCAAATCGGCTACTCTTAGACGGCGCGTTTGGCTAAGGGTACTGCATATGCTATCGACGAGAAGCCATCTCCTTCTGCCCGACGACGAGTTCTCGGATAGGATAACTGCCTGAACGCTCTGATATATAAATAGGTATAGCAAGAAGCTGAAGAAGCTCGCTCGCGACTTCAGACACGTGGCTGGCGAGCTGCTCGCAATGCTTGCCTTGTGATACTGGAATTTGCAAGCCAGTTGAGAAAATTGACTTTGTAAGAGGCAAAGTTGCTCATACACATCGACTGCCTATTATACACTATGTAGCGTTGCGAGTGGCTTGCGTGAGCGAGTAATGCTCTGCACTGAATCGACGTTTTCGCATGCCTGCGCTCGTTGCACCGCACTCTTGCAACGATTCTTTTATACATATCTACTTGAAATAAGAGGAAGAAAAAAAGCTCAAAGACTCCAGTCTAATTACTGCCCTAGAGAGGATCGATTTAAAAAAAAATTAATTTCTCGACATGGACTGACGAGTTGAGCCAAGACTAAAGTTGGCTACATACGAGAATTTGAAAGCATAAAAGCTGCAGCTTGGCATGTGGCGCTTGATAAGTGAAAATAAGCTCGGGAGCAAAAGACATTGATAGATCTTGCCGCGCACGGGATTTATACTTGCAATGAATTCATAAAAGTGCAGATGCTGCTCGCGGCGTTTAATCGCACGTCCCCAGCGTACATCAATCATTATCGAAACTTGTTCATCGATCAAACTCCTTTGTAATAAGTCGATCGATCGATTGCCATGCCCGCAATACATGCGTCTACATTTGTCTTTATTCTATCTGATGCAGCGCACATTTACACGTTTACGTAATGCATTTATACGAGTGACTGTGTTGATGTGCAGCTGCACACGTGGTAAGCATAACGACAACGTTTGGGCTGCACGATTGATCGTCGGCTAGACAAGTCCAACGAAATTCATTCGACGATTGTGGACGTGACTTTCCACAACTAGGTCCGTCAGAATTTCGAAGCTAATCGTGGGCCTGATAACTCGAGCACTGATGAATCTCCTGTAGCGAATCTTTAATATACTTTCAACACTTTTCATCTACTATAATTATGCAATTCAACATAGCTTCATCGCGTTCACCCGAGCCTGATTCCACTTGGCAGAATAACAAATGTGTAGCAGCAATAAATTATTGCTCAATTTTTTTCTCTCGATGCCCACGTGTTTATACCTATTTGATAGGCGCAAAATATTACTCGAGACCTTTAATTATTAAAAGTAGCCGTGTTATGTGAACGTTTTTTTATATGTTGGCATCTTGCAGCTGCTCGTGTACATCGAGAGCAGCCTGTGTGACACTGCGCACTACCTTTTTTTTTTCACTGTCTCTTCTTCTCGCGACGCTCAGAGATTACTTATATCGGCTGTGCAAAGTTGATATGCATTTTCTATTATGTCGCGTTTGCTCTCTTTTTTCTTGTGTCTTTTTCCTTTTCTCTTGGCCTCGCGCGCGCCTAGCTCCATGGCAACTCTTTCCGCGAGCTCGAGCGAGCGATCGATCGGCCTATGCGCGCGTATTGCTACTACGCTCGAGTCGCGCCTCTGCCGCGTCCAACCTTTGCTTCCTTCCTCCCAATGTGTACGCGGCTCTGAGCGAGAGTTTCCTGTTTGTCCTTTCCAGCTCTTGGCGGAAAGTTTGCGCTCCCACGCACAAACACTCGCTTCGCGTAAGGCTAGCTCGACGGGTAAATTCAAGAAATATGAGCTCGACTGATATTTTATGTATGGATAATAGAGGGGAATCGCCGACCTAAGAAATGCTATTTATCGCCATTCAGCAAGTTTTTCGGCTATAGCGTGCTCGAAACGCCGTGGCAAAAAAAACAGCAAAATAATCTCTAACTCGAATATTTGGATTTTGGAAAAAAAATGTTGAAACGTAAAAGTTAATGCGCGTGTACTTTTCAACTTTTGATTAATTACATTTTTCGCTTAATTTTAGTGATCGATGACTCTACTATTGCGCAACGGCTCGCGCGAATTGGCCGATTGCGCATACAATGTCTTCAGCAGTCGGCAACGAGGCAACAGCTCAAACAACTCGTTTAGCTAAAATTTTCTGCTGAGATGGAAAATTTCTAACGTATATACCTGTGACTAGCTGTGGCGCTCCAAAAACGCGCCAAATGCCATAACGCATACTCCTATTTGCATGCATGCTGAGCGATTAATAAGCTCAGTCATAAAAGTCACGGCGTCGCGCCCACCACCTCCTGCTGTATTTATTGTGCAGTGCGCGCATATGCTGTATATGAAACGTAATCCAAATTTGCCGTGCATTTTTTGCTCGCGCACACGAGGATGACTATAAATTTTCCACTCGTGTACTTTCTCCCTTTACGTTGTGGTCATACGTAAATGCCAAGTGAGACTTTACTATCCAAAAATCGATGTTGAATAATTCAGATTTTATAAGGAGCTGATCACACAATGAGGAAAGATGCTGCTGTCAACTGCTGCGGTCAAAAGGAAAGTTTGTGCTGGGTGCGGTATCAAAAGTCAAACGCGTGCACGACTGGTATTGATATTTATTTGAAATTCAAATTCACCACAACGTGCAAAGATGCTTTGCCGTTTTGCATTTCTCACAAATACGCACAACAATACCGATTCTCAAACGAATGTATATTCGCACGCTTCAAGTCGTAGTAGGGTCTAAAATTTATTTTTCGGTCGAGCTTTAACCGCACGCGAACGTGAACATGTATTTATGCACATGTATGGTCACACGCGTTTACATAATATCGTCATCGGCAAAGCCTATTTACTCAATCCACTTCAAATGTTGATGTTGCTTTTACGTCATCTCACAATATATAAGCCAGACGAGATGGTAAATTCTTTCTTTTGGGGGAACTCAATGGATTGTAAAATTTCTTATGTCTACAGAATTGATGGTATCGTTGCTTCTGTTGAGAATTTTTCAAGTCACAATTATAACAATACTTTTTAGTGCTTGTTTTTCATATGACATTTATTAATATATCTATTATGCGGAATGAAGTACGTTGATAAATGTGTTAATTGTCTGGACGTGAATGATCTGTTTATTGTAAATATCCAAGATTCGTTATTATTATCAGCTGAGGCAAAGTCGATGCTGATAATCATGTGCTTTGAAACTTTCTTTTTTCGTTACATAAATGCAAATATAAAGTTTTTTGTTAGTCGTCCTGCTTAAAGCAATATTGTAGTTTTATTCGACGGAAATAAAATGTATGTTGAGGTAGCCTAAAGAATAAATTTTTAAAACATTATTCAGTTTAATAAAAGTTGTGCGTTGCTGTATATTATTTTTAAACGATAATTCATAAGTTCATTCTCAAGTTCACTTGGTTTTCTAAGGCTAATGTTGAAACAACCAATTAATAAATTCGCTGGTTCATACTAACATAAGTCAAGTTCTCAATTATCACACGTCAAGAAATGATATAGATGACAGTACTTTATCACTTTAACAATAATAATTTTCATCAAATCGCTTTTGTTTATTATATCATGCGTGAAAGAGATCAAATTTTTTTCGAGAAATAAACGGTTTATTTTTAAAGCTTAATCCACGGTAAACAAGTTACGACTCATACATTCTGTAGACACGCACATGCCTTCAAAAATAGATCTAATCTCTACATTCTCACATTGTTAGTATTTATACTGTACCAAAAAATCTCTAATAATAATGTGAGATTGTAGAAAACCCTATTTAATACATGTGTTTATTTTTCAAACGAGGTGCGCATGTAATGATTTTGCCTTGAAAAATTGTAATGCGAAAAATCATGCCTTAGCTCTCTCGTTAAGCTCGCGTGATCCATTTTCATTGCGAGCACAGCAGCAGTAGCAGCAAAGTATAATAAAACAAGATGGAAAATCACTGGCTTAAATGGCAATGACGGCTGATTTCAAGGCTCCCGGCAGCTGCTCCGCTGCTAGCTTTTGCACACGTTCTATTGTTGCAGCATACACACATCAACTCGGAAGACATTTCTACGATTGTATTATGGATGCGTGGCACGGGTAGAGTACGAGTAACAACCGAACTATATAGCACACGGAAATAGACATGCAAAGACTAGTTCGCTAGCTGTACACAACCCCGAAATGCATTTCAGCCGTCACCGCCGACGAGCTACTCCCTTGACAAAAATGTGCATAACACATACTCTCTCGTTACTTTTGTCACTAGTTGCATAATCTTTACGTATATATACCAAATGGGTTTTTAGATATACGCTTTCCCGAGCACCTTAGTTGTAAACATTTTTTTTCAACGTCTCTATTTTTCTCGTGCCCACAGGCCTCCCTTATATTTATGACTATATTCTATACACTTTATTGCCTCTTTTTTGTTGCAATTTTGCAGAGCCCCAGAGATTGTTAACTTACTCGTTATGCACACAGTGCCGAATCTTGAGCAGTACAAATTACTCTCGTGGAGGGATATTATTTTTTAAGCATCCAAAGTTAAAGGATTTTCGTATCGAAGCACATGCGAGCTTTTCTAAGAAGCTGAAATATCGCGCGTCAGCCCGACGGCTTCGTAAATGCATTCATCGGGATATCCAAAAGTTTTTTAATCTATTCCAAATTACATTCCTGTGCCAGTTATGCAACGACAACGACGACCTGCTACCTATCTCACATACGCGTAAGTGTAATATGCAGCAGTATAAAGCAGCAGCAGCACGAGTTTTCGAATGGATTTATAAGTCTGCGCACTGAGATAAAAGTTTTAGTTAAAGAGCTTTTCCCAGATAATTTTACGTCGCGTTAGCGTCAGTTTTAATATTCTTAAAAGGGCTAGCGCTCGCCTGCATTTACTACTGGACGTTATATCACGCCACGCCTGAGCAAGTGTAATTTTCCTTCCTTCCAGCACAACTGACGTGGATAAATACTATCCTCCTCCCTTTTTTCCCTTTTCTTTTTTCCCTTATTTACTTATTTTTATTTTTTTCATTCTAACACGATTACTAGCGCGCACGTTCGTATCGTTCTTTCGAGGGAGGCGAAAAAAATTAATTGGCCGTCACTAGGTGTATACGCAACAAAGTCTAGCTTGACGATTTTCAATCAACCTCGAATGTCCAGTAAAAAGATTCACGATAGAAACTGTAAAGAGTGTGTGCACATACAAGAAGCTGCAGAAAATATGTAAGAGAGCAAATGCGCGAGATATTTTTTATAACGGACAATGTGTGTATACCTAGTCGTGAAATTTTTACGGCTTTGACCTGGACTTGCTAACACGATGTTTCGTAACAGCTCTCTCGTCTAGTGGTAGCAACGATAGTACATAAGGCGATTCTTTAAAGCGCAGAAACGCTCGGAGAGGCAAAATAAACACGTTGCGGCGAGTTAGCCGCCGACAGCTACCCAGCAAAGGTCGCTCTAATTAAGAAAATTGAATGCAAAAAGTGAACGCTGACACCCAAGTTCAAAGCAAATAAGAAACAAAAATATCACGCGTCAAGTTTCGAAAAAAATGTTGCCCTTTTTTCCTCTCGTTTTGCAAATTATTCGCAACAAGAGCTCTCGAGCCAATGAGTTTGGTGAAAGTTTCTTAAATGCATTGTTTACTTGTACTTTTTCAAGTAACGACAAAAACTTTTCATTAATATCTTTGCTTGATAATGCATTCCAGTAGAAACACGGACAGTAAAAAAAAAAAATAATAGAGCATCAATATTCCATAAATATATTCGAGTGATATCTTGCTTCGACGTTAACTCAACGATTGGTCGCAAGCATGTACAGAAATCCACCTGACATTTTCCCTCGGGCTCTGTAGCGGTGAAAAAGTAAACCTCGTAGACACGCGTGCGTATTACAGCGCTGATATGACAGTCCACTTGAGATAAATTTTCGTGACCCAATGCTCGACTTGTAAAGCTTTACTCGTATGTATGTTTCATAGAGTCGATACACGCGTGTGCTGGCGCAGGGATACTCCCCCAAACGCTTTCCTAGCTCTCTCTCTCTCTCTCTCTCTCTACACGCATCGCATGACAATTTATATATGTTCGTACAAACAGTCGAGGCTGGGTAGGGATGATCGCTGCTACCGCCGCCGTCGCCACTGTCACATATGAGTCATTTCACGTCAAGTCTCCTAGCGGGGCGCCCGCGCGGCATTATTAATCGAAATTGTTCAATTTGTAACTCACCAGAAAAGCACCTAGATGCACCCAGAAAAAATATGTGCCATATCATTTTGATAGGAAATTTCCTCAGCTTTCCGATGATGAGGTCAGATTTTCCAAAATTTTCCATTTTCCCCGGAAAAACTTGACACAAACTTTCAAACTCAAATATCTCAAAAACGGCATTTTTAAGATTTTTTTAAATAGTTCCAATCGAAAGCTGAGGAAATTTCCTATCGATATGCAAGTTTTCAGAGAGTACTTTTGATAATTACTCAATGAAATACAGCGACGAACGTGTAAAAACGTGACATTTTGCGCCGCGCGGGGTACTGCGCGCGGGAACAGCTGCCGCACGGGCCGAAATGTCACGTTTTTACACGTTCGTCGCTGTATTTCATTGAGTAATTATCAAAAGTACTCTCTGAAAACTTGCATATCGATAGGAAATTTCCTCAGCTTTCGATTGGAACTATTTAAAAAAATCTTAAAAATGCCGTTTTTGAGATATTTGAGTTTGAAAGTTTGTGTCAAGTTTTTCCGGGGAAAATGGAAAATTTTGGAAAATCTGACCTCATCATCGGAAAGCTGAGGAAATTTCCTATCAAAATGATATGGCACATATTTTTTCTGGGTGCATCTAGGTGCTTTTCTGGTGAGTTACAAATTGAACAATTTCGATTAATAATGCCGCGCGGGCGCCCCGCTAGGAGACTTGACGTGAAATGACTCATATATAGTTAGGATCGCGCCAACGACGGCGACGACGACGGCGACGATGCCAGCCGCTCGGACGGAATGGAGGCTTGTAGGGCAAAAGCAGAAAAGCGAAGCTCGCCAAGCTAATACCGAGCAGTCTCGCAGTCGGCCTGTGTAACACGCCTTCGCCTCTCCGGGCTTTCATATTGATCTATACCAAGTCTTTAGAGTCGCGCTCTCGCGCTCGTTCCTCGTGTTCGTTCGTTTCATTTTTTCGTTCCGGTGACGTTGCGGGAGCTCTTGAGCTATATATCAACTGGTACCGAGTGGCAAAAGCTCATCGGCGATCGATGAGCTGCTAACAGTGCAATTCTATTAGAGTTTGTGAGTTTGTGCGGGGCAGCGATGTGTCAATGTGCTGCTGCTGCTTTTCATAAATATAATTTATAGTTAAACGTGTCATTGGTGAGCTGCAAAAGTTTAGGCTCGACTAAAATTATTACGTATGTGCTCGTAAACTGCGCCCTGCCAATCATCAACCGTCTTGTAGTCTCAGTAGGTAAAGAAAACTAACGATTCCTCTTTTTGCTCTCTCTGCAGTATCTGAGGGACGACGACAAAATTACAATTCTAAACTTGTCGCTTGGCACAGATTATTGCGCTTGTATGTGTGTCACTTATTTTTGCCGGCGAATCACTATCTGCCAAATTTTATCTCAAACAGCTGATTTCGTTGCGTATCAATATCTGGTATTATTCATTTATTCTCACCACAGCAGCTTACTGTTACGACACTTATTGAATTAATTCTCTCGCTTTTTTGCTGTGATGAGTCGCGTCGAGGAAACGAATTCCGACATTGTGTACACCGTTTGCTGATGATAATTCAATCCGTTATCGATCGGAGCTTAATATCCGAATATATTTACTTACGCGATCCTAATCATGTCATGTGTATTTTTATCGCGCAAAACGAGTGTATTATTGTATAAGCAAGAGTGAACGTCAAATGCGCTGACATATCCTGTGAACGCGGCGCGAGCGAAAAAAGGTGACGTTCGAACACGTTAAATGGAATTCTGTTATCGCTGCAATTTCTTAGGCTATTCATTTTCATGAATCGCGCTATATATCCAAATGAAATAGACGTTCGTGCGCTACTTCAACCAAATGACACGCAATATTATTATAATTAAAATAGCTTGAAACTTTAGACGCATGTTGAACACGACCATTGAAAAGAAAAAGCAACAACGGAACGTAATTGTTGCATTTGCTTTTTTAACTCTGTTATTTATTAAAATATAACGTTTAAATTAGATTAGCCGCAAGAGTATTAATGAAACGCTCAAAATGCTGAATCTCCAACGAGCTACATTATTAATAATTCAAACGGTCGCAACTACCATTTTTTTCCCCTACCTCTCGGATGTGTAACTGTACATGCTAATTGACGTATTCTAAACACACATGCGATTACATGAAGCTAGTCTCAAACTCGAGAAAAAAATAATATAATTGTATCTACGTAACAGAAATATATGTGGCAGGTAAATTTGCCTATTATGAATACCGGGTATACGATTTATTTTTGCGTGCGAATCAAGTCTAATATTTAATGCGCGAGACAGTTAGATTTGAAATCTAGTCATTCTTGAATTCGCACGAACAGGTCGTTAACTGTCCTTGACCGTTGACAGGCCACAGTTCGAGAAAAAAAATGTTTGTGTTATATGGTTAAATTGCTTTCTTTTAAAGTCGTTGTTTTTTCCTGATTATACTCGAGCCCGCGTGCGTACGAGCTGCTTTTGTTCCTCACGCGGACTCGTTTTAATTTCGCCACGATCGAAAATCAAACACTCGAAACTGCCTGTCTCATAATTTCGATTCGATCAAATAATCAGAGAATAAATGGGATGCTGAAGATCAAGTATCGGAATAGTACAGCTAGTTAAAACATAATTACCGTCGGCACTACTCTGTCGCGTTCGAAACACTCGTGCGACTGTATTTGTGCTCTATATTATATGTGTATAGCAGCGGGAAAGGGGAACGATGTGGATAGAGAGGGAAGGAAAGAGGGGAGGACGAGGGGAGGAGGCAGGGGGCAGCGGACAGGGGGGTGAGCTTATATATGTATATATTTTGCGGAGCTTGAAAACCAGGTCATCGAGATCGAGCGCACGCCCGGGGTGTTGTATATATGGAGAGAAGCATCGCTCCATTGACTTGCGGGGGATCGCGGATGCGCCGCTTCGCGCGCCACCGTATTCGACACGCGCGCAGCATCGAAGGGCACGTGACCTCCATTCAATCTCGAAAAGAAGACACGCAGCTTTCGCAAATGTAATAACCCATGCGCCATGACGGAAAGAGATTTGCAGCCTGAGCCAAGCTCGACTCTGATTATTTCATCTTTTCACTCGTTTCACGTTTATTTGGCTAGCACTTTTATTATATCCTTTTCCTAATGTATTCTCTTTGCGTATGGTTTAAATAGTTTATTATTGCAAATTCATGTTATTACGTGTCTAGCTATGACAGCTCGTAGGAAACGCGAAAAAAATTGAAACCAAGACGATACTTCCTCTCATTGACACCTTCCGCAATTCTAAAATTACCAACAAATTGATCTATCAGCGGAATAAAACGATTTAATAAAGGATTTGAAATAACGTGGTTGTCGAATTTTCAAGCTAACACTTAAAATTTGTTTACACACGAGACATAAAACATTTTTTCACAAACAAAATGGTAAACCGACCAGTTAAACCGAATCGTTGTTTTTCAACATTTGAATATCTAAGAAAATTTAATAATTGGAATTAAAATAAAACAAAATAGGTCATCGTATAGCTAATTAAATTTTCATCCATGCAGATATTGAAAAACCATTTGTATATATATATGTACATTCGTGAGTGGATTATATTCATGCACTTGAGACTCAGATCTGGACGAGAATTAAATTAATATATTTTAAATTGCTCGCGATTGAGATCGAAGAGCCAACAATCGCGATGTAAAATTGCTTCGATATAGAAGAATATTTATATAATTTTTCGGAACACCGTGTGCACCTTTTAATCGCGTAATGTTTATAGGAAAATTATGCAGACATATAAATAAGAGGCCATGTCGCGCGTATATAAGCACCGAAATGTAATACACTGCGCGAATACGAACAAACGAGCTCTAGGTCAGCTCGGCCACAAGAGTAGCGACGCTTTAACCCAATGAAATAAAGAAGGACATTTTATATAAATGGAAGGGAGATGCACGTATATAAAGTCTCGTTTTGAAGTCATATTTCGTGGATACGAGTCATAAACATAGTGCTACTATTACTTCTACATTCTCCAGCTAAAGGATGGAGCTTCATTACCAAGTTGCACGGAACCTTGCTTCTAAGCTTTTTTTGTTTGCTTGAACCTGAAAATAAAAAAAACCCGAGGTACTACCTATTCATACGGCCATTGAATCATGCTCTAACCGAAAATGTCATTTTTGAAAAAATCGAAAAGATTAATTGACGATGAAACATTACAAAATAACATGTTTTTAAACTTTGCGTTTTTTATCAATGAATGAATTTCATCAAAATAGGCAAAAGACAAAAAAAATCGTTAAATAATGTATGCCAAATTATGCAGAGTTTGTGGAGATTATTTTTTAATCCCAAAAATCGTTGAATGATTTTTAGGTTCAAGTATCCTAAAAAAAGCTTGGGAGCGAGATTTTAAGCAACTTGGTAATTAATTGTCATCCTAATGTATAAAGTATTTGGAGCATGAAACTGAGAACAAAAGTTTAAAATACTGTGATTATGCGTTAAATACTCCATAATTGACAAATAGACTCTAACAATAAGTAATATTACGAATATTGTTTCATTTTAGATGTATTTTTTAATTTTTTTAGATATTTGATTAAAAATTGTATGACTATAAGGAATATGAAATAGCTGAAAAGTGTCTGGTAAATCTGTTCACATTTACGAAAAAATATCCGTTATTTAAAGTATCTGGCATTGATAGGTATCCGCTATTAAGAAGTGCTGATCCCACACAACACAAAGGTTTTTTATCAAGAAGAAACAAAAGGTTTCTGTCTGTGAGGCGGTAAAATTTGTCCATTACAGGGAGGTGTTGGCTTTAGATATATGGCCATTAAGGGAGGTTTCACTGTACTTATAAATTTGTAATCACACTTCATTCGGAAACTGCCATTGTTGCTGTTCTTCGCAAAAGTTCTTTCTTTTTTGGTCACTGGATTTTATGTACGACTGCTCGACACGAGGTGTATTTTGAATCACTCTTCTCTCACAATTATAACATTTTAATCGATCTATTGAAAAATGCAGTAGTGTTCGATGCGAAAATGGATTTTCGTTCCAAATACGTATTTATGGAACGTTGTATATTGGTCGCAGAGTCACGTACAATGAAAATATAGCCAGTTGCGAAGGTGCTCCGTAGCAGTTCCAATGCTTTTATCAGATTTTGCTCTTTCCTAAAGAAAACTTTTTCTACAAAGCAATTGGTTGCAGTGCAGGAGAGCTTGTATGAGACGCAGCACTTTCGGACGCGTGAGTACCCCCTTTGGACACTGTAGAAAAAATGTTCTCCACGAAAGAAAGTAAAAATAAAAGATTTGCTCAAGATGATTGGATCAAGGAAAGTAGATACAGTATATCGCGCACAAAAGTTCGATTGAAAGTAGTTTTTGACAAAAATAGAAAAACCTAAACGAGAAAGCGAAAAATCTCCTAGTTGGTCGCAGCGGTTAGAAATAAAAGGAATAAAGTAGTACACGAGCATCTTGAAAGGATTTGGAAACCGTTCGTGTATAAAAAAATACGCTAACGCAAGTATAACAGCTCGATAGTGTATGCACGGCTAAAAAGACTAAATTTGCGTACATGCGGGTTTTTTTTTTTGGCTGCAAAACATCGGGGAGATGAGCTAACTCGTCCTTTCGAAGCGCATCTGTCTTTTCGCGAGCCGAGTAAAATTATTGCCATCAAGCGTAGGCGGGATTTTTACGCGCATAAATATGCAGATAAATGGCAGATCGCGTAGTACATAGGTATATGGAGAGACAAGTCCGGGTGATAAAGTTGTCGGCAAAGATTACGGCACTTGTGCAGTGGGCGGTGGGAAGCTCCGAACCAGTGTTAATCTGTCGCTGAAATCCACTTGTGTTCCATACGCGTGTGGAATTTGGCTGAATTTATAGTACGTATAATATCCAAGCAGGGCTTGTGCTTAAATACGCGCGCGCACTCTGTGTATTACTCTCGGACACCGTGTACAGCAGTTCTTTTATTTTGCGCGCTGCAAATATACGGGAGAAATCGCGTGTGCTCCGTTCGGAATCTTTATTTTTTCTTCCCCTAGCCGTATAGAACACGGCTTCTATTTTCTTGGCCGCATAAAAGCTAATCGTTTTAAAATGGAAAAATCCAGAGGCGTTTCTGCGTTTCGCCATTAAAAGGAAACTTTAATGATTAGTCGTGCAGTATAGGATGATACCTTTTGTCTGCAGTAATCGCGCGCGCCCAAGTTGTAGTACGTGGGATGGACTGGCTCGAACGGAGGCTCGTGCGTAAAAGCGCCTCTAAGTAATCGTAATTCGTTGACGTAGCTGGCGCGCGCGCGCGCGCACGTGTATGGATTCGCCAAGAACTGGGTCACCCGATCTGCCAGACGAATCTAGTTTTCTGCGCTGCTGGGCATTGTTACACATCGACACATGCACGATGTTTGTCGACGGTCTACTCGTAGTGTGCGTACGACGTAGGTACATATGTGCAGCTGCGTTGATCGTTCAATCGTCGTTTCTCATCAACTGCAGTGCGGACAGTCGGCCGGCTTGCCAACTATTTTCAATAAAAATAATGTAACTCGGTATCGGCTGGGCTCGCGTGAAATATCTCTCGAGTGGAGCTCATCGAACCAGCTCGTGTGTTTATTATTGATTACGAGAGGGCTGCATTAAGCAAATTACCTATGTCGTGCTATCGTGCTTGAGCTCATCATGCGTGCTTCGAATAAATACAGCAACATTCGATAATTGCAATATTTTTTCAAGACAATATAGGTGTGCAAACAGTCTCGTGAATTCGATGATCGAATTATACTGCGTCCTCGCTCTTCTACATTACCAATTGTAGACGTCCCCGTACGGCTTGCTGACCACGAATTCAGAGTACCTGAAAGTAAGATTTTTTGGCCGCGCGCGGCGCCACACCGCTCGCACCGCGTACGGCCGCCCTTCCGCCTCAGTTGCTTTTTCGTGCGTGCACGCTGCACACGTATAGTGAGTTTAACCTAGAAAAGTAAAGTAAGATGCCCAAAAAATCGAAGAGAGAAAGAGAGCCTGAGGAGAGGTTGGAAAGGCTCCTCAAGAAAGTTAGAAAGTTGAATGCTGAGGTGGAAAACGTTAAGACTGGCCTAAATAAGGACGAGGACGGCGGAAATAAATCTCCATTGGGTGATGAAAATGCTTCGCCAAACACCAACAATGGCGTACTGCAGTCACCGCCTCCCAGAGATCCGTTGTCTCCTGAGGGCACCGAAAGCGAGGGAAAAACTATCGAAGAGGAGGATGACGAAACTATCGACGATGATAATTGGAATAAAATAGTGAGTAAAATTATTTTAATAAAATCATGCATTAGTGGCTCGACGGGTGAGCATAATGGCGGATCACTGTCCGACCTCCGTATAGCGCTGTGAAACAGTGGCGCATGGACGACGCGTTTCTAGGAATTACACAGTTATTGGACGCTCGCGCGTATGCGGCGCTCGAGGCAGTTTCGTGCTCGTATTTATATGCATACGTTCATGTACGTTTACTGTTCTTTCTGCACGGTGTGTTTGCACGAGTGGCAAGACAAGCCGTTGTATATCGCGCTAGTGCTTGTATGCGTGACAAGACGTGCTGCTGCCTATTATGAAATCTGCCGGTGTTTGTACGCGTGACAAAACGAGGCTAGAAACATAGTGCTTATGCAATTAAAAATTGAAAAATTTTTTCAATGCGCTCTGACGCTAATTTATTGTTCCCCTTTTCTGCTCGCAGATTGGTGAGGACCCTTCTTCTGCAAAAGGTGAAAAACTCTCCGTAAAGAAAGATTTATTAAAGATATGGCAATTTCTCTGTCGCGATGGCATGTCAAAAGAAAAGGAAGAGGCCTTGATTGAAAAATATCAGACCTTAGAGGAACTGGCTCCACCCGACTTGAACCCACAGCTAGACAGCATTTTGAAAGAGACAGCTAAAAAGCGAGACAAATACATGTTAGCCGTTCAAAAAACAGCTGCACAAGGACTCTCCATAATTGGTTCGATTATGACCAATATTTATAACAACGCAGCAGAAGGAATGGATATTGAGGACGTTCTGTCGCCTCTGAAGGAAGCCGGAGATTTGCTGTGCCTTATTATTAATAAGCAATCCAAAAACCGGAAAGCGTTTATAGAACCTGGATTAGCTAAAGACAGCGCACAGATTTTGAAAAATACAAAAATTGATGAATTTTTGTACGGGAAAGATCTGTCTTCCAAAATTAAAGAAACCAAAGCTCTGTCAAAAGAAGGGCAAGAATTTGCCAAGCCAGTGGTACCTTCTAAGAATTTAAACACGAAATCCCCGAACGTTGGACGTCGAGTTGCGGGGAATACATTTATCGGAGGACGTCCGAAACAACAGCTGTTCTTCAGAAACAGCCAACAATTTGTGAACAACAGGGGTCGATCATCTCGAGGGCGCGGAGGCAGACAAGCACCGTACAGTCCGAACCAACGAACGAGCCAATAAATGTAGGCGGTAGACTAAAATATTTTTATAAAAAATGGATGGAAATCACGGATGATAGCTACATTCTTAATTTAATTCTAGGCTATAAGATACCGTTTCACACTGTTGTTCCGGAAACAATGCATACTTATAAGTCGCGCGTTGAGTCAGAAAACAAAGTCGCATTAAACGCGGCGATTGAAAAGTTAATAGTAAAAGGCGCGATTAGAGAGTGCGAATACTCTGTGGGTCAGGTATTATCCCCATATTTCTTAGTTAAAAAACCGGATGGTTCCGACCGTTTTATTTTGAACTTGAAATATTTGAATGAATTTGTTAGAGTAGAACATTTTAAAATGGAGGATCTCCGTACTGCCATCCAATTAATTTTTCCGGACAGTTACTTAGCCTCGATTGATTTAAAAGACGCATTTTTTATGATACCGTTACACCCCAACAGCCGAAAATTTGTACGTTTCAAGTTTGATGACAAAATTTTTGAGTTTCTCTGTTTACCATTCGGTTTATGTTCTTCCCCACTTGTGTTTACTAAAATCATGAAAGTAGTTATGAAATCGTTAAGAGCGCAAGGTTTCACGTCAGTAATTTACTTGGACGATATTTTATGCATAGAGAATTCTTACGAGGAGTGTTTAACTAATTTGAAAAAGACAAGATTTTTTCTTACGGAATTGGGATTTATCATTCATAATGAAAAATCAAACGAAATTCCTACCCAAAAGGGGAAATACTTAGGTTTCATTTTTGATACTAAAAGATATTGTATTGAACTCCCAGAGTACAAAAAAGACAATTTGCAGATTCTTATTAAAAAATTCCTTAACACTCAATCGTGCAAAATCCGAGAGTTAGCTCATCTCATAGGTAAACTGGTTTCATGTTGTCCAGCNTAATTAAACGATCAAACGAACTTACCGAGTGAAGTTCGATCGTAATTATACGAAGTCCTCGCTCGAATACATTACCACCCACCACAGACTCAGACCCTCCCTTGGAAGAAGCGGTGAAATTTTTTTCGTATAACTTGCTCTAAAAACTGAGGCGGAAGGGCGGCCGTACGCGGTGCGAGCGGTGTGGCGCCGCGCGCGGCCAAAAAATCTTACTTTCAGGTACTCTGAATTCGTGGTCAGCAAGCCGTACGGGGACGTCTACAATTGGTAATGTATTCGAGCGAGGACTTCGTATAATTACGATCGAACTTCACTCGGTAAGTTCGTTTGATCGTTTAATTGGCCCTTTCGCTGTTTCGAAAAATATTTTCCTCCTAAACGTTTTCAATTTTAGTCCTCATCGGCCAAGCTTGCACATTTTCCCTTACATAATTCAATATTGTCATGTGGCGAAGTGCAACGGATAAGCCATTTGTATATCTATGTAAATCGTTGCCGAATTTAAAAGATATTTCGTTACAGTTGTGCAAGCGCATCGGTGGCGCTCGAGCCCTCTATCGACGAGCAAAAAGCTATTCTGCCCTGGTGACTCGTTGGAATAATTATCCTCCTCCATCGTTACCACTGCAGCTTTCAGTGCGGTGCACGTCGCCGACTTATCATCGCACGCGTTCCCTAACGGGCCGCTAATAAGCGCTTACTGTAGCTCTGCACTTATCTGATGAGGAAGGAGGTTATCTCGTGCGATGAATCTGCGAACACGATGAGTGCGAGAGCCTACCTATATAACTGTCTCGCACACACATATATTATATACACATTATAAAGTACTATACAGCAAGTTACGTACGTGCCTTTTGTGCCACACACCCCCGAGAGTAATAGTCAATCAATAACTTGGCTTGCTCTTATTGAATTACTCTGAAAGAGATTGACCTTAAAGTGCGTGTGACAATTATTGGCCAGAGCACGCCCGAAACTAAAAGTGCTCAGCTAAGCTCGCGCGCATGTGCCTGCGTGATAGGGCAGACCCATTAGAACGCACGTGTGTTTACCTCGGCGTACGAAAAATCCAAACTCTGTACGCTTGATTACACCCACATACATATGCAAATATATAAATATATAGTTAATGTACGCTCCTATTCGATAACATTTTTATACCTTCGCACTCGAGAATCGTCAAGTCTTTATATTTGTTTTTGCTAACAAATCGATAAGTGTATTCATACGTGCATGACTTTTTTAACGTTTGCCTTGACTTTTCTAATTCCAGATTCAATAGTGTGGTAGAAGGAAGGCATCGACGCGGTGCTATAAATTAGACGACGACGCAGTTCTGGCTCCGTACGCACTCGTAACGGCGACATCGTCAACTGCGACGATCGGATCTTGATCGAGCAAGAGCTCGCGGCTCTGCTTATTTGCGGCAGCAGCTCACTCACAGCCCGAAAATTCATCTTTCCAAACCGAGCAAGATGCACATCGAGGTGCAGGTGGCGTTGAACTTCGTCATATCATATTTATACAACAAGCTGCCCAGGCGGCGAGTCAACATATTCGGCGAGGAGCTCGAAAAGGCCCTCAAGGACAAGTTCAAGGGCCACTGGTACCCGGAGAAGCCCTTCAAGGGCTCGGCCTTCCGATGCCTCAAGACCGGCGATCCCATCGACCCCGTACTCGAGCGAGCCGCCAAGGAGAGCGGTGTGCCCATCACAGACATCTTGGAAAATTTGCCAGCCGAGTTGGCCGTCTGGGTCGACCCCGGCGAGGTGAGTTATAGAATCGGCGAGACCAGCCAAGTCAAGATCCTCTACTCGGAGAGCGCCGACCCTCACGACGAATCCTCGGCCGACCGCGAGGTCACCAAAACCTTCAATCCCGAGGCCCAGTGCTTCCGACCGATCGAGGCCGTGGGCAGCTCGCTGAGCGGCCTGAGCCTCAGTCCCAAATCGACCTCACCATTCCCGAGCTCGATGGCGAGCAACGTCAGCAACGGATCCGCCAACAACTGCAATCAGCAGAACGGCCACGTGAGTGGTTCCTCGTCGGCGCCATCACCCACGCCGCTGACTAGCTCTTTCAAGGGATCCCCGAGTCCTGTTCCGGCTTTCATTCCGAGGTCCACGGCACCGCTGACTTTCACCACTGCTACATTCGCCCAGACCAAATTCGGCAGTACCAAGTTGAAAACTAGTAGCAAACGAGCTAATAGGTATGTTGCCACTCGCTCGTATCTTATACCTCGATATTATGCGAAATTTCACGCACTATTATTTTTGATCAAATCACCCGAATCGAATCACTCGAACGACACGATAAGAGCTAAGAAAACGATAGTAGTTCAGTTTTTGCCTCGAGTTTGAGCACTTATGCTATTCTTATTCGAGTTTAAGGTGGTTCATCAGTAAAATGAGTCGACAACAGATATTTATGAAACTTTGCAGAAATGTCATTTAAAGTGCCCTTGATATGCTGTAGAAATTTCAGCATGTGTTATCGAACTAATTTTTGAGAACGAAGCCTTTGAAAATAGCAAATTTAACACGGGCTCTTATGGGAGGCCATCATAATTTCATACATTTTACGTCATAATTTTTTTAATAAACAACAGATCTTAACCAAAAACGAGTATGTTATGCTTCAAGTCACTACCTTTCGATTGATATGTTAAAAATTACCCCTTATCGAACTAAATAATGAGTAATTAAACAAAATTTGAGTAAAATCATTGATTTTGAACAGTGCGAGCGGTTGCCTGCCTAATGCGAGAAAGAGACGGACATACGCCTCGCTGTCCTATTTTTATGATTACTGACGAGCCACCTCAACTCAAAATTTCAATCACAATAGGATTATTCGGAAATTTGCTGATACAGAAGCTTCGTGTGCATGAAATTTAGCCGAAATCGTAGAAGAGCGTTAAAAATGCAAAAATTCGGTCAATTTCAGAATGTCACCGACCGAGTTCTCGAACTACATCAAGCAACGCGCCATGCAGCAGCAGATCCACCACCACCACCCGCACCATCCAGGCCAGCAATCGACGGGCCAGCAGCAGCAGCAACAACAGCAGCAGCCGAGCGCGGGCCCTCACAGTGCAACTGTCCTGCCGGTCGTGTCCCAGCAGGGCTCGCCGAGCAATCGCAGCCTGTCCCCGGGCGGTGGCCTCGTCAATGGCCACGGCCAGCACAGCAGCGGCGCCGCCGACCCGAGCGCCTACTTCTTCCACCAGGCAGCGGCCGCGGGGGCCGCCCCACCGGCCTACCATCCACAGTTCCCGTCGCACCGCGACATCTTTGGCAGCGCCAGCTCGCACGGCGGCTACC
Organism: Trichogramma pretiosum; assembly: GCF_000599845.2. Lineage (NCBI taxonomy): Eukaryota > Metazoa > Arthropoda > Insecta > Hymenoptera > Trichogrammatidae > Trichogramma > Trichogramma pretiosum. Next base: position 372,265 of record NW_019641683.1, read on the forward strand.
TGGCCGACCTCTACGCGGGCACGGCAAAGTTCCCCTCGTCGTATCTGGACCCGAGCGGTCTCGGACACCAGTTCTACGGAGGCAGCAATCTCGGCAACTCGGCCGGCAGTCCGGTGGGTGCCATCGCGGCGGTACCGAGCGGAGCCCCCAACGCCCTCGGACCCATCGGATCGGCCTCCGCGGGCGCCATCGGCTCGCCCGTCGCCTCCTCGGCCGTGGGCAGTCCGCCGAGCAACGCCGCGGTCGCAGCCGCTGCTGGCCAACCGAGCCAGCAGGACAAGTCTGGCCTGTCCGACGGCCTAAACAACTTCGGACTGGGCTCGGTCACGCCCTACCCGGCCAGCAACTACCAGCACTTGCTCGTTGCCAATTAATACAGTGCCGTCTCGTGATCCTCCTCCGTCGCCTGATAGTGACTGCCTCGCGTCGACGATTCAACGCCAGCGCCGCCTGATCCCCACGATGTTGCTGCTACCAAGCCTGCTTTTCCGCCTCAAGTTGCTGCTGCGTAATATTAGTCTTTAAGGAAAACTACGGGCCTCTGCAAGGCACAAAGCAAGGCCATATTATAATACAACTCGATCGAGTGTTTTCGTGCGCTAAGTGTGATACATGTCCGTAAAGATATTCGTTGTAAATTTTAATTTTAAATCGCATGTCTACCGAGTATCGTATTTAAATTTTGCTAAAAAAAAAAAAAATAACAAAATAACAATAAGTGAAAAAAGAGATAAATGCTCTAACTCGATGCGCACGAAGGCCATCGCTCGATTCGCATTTACGCGTACGTACAAGTTGCACAGGTACGTATGTGTAAAGGCATGTCTATATTTGTGTTGATATCAATATCATACATATATATATATATATATATACATAATACATATATATCTATAATATGCATCAAAAAATCCATAGTAATAGCTGATGCGCGCGGGTGAAGCAGGTCACGATTCTATGTATGTATAGAATAATCCTATTATAGGTATATACACGTTATACAGACACGATATCGAGGCATGTAAAAAAAAAAGAAGTGAGAATGATTTGATCGCAGCCACAGTATAAACGAAAGACAAAAAACGAGAGAAACGAAAAAAAATAATGCAAAACCAAACTTTATCCTGTGAACGAAGGAATATAAACATAACAGAAAGAAATAACAATAATGAGTACGTGTGCATACAAATGCCTACGTGCATGTAAATGGCAATTTGTGCTCTTGACCGGGAAGTGTCGTATAATATAACATAGCTGTTGACCCGGAATTAAACGAGAAGAAAACAGATAAACTTAAAATTTTATTATCTAACGTAGGGATTACGGATACTCCTATAGAATATATATAAACGTTTAGATCTGTCATAGATGATAAAGAAACCGCGAGGATTAAATGCCATGTGCATAAGCGCAGTGCGACGGTAAAAAAATTATATATGAAAAATCCGTTATTAAATGGTATTTACTGAAAATAGAGACGAGTACAGGAAACAGATCAGTAGTATTGAAAATAGGATCGGAATGAATCGGTATACTTAGACTGTGTGAGTGTGTGCATGGAGAGCATAAAGAAAGTAACGCAAGATGATTGACAATTTATTTTTTCACTGAATACAGTATAAAGTATGAGATAAATGAAACATTATAATCTGACATTAATGTTGTATATCTTGTAGAGCCTATGCGATGCGATGAGTACGTTTAAAAAAAAAAATTTTCGGTTTTCAATGATGAATTGCTCTGTTTTAGAGCCCATGTCCTCAATAAAAATAGAGCAATTATTCAATTAAAATTTAACATTTATGACGGTCTTCGATATATTATTTTTATATAGGTAAAAAACCAACAAAACAGTAACGCAACATCAAAATTCGATGGATTTGAAATAAGCCGCGTATATCAATAAATAGCGACTTTCAACGGTATAAACATTGGAACGTATAAATGTATATAAATTTAGGATCTATTGAATATTTGAAAGGATAAACACACACAGCGACGCGTGCGAGCCCTGATGTGAATGAGCAAAATCAATCTTTGCTGAACTCGCGACCTCGCGCATGACTTTCTTCCACGCACTAGCTCAGAAACATTAAATAAGTTTAGTACTCGATAAAAATGTACATATGTATTAAAAAGTCAGTACGTATCAATTTTGCGTCGAGCAATCTATTTGAAAATCAAACCAAAGAGCTTTGCCGATGCTCGAAAATAAAATAAACAATCTAACGATATTCCTGTGGCAATATGTAAAGTCCATCTCTCTGCGTTGCACAATCGATTCTGTCGATGATAACAGCCGCATTGTGAGAGTGCAATTTTTTCATCTAGCTCGCGATCGCGAAGCAATTGACAAAAAGGTAAACGTGCGTGACATTGAACGTCTGCTTGAGAATGTACACACGAAAAGCCAACGTCTCGATGTTTAATCATTCTGTACTAGACTTATTTTAAAATCTAACTATTTTTAATCGTTGTTAAATATTCGCCAAAACAGGAATTCAAGCGGCTCGAGACTCACCTCGTTTGGCCCGATCGATACATGCTGTTACAAATAGCTCGTAGACACGAAATCCAAGCGCAGCTTTTGTTTCCACATGCATTAGATAATCAAGCGTTAAAAAAAAAAATAAAAAAAATTGCATCTAAAGAAAGTCTTGTCACGTGTCAGGGCCATAGTGTGCGTATACATATAATAAAACGATAGATATATAATATACGTGTGTAACGAAACACCAACTGCTCTCTCGATTCTCTGGCGGAGCTTCAAGGACGCGGTTGCAGCGGCTTCTTCGTTGCGATGCGCGAGTGCTTTTTCAGCGAGATGCGAACTTGCCTCAGAACTTATTATGCTCGCTAAGATATGTCACGTTCTCGCTTGTTTGGATAGTAGATAGATCAGGTGAAATCGTGTAGTAAGAAATGTAAATAATTCGGCTAAGGAAATCAAGTATTTGGAAAAAGCTGCGCGCACGCGAAAGCTGCATCTTTTGTCTCATTGTGAAAATGTGTATAATATTTATCTAATTTACTCGTACGTACGAAAAATGCATCTGATTGTATTCGTAGTCATTTTGTGCATTCGTTCGTCCGGCGGTCTCACTTAGACGTACATTCTTTTCGTGTTCGAATCTATCGCAGTCGGCAACAGCTTTTATCTTTTGATTCTTTGCTTTTTTATACTTAATTCTTAAGGGGGTAATATATTGTCTATTTTTATACTTTTTATATACGTATACTTTTTTAAGGGTACTTTTTATGTATTATTTGTAAAACTAACAACGCATCTAGTCTTCGGTGGGAATATGCGTAAAAGAGGAAAATTGAAGGCGAAATAAAACTAGTACAACACACGGTAATAGCATAATAAAAAAGTACCGATTTTCGCATCTCGTTTGAAAAAAACATTTCTTGAACTCCTTGTCCAGATATACGAGTGAAGTAATGTTGATGAAATACGTAGGCAGTCGCGCGCGCGCGTATGTGTGTGTATGCGGAAAAAAACTGCCGAAAGCATTAGTATCCTTCGATGTAGTTGAATCTCGCATTAAGGAAAAAAGATATGAAACTTAAAATTCGTGAAAACTAATAAACGATACGTACGACTGTGTTAGCTATGCTAGTACCTGCTATATGATATATACAAATATATATTGTGTACATTAAAAGTAAAATTAATGAAGAAATATTAAAATTGTATAATTGATATAAATAATGATGAAACAAACGTTAAATGTTTTCTAATGATCGAGCTCACTGAGCAACGTAATATGTGTAGAGTCGTGAGCCAGCCATGTATAATAAAACTACGTATATAACTATATAGAAAAGTAGAAAAGCGCTTAAAAATACTGTCGAACGTGCCAAGGAACGATGGCGACGACTCGACACACTATTTACATACATTAGCGACGTTGGCCAAATCTGGCGACACAAAGCTCTGACCTATAATGCGCGAGGGCACCAAGCGCTCGTATCGATCTTCGGAAATACATAGAAATGCGTCCGGTTGCTGGTGACACTCTGCTACACCGAGTCAATTTTTTCGGCACGTTCATGATATTTTCGGGGCGCGACACGCACACTTCATTCGATTTGCTGCATATAATACGTACGCGTTTGATTGTACTTTAGTGCCTCGCATAGCTTTTTACCGATTCGTTGAATATTCATTGAATATATGGCTCCATGGGTGCTCTGGATCTCTCCCAATAGTTAGCTTCGCGAGCAGACAATTCTTTTTTCAAATCATTAACTTTTTCGGCCATTAATTTGATATTTGAAAACTCATTAAAATTGACTCGAGTGTTTCAGAAGCTCAAGTAAATCAGTATAATAAGGAACATCCAAGGTGAGAATGATTAACAAAATTAAATGCAATAATAAACATAAATCAAATGAATGTCACCTCGTGTGCATTAAAAAAACAACAAATCGAAAAATTCTTTTAACGTACCCAGAATAAACTTTGGCGGGAAATCAAATTCCAGATAATCTCACGATCCTAATGATTGCATTGAAGAAATAGGTACGATGGATTGTTATATTAATAAAAAATAAAGCGCTTAATAAACCATACATAAAAATATAGACTAATATTTATAATTGAGGTGCTGATTGAACGATATTTATCTATATTTAATACACGTTAAATTGGTTGTTTATCGATCTAAAATTATTGTGAAACTTGAGTCGCCGAGGCAAACCACAGAAACTATAGTATTAATGCATGTTTATGGTGAATGAATATTAAGTATATCAATATATGTGAAGATACCAAGTATAAAGCAAAAACAAAATTTTAATTAAGATAAGTAGATTTTTCATACCCTTCACTATTAATCTATACTTGTTACAGAAAAAATTATGAGACACAATGAAACGAGATTGAATATAGTACTATATAATGTTACGATTAAAGAACAAAGCCAAAAAAATATCATGCATTATTCGAGAAGAACGTTTATTACATTAACGTGATGAGACATTACAGCTTGGATACAAAACTTTTTTTCCGACTCTCATAGGCATCAACACTCGAGACAGAATGGCATTATATTATACAAAATAGAATATTTAAAATGTACATATAAACTGACTTTAAGTGAAGTTTATGTTAAAAAAAAATTATTCAACTTACTATAAACAACAACAAAAATACTACTCGTAATTGAGAACAATTCCATAACGCTATTTTCTTACACACTCGAGCTGAAGCAAAGTAATTTTTAGCAAACGACGAAACAACCGCATACAGAAAACGAGATTTTTCACATTAGAGTCTCTAGGCCCTGAATATACTGAAAAGGAAACAAACGTATTATAGTGCCAGATTGAGAATAGAGAATTGACGTAACCAGCCACGAGGTTAAATAAATTATTTGATAAAAATGATTCTATGAATGTCAGCTATACGTTACCTAAAAATAATTACTATTGCTAAAGACAACGTTGACACTTGAACAATGCATTGATTTACACTCAGAACAAAAAAAGATAACTCTGATAATATAACTCAATATACAAAATTTGATTAGTGATTATTATATTGAATATATATAATAAAAGGCGATACTGAGTATATAAAATATAATTGATAAAAAAAATAAAAAATTAACGATTAGATTTTTATGATTAAAACTATATAAATACATATATATTATATACATATATTTTTCAATATACTTCAATTACTCGTTATATGATAAGTTAATTATAATACATGAGAACTCATGCGTATACAACGTACTATATTTGCATTGAAGAAGGAACACATTTTTCACAATACTATGACAAAAAAAACACTTTAACGAAAATTTTCCCTGTAAATAGAGATATTTGAGAAAGGCTGAAATTGATTTAATAGTGCAAAAATAATATTCTAAAACGCACCCCTGTGCGTAATTAAACACAACTTTTGTTTATCCGAATCTTGATTAAAAAGTATCGCCTAAAAAAGTACTGTATTTATAGGGAAAACACGCAGTGACAAGGGTGAATGCTAAGCCCTTCTTTTGTAAGTCTCGTATACCCCTATCAGACTGGTTTTTTAAGGTATCTAATCATTCACCATCTATAAGTACAATGATTTTCTTAAGATAAAAAACAATGCCTTTTGCCCTAAGTAGTTTTGTTCATTCCATTTAGAGTTTTTTCTCCTTTTTTATACTACTAGTACGAGGTTATATACGCGCAAGACAGATCGAACGCTAACTCAATTGCATTGGATAAAACTTATACGAATATGAGTAAATTTACCATTCTTCTTTATGAAAAATTCAGACGTAGGAATGAAAAGATGCGGCAATACTTCTGGGGGAGTAAATTCTAGTAAAGTTTATTTATAACGAGATGCCTGCATGTAAATACGCAGTCAAATCACACGGCTGTGCAACATCTTCATTTTTACGTGTATATTATATCGTTTACTACAACATGTTTAAATATGTTCTGTTCTGTGTTCTTTCTGTTTTAATTTTTCGACAATGTACGAGCTAAACTATTCTTTTTTTCGTTTCTCATCAGTTTTGGCATTTGCTTTATATTGAGATGCATAAGTAATACAATACGATCGACCAGTCAAAAGCAGAAAATTTTCTCGTTTCTTTTCCAACATTTTTATACAATTTCTATACATAAATGCGCTGCACTGCTACATGATACATGTCTTATCTCGATGTTATAATATTTTTTATATTATATGACTTTTTTACCGAACTTGCGATTGATTTTGATTTTAAAAAATGAAGAGAAATATAAATGTATAATTTGTTGGCTCCGGATTATACGTAATTTATACCTATGATAACCTTGCAATTTAGTCAAAGCGTCGGCGTTGCTATGATGCAAAGTCACGAGCTTACCGTAATTTATAAAATTTTTAAGTTTTCCTTTTTTTCACCTTTACTACCAGTACTTTCATATAATAGACATCTAACTATTTATAATGTAGCCTTATTATTAGCCTTTTAAAATAATTATTTGTAAAACCTGATGTGTTTGTGGTTCATTTTACATTTTAATACAATTTTTGTTATCCTTCTATAAATGTTATATTATATTACATTATATTTCTATCGATACATCTATATCTCTATATGTAGATATAAATACATTAAATAATTTTTTTGTAATCGTGATCATATTTTGTTTTTGCTTCAGATGTTTGTTCCTTTATTTTTGTATGTTGAAAAATAATATTGCATGTTACAAAAAGTATAAAACATAAATATATTCTACATGTGAAAAAGCGATGAAGAAACGCGTTAGAATCGTATTAAGATCTATGATTATTATAATTTTTCTTATTATTGTAAGCATATGCAATATAAATATATTTATAAATAACGATACCACTGTACACTACTACATAATGCAGTTACCCTTAAACTGATATACATGAAAACGTTAATTTGATGATACTATATCGAGCGTGTGTACCGAAAATGATCAGCGTTAGTTGTCTAAGAGTTTTTTCATAGTTTGTTATTGTTATTTTGTATGAAAATTTGATTATAAATATAAATTTGTATGTACATCTATGTATATACATTATACATACAAAACATATATATGAATTAGAAACCTATAACTTTTTAAGAAAGAGAGAGATCGTCGCATGTGTCATAAAAGTGCGAGAGGACGAGCTGATAGCACCTTTGTACTTTTATACGCACGCATGAGCGCGTCACACACGCATATATAAATACATAATATATACATATATATATATATATACATATATTTTTGTTAAATTTAATATAGTGATTTGATATATATAACTGCACTAGAGAGTTGATTTTATTACTGATTTAACATGATTAAAAAATATATATCCGAATGTCTTCTATATATACGTTTATTAGTTATTTCTTGTCTCTCTCTCATGATTTGCGATAACTTTTCAAACGAAAAAACAAATTGACTATATGTTGATGAAATACTAACACAAACAGACTTGCGTGTGAATTCAATTTCATACAATTATGGACAACCGACAGATCTTGAAAAAAAAGAAAAAAAGAAAAACTAAAATAATACAAAAGTTCATAAAATTTTTCCAAGTAATACTTCTGTCTTGATGTGCATATATGGCATTATATAAAAAGTATCAATATCGATCGATTTTCTTAAATATATATATAACTATAATATATACGTGAGATTCACGTAAGAATTTCTACAATTATAAAATTCTTATAAACAGGAGCGTACATGAAAAAAATGTGTATTGTCTGTATGCATATTCAAACACATAGATGTTTCCGTTAGTCGATGTATTCAAAAAAGTTGGAACGGTCTAACAGTACTCTTCGCCAAATTGAGATCCATTCAACAAGGTTGCAAACGGATAAATATTAATGCCAATAAGAGTTAATAAAATTACTAGAAATTTTATTTCTCGAGACTCTTTGTACACTCAAATATTCCATTTTTGTACCCTACAAAACTATGACTAATAATAAACGCGTAAAAGTGTATAATAGATCTATTTTTTATCTTTTTGTATGCGTCAAAAAGAAAAAATTCGTTATACGATAAAAATAATTCGCGAAGTAATGTGGCGTACTCAAAATGCGTAAGAAATTTGTTACAATTCGACTGTGACATCGATTTTTTGACGAATAGTATTTGTTTGGCCGTTCTCATAAGAAATCTCATATCGATTATTAAAATTAATAACTATCGAATAAAAAGACACTTTACAATTGTACTGAATTCCTTCGAAATATTCTAGCATATTATCTTCGATAACAGTGAGTACGTGCTATATCTATAGTTATACATGCCGTATAATTTATGTGCAAATACAACATTGCTCGATACCACGAAACAAAAATACACAAAACAAATCAGAAAGAATTACGCATAAAAAAATGTTGGTTCCGAACGATTAAAAAAGATCGAGATCAAGGGCTAGGCCCTAGGGTCTACAAAGAAGATTGCCCTTGATACAAATAATTGTGCGATTTTTTCAGGAAAAACAAACAAAACGATAATAATGAAATAAAAAATTTATCGAAAAAGCAGATCACTTGACGTATTCTTATCGTCTCTGCAAAAATAATATTTACTAATATTATTATACGATGCTGATTATGATTATTATGACTTCAAAGTTATTAATAATTATATATACATAAATTTATATATTTAACAAATCGAGGGTTAAAATACAATACCATACACCACACATAATCTACAAATAACTCGCGTTGTAACATACTTATATAATTTTGTAAATTATTTTTTGTATTTTTATATCGAGAAAGAGAACACATTATTATAACACAATAAAAAAACACATACAATTTATCCAAAAACACGCATACCTAGGAAAGTTGTATTGTAAAAAGAAGCTGACAATGCCACGAGATGTGAATACAAAGTAAATAAAGATATCTAAATTTAAAAAAAATTATTCTGTCATCATGTTGTTGTATTAAGTTTAAAGAAGGTGGATTCTAAACGGTAAGATAATTATAATCCATATACGATAATTGCAATAATCGCTAAGAAATTTTTATAAATGGAAAGATAATATTGTTATTAGCTGGAATTAATATCACTAAACGAAAAGTACTTTTTTTAAGGATATGATTAAAACTACTATAAATTATAAAATGAGAATAAATTTAACAATCATAAGTTTCTTGTAAGGATAGCAAAAGCTATAATCGTTTGTTATTAACTTTCTGGAATATTTATAAATATATGTGCATGCATGTATGCAATCTGTATAAAAAATTTGAAAAAAAACATTGAAAATATGCCAAAATGATAAAAAACGAGGAGAAGAAAAAAAATTTGAGATATTAAAATAGTTACGTACAATAACGTTAAATGTCAAAAGCTCATCCGGACAACTTAACGCCATCCTCTAAAAATATTTTTCAGAATATATCGATACTGTATAAAAACATTGCAATACAGGTAAAAACTAAATAATGAGGATGACGTAGGCAAATTTATTCTGGATCTGCATTTACAATTGAATTGCGCAGATCGATTTGAAAAAACTTATGACACGATGAAGTAATGAAATATCACATGCAAAAAAATTCTTTCTAACTTCACTAGAAAACATAAAACTAAAAATTGCATTATCAAAATTTTATTGATCCAGAAAAATGCCGGTTACACACAGTCGAGAGCAGGGCGCCTGGTATTAGTACACAATAGTTTTTTTTATTGGCGGCGCCCAATTAGTTGTTGGAATTTTATAAAACCTTATACCTAGATGAAAACCTTTTTGTGAATGTCGTCGTTCCTCTCAACAAGTTTTAACACAAGTTTGACAAAATAAAAAAATTAAAAAAAAAAGAAATAAAAAATTACCAATAGATGTAATGACAAATTATTGATAGATAAAACCAGAGAGCAATATGTCGCGTGTCCGTCGGTTCACATTAATCATGCGAGCTTCTGAAGTTATCACTCAGATTGTTGCTGTAGTATGTATAGTATTTTTATAAAAACTCTCCTATAATGTATAATTAATAAATATATTTAAAGTGTAGATGCATGTACACAAGAAGTCTCTTGGATATGGGTTAATTTGTTTGTTCGGAATAATGATGTTACGTGTCAAGGTAAATAATTAAAGTATATTAATCAGAATCACCAGTTCTATTAATTTCGATCGAACCGATGATAATTCACGATTAATGCATGAACATACAAAAAGTCCATAAACAACCAAGTTACAAGCGATAGGGAGGTTGATATTTCATATTGTAGTACAAATTGAAACAACATGACGAGGAATGAAATATGTTGGCATACGTGAGTAAAAGTTATATTGAAAGGTGGAAGATGATAACTATTAAAAGATTAAAGTTACTAAACGAAGAATATTAAAAAAGGAAAATGTAATTTAGTCTATCTATTTTCAGTACGTGAAACACAAAAACTTGTACTTATAATCCCTATATTTTCTTATAGTTGACGCGTAAAAAAATAATATTATGAACGAACGTTGTAAAACATATGACATTGAAATAGCAACAAACTGAGTGGGATCAGCCGATGATTGTACTAAATATATTTGAAGGAATGCGCGCTCTCTCAAGTCTAAGTTATATAATATACACTTACAGGCTATGTGGTAGAAAAATGTTTTCAAACTCATTTTAGAAATATAACACAAGAGTAAATCACTAAAAGATGGATGGAGACGAGTGGAAATAATGGAAAATAAGACAAATTAAAGTTAAACGAGGATATCTAACTGTAACGTATACTTTTGACCTATTGTGTCCAAAAACTAAAGTTTACCTATGATATTGTTTGTTAAAATCATAAAGGTAAACATATTTAAAAAAAAGCAAACAGACAACACATAGTCGAAGAACATATAATGAAAATAGTATACGCAGCTTGATAATCAGTGAATACCCATTTTACATGCATAAATATTTGGTTGTTATATACCAAATTCAAAGAATGCATTTAACGGCAAAACTATGACAGCCTTTTTGACAAAAACAATTTAATAACACGAAAACGATGACAAAATCAAGAGAGAACAGGAAAGATATAGTAATTGACATATATAATATAAATATATAAAAATAGTAAGAGTGAAAAGCGAATGCAAAATTGATATAAAATAATAGTATAAGCACTTTCGTGTTTTTAATTTATTTTTTTTCTCAAAAGAATTGAACGTACAGCCGATTAATCACGTGACTTGCATGAATATCAGTAGAAAAATTTAAAAAAGTTAGATATTTGCCACAATATATTATATATGAATGATTATTATGTATATAAATAGTATATTTAGAAAAAAAGAGAGTATGATAATATCATGAAATTATTATTCTTTGTTACTTCTTTATAATTAAAACAATAAAAAGACATTGATTAAAAAATTACCAGCATTACGGCATATTGTCACGGTTTATTTGCTCCATCATAAAAAAGAGCACCGAGCACCGAAGCAATGTTCAAAGATTATAAGTACTTTGAACAGAGTAACGAACGCACGGTGTCTCGCCGGTTACATACCCTTCAAAGGATGGATTGTTCATCGAGACATTCAAATCTTTATACATACATTTGAAACGGCGTGTAAATTCAAAACTGATTACATTCTTACATGAAATTATGTATAAAGGATTAAATACCACGACAGTTTATTGTACCTATTATCTTACACCTATTCATCCATAAAACACTATTTCTCTGGTTGGCCTTATTTTATAAAAATATACATTTCAATTTTGATCTTATTTTTACCTCAAGGACACACAAAGGAAATCTATAGCACATAATATTTAAGCGACTTTAGAAGTATCTGGAATTATATTCAAAAATATGATTTTACTCTGTTGCATGTTCATTTTCAGATTAGTACTTTATGTAATGGATATGGGTATGCTTTTTCTACAAAACTAGGAGTTACAGCACGAGCCGGTAGCAAGTGCTATTCCGAGTTTTGTTGATACAACAAATTCACACTAGTTGCATACGATATTTTATAGCACAAAGAACCAACTAGTAACGTTTAAGTTGCTATTTTTAGGTCAGAGTGCTATAATATGTTTATTTTATGTGTACTTGTACACGGAGAGAAGGCCGGTCGTAAAATTTCTTTGTTCAATTTGTTGAATGGAAAAAGTGATCCAGAGTCAAACTATGGTTTTCTGTTACAGAATGTTTGGGATTAATATGAGTACGGGTTGGGCTGTCAATATGGCCATTCTAAAAGCTGATACGATTCTTTCAGTAGATACAAGTTTGGCTCTTAGAATGGCCATACTTACCTCATCGAACTCTCTCATTACTTTCCAATAGTAATCTTTATACACTTCATTTCAAAAATGGTTATAACTATAGTTTGACTCTAGGACACTTTCCGATGATGGAAAGGAAGAACCGACTAACTCCAGTTTTCGTGTTTTCGAGAAAACACAATTGAAGACGTGTATGAAACCCTGTAGCTAGACGCGAGCGATTAGAGGTATTTATGCATGATATTTTAATCTATATATGGATAGTTTTATACCTATACATCTATCAAATTGAAAGCATGGATGTGGAGCACAAAACATGGAATTAGTCGCTTTTACCGGGAAAAGTTTTGCACCCAAGTCCAATTTTGTGAGAACTGTTATTTTCATTTCAGAAAGAGATCACCTGAACTCTTGAGCATAGACTAGCGCTAAAATTTTTTGGGATCTCTTAAATGAAGCTTCCTGCGTTGAGTTTAATATCATGGGTCTTACTGGCCTATTTTAGTAGTTATTTTCTATTTTATTAAAAGATCTCTGAAACAGGGTGATAACCGATTACGAAAATCTTGAAAAAATTTGCATTCGTATTATTTGGAAAATTCTAAAACTTTTTGATGTGAAACATATTTTTTGTTCTTTGCATTTTTTCGTTAAAGTACTTTTACCAGATAGACGAGATTAAAATATGCACAGAGAGCTTCATTATTATTAGATAGGAAGTCCTTTGAAAAATGTCAGAGCAAATCTATGATCTAGTGTTCAAGTGGTACCTTCGTTGCTCATGTTTGCTTGTTAAAAACTGTAGACACGATAAAGTAAGAGTTGCGATACTAATAGATGTCAAGTACAAATTCGTATGTTGAACATATGATATGTAATAATACTTTTTCCAGTATGAAATGCGATAGCTGTTGAAAAATTCAATGACGCGAACGAAAATTTATACAAGTTTAAATATCAATTCCTATAATTTTCTAATCGAAGAAGATAGATATCACAATAGTAGAGATCGCACAGTTGGACTTAGTTGGTTTGGTCCGTCTTCGTTTACGATTGAAACTATTCCTGGCTATTCTGATACTTTTACATTAAAGGAGATTAAATATTGTCGATTCAAGTGATAAACTCGACTTTCAAAAATGTGGAGTTATTCGGTTCTTCCTTTCCATGACAAATATTTATTTCCACTATTGGCCTTTTCCCCTTTTATGTTATAGAAAGGACAGTATTTGCTTTTAAAAATGGTATTAACTTCTTGTCACTTTCTTCCTGATGTTTTTGATGCTAATTTTTTTTCGTTAAACCAAAATATGGAAGTTAATCAAAATTGGGTTATGATTAATATTCAAAAAGAAAAAATTTTACGAAAGGATGAATTTTCTTTTTATAATTCTATTTTCGCGTATTGCAATATTATTTAAGTTTTATTAAATAATTTTAATTTAAAAATTTAATTAAGAGCATACATGCACCTTAAACCAAAACTTCTTTTATTGCCTTTTCAAGCTGCGTTTTTCCTTCCGTTTTCATTGCATTTTTCTAAACTCCGTAATTTCGAATTTACATCGAGATACAGCTGTTTTCACGAGCTTTTTTCGTATGCTTTACAATTTAAAAATGTTCTGTTTTTTGTGTTTTTGAGCGAATGGTGTTTTCGGTCACCTGTCGTAATTTTCAGAAGGTACCGACTGAGCTTTAGCACCACTTTAGCTTTACACTTCTTTGGAACATCAATGCTCACAGCTGTAAGCACTTTAGCAGTGATTGAACTCACATATTGCTCTACACAAACAATTCAGCATAAATTTGTTCAATTTTACGTTATTTGCCGAAATTTAAATAATAAAAGTACTGTTTGAGAGGGACCTATCAGTTTTATCACTCCTAAAGTGCTTGTGTTTGTGAGCATTGATGTTCTGAAGAAGTGTACGCGACCCTGGCGCTAAAGCTCTATAGGACCACTAGACTGAAAGTAAAGACAAGTGACCAAAAACATAATTTGCCAGAAAACGCAAAATAAGAAAAAATTTAACACTTAAATTATAAGAAAAAGGCTCACGGAAACAGCTGTATCTCAGTGAAAAATCAAAATTTTGAAGTTTCGAAAAAGGCTATGAAAACGGGAGGAAAAATTCTACTCAAAAATTCAATAAAAGAAGGTGTATACATTAACCCTTAATCGACCTTAATAGTTATTTATGTGGCTAATAAAAAAATCGAATTGAGTCGTAAGAAGTACAATTGATTATTTCAATGTTTTTTCTTTATTCGCATATACTTTATTTTCTTCAATATCGCTGGCTTTTAGCTCTTGTTGGCAGCTTGCACGAGCTACAATAAATAACAATCTTGCAACTCTCATCGTCATCATCATTTTAAATACTTTGCCCAGCGTTACCCTGTGCTGAATGAAAATGTGATGGAACTGGAAGTCGGTGATTGGAGCAAGAAGCCATTGAGTGCGAGATTAAAAATAATAAACAATCATTACGTGTGCTAAAATACTAGCATTTGTTAGTTCATTAAAATAATAACTAGCCCACAAATTCGATTTTAGTGTAATGTAAGTGTGAAATCTCTAAACTTAATTTGCTATAAGGAAAAAACGGCGCTAAGAGTAATTATTTAAGAACTGAATATTATTTATTACATTTGTCCAAGAAAAAACTAGACTTTTAGATGAAAGTTAGAATTCTTAAATATTTTCCACTCACTATATTAAGGATGGTAAACTCAATATTCTAAACTTAACTACGAGAATCGGTTAATATACAAACTAATAATTATTATCATAGCATATCAAAAATACAAAGTATTCGATTACAATGAATGTGTATCATAAATGCGAAATTTATAGTATTTATATTAATTTATAATGATATTATTACACGGTGTTCTATACAACAAATGTTTTTCAGACTATTAAAATATTGTTAACGTATAAGAAACGAGAAATTTTACAAACCCAATAATAGTATATTAATGTATGAATCTCAATAAAAGTTATATTACATGGATTAAATGTATATTGCATATATTTAAATTACTTATTTGAAATGAAATTCCTGAAATTAAAACGTATGATGTACAGTACATTTTTTAGATTAAAAAGTTTTGCCAATTATTATAATTTATATTTACAGCGCAAAGTATGTAAATTATTTCTGTACTTATTCTTTCTTGTACAAAATTTTTCTGTTATCTGTATCGAATATAGGTTTCAATAGTTTCAGTCCAACATCATTGAATCAGAATGCGTCCATTAGGATATAGAATATTATATTTAAAACTTCTCAAAAGTTAATCGATGAAATTTATAATTTCATTTATCATGATTATTTGTATATCATTCAATTAGAATTGAACAAAATTGATGATACAATTTAGTAAAAAAATATGAGGATGAAAATGAATTTGTATAGACTGAAAAAATATAAAATACTTTATAAAAGCAATCAACAGATTGAAAAATATTTTTCCCCTTTTTAATGATGTTTTCGAAAACATTGACATTTAGAAAATTTGATCGAAAAACCTTTAAAATGGAATTAAAAGAATGACTTATAATTTTATCTCAAAAAGCTAAAAATATTTTTTTCAACTTTAAAAAGATCTACATTGAATGGATTATTGATCATTTTAATAAATTGAACGAGATGTTTTTGCTAGGTGCGACTATAAAGAAATACATAAATTTATAAATGGAAAAATAATAACTATAAAATGAACTATACAACTAAGACTATTTTTATGAGGGCTACTTTTCATGTTTATGATCTATAAATAATTGATGTTGAATGTATATTTTGGAGTAGTTGTGCGAATAGACTATTCAAATTTCACAGTGAAGAGCGAAGAAACTGAATAAAATTGAAAAATTCCTAAATAATCCACACTATAATACCTAAACAACTAGTTGTTTTTTATTTCATTGAAAAAATAATCGTTATTTTCAATACATATTTCAGGCGTCACGACAATAATGATGACAAAGGTCAAAAAAGAAGTTACTCGCTTATAATTAAAAAATTGATCCATGTTAAATTAGATACCTGCCCATCTGACACATCTACATGAAATTTTCCTTCCTATTTTTGTTTCTTAACTTCTTCGCAAAATAGCAATGAGAAAAAATGTAAATGATATTTATAGATAATTATAAAAATGATGTATGTATAGTATAAGATTAAAAAATTTGGCCTAATAAATCTATGCAGTTCATCGTAAATAGTGTTTTATTATCCAAACCTTACCAATATAAAAAACTGTGTGTAAAAATGAATCGTAAATATGCTGATTAATTATACAATTATTTAGACATAGTGGTTCGAGGGAGAGTTTTAATAAACAAATGACTGTTTCTCGGAAACTATATGTCCGATCTTAACTTATAAAAGCTCATTGTTTTTTCGTTAAAAGACTTACGTTTTGATGTATTTAAAGTGCCGATTGAACTGAAATTGTTGATAATAAATGCAATCGAAAAAATAGCCATTTTAGAGGGGTTTTCGCATTTTTCTCGGTCATTAATTAACAAAATCAATCGTGGTTGGGCTCAAATTAAACGCATAGTCAAGCGCTACAACTTTTATTTGATTTTTTTCGATTGCTTCCCATGGAAAAGCTACGGATGCGAAAATGTGATTTTACCACTCTTCTGACACCGTCCCCCAACCCTGACGGCAACTCAAAAAGTTACGCAGTTAAGAGTACTTGTTGTCCTCATCAAGACTAACACATCCTGTATGGTCTAATTAGACTGGACTACTCTATAAGTAATTCATTTGAACAGCTTAAATTAATCGAAATATTGAAATGCGCATTCACTACAAGAATCAACTTGAAAGGTTTTACTTAAACATTTGGAAATTGTCCTCATCACCCAGAACAATAATGGACATGAAAACAATAAATTTTTTTAATTGATGAAAAGAATGATGAAAAATGTTTGAAAAGCGCATTTATACTCACAAAACTTTTCAGAACATGTAATGATTTATTTCGAGAAATCTTTCTTTTTTTAGCAATACTGCTTGAGCTTTTCTTCAACTATTCAAGTACTGAAGTCATGAAATGATGAAAAATGTTACAAAAACATTAATTATCAATAAGGACTAATGAGTAAACTGAACTCATACACTATTGTAATTATATTGTGGTGAGTACCGCTCCAATGTCAATCAATGAAATTGTATTGATTGTGCATCATGCCATAAAGCTTTTATAAGTATATGATTGATGTCAAGGATTAATAGAAACATGTTTTTAGTTATCATACTGGGCCAAAGGCTTTATGAGTGAATTAGAAGCGATAGCTTAAATTAATCCTTTATTCCTTATATAATGTTTATAATTACAGTTAACTTCTTATAAAAATAACTTATAGGGCGTATGGGATCAAACTAAGCATACTGGACTTCATGATCAAAAATTTTGGTAAGAATTAATCACCCACACCTGGGGTGGTCTCCTTGTTCATTCAAATGTAAACTTAAAATAAAATATAGGTGCATACATTTTTTAAATTAGCATTAAAATTAATGTACAATTATTCAACCACTGTAATATTCTTTCTGAATTATAATTCTTAATTTAATCCTACATGTCCTATTCTCTTTTATAATAAATTACTCAATCTTGAATTTTGGTAAAATTAATTAGCTCAACTTTTTCAAAATATTTTTCATTTATTTTTCTTAATTATAAATTATATTGTAGATCGCTTAAATTAAGTTAGAAATTGGAAAGATGGTTTCATTACAAAATCATTACTTTTATGATGTTATCAAAATTAATTTCAAAATAAATGTCCAAAATACCAAACTTATAAATATTGTGAAGCTTCAAGACTGCTTATCAAACTTTTATCATAAATACTTTGAATTATATTGTTGTGACTTAATTATCTGAAAAAAATGTTATTGATGTTTCAAGAAGAGAATATTATGAGAGTTACATAATATTCAATTGAATCGATAATAGGATAAAGTCTAATAATGAATTTACAATAACTTTTGAAAGAATGATTGGAAAACTTTCAAAATGACTTTAAAACCTTAAAATTTTCTCAACAAATTCCCTGTTCATCGGCTTTTAATTCTTATTGATTCGTATTAGATTTACAAAACATTTCATTCATATTTCATAGATTATATATATTCAAGATAAGGATTTTGCAAACTGATCGAGCGAACCTTAACCGTTTATTTTCACGTTCAGTAAATCGATCATTAAAAAAAATAATAGTAAACATTAAATTATTGAAATGAAGTTTATTTAAAAATTAAAGTACCTAGACATATCAGCTTCAAAAATACGATTATTAATTACCTTATGTGATTTATTAAAAAAATGTACTAAACTTTACACTGTCATTAATTTACATTTTAACACTGATTACTATAAACAAATAGTAAGAACTGTCAGATACCAACAAATAATAATTCACTTTAAAAAGTCGCATTATTTAAAAAAAGTACAGTAGTTTACTTTCAAATGTAACTAATTCCATTTAAAGTCTTAATCATTATTTTCTGTTATAAAAATATTTAGGCAAGTTGCTTTATGACCACTAATTATTCTGCTCGTGGATTTTCAAATAATGGATTTTTAATGCTCTGAGATTCGGATACTTAACTCTGCAAATAGTGCAAAAAGTACCTTGACAATTTTTGATAGTGTACGCCGAGAGATCTACAGTTGACCACAGACTATTTGTGTTAGCTCCTGATTTATACAAAGCTTTATGAGCAATCAACATATGCTTGATAATAGCGCTCCTTGAAAATACATGTCTTTCACAGAGACGACAATTGTACATAATGCTTGAATGCATCGTTTCATGCGCTTTTAGTAAACTGATGCTTGTGAAGCTTTGCTTACAACCAGCGCTTGTACAAGCAAACGTTTTTCCTTCCGATTTGTGCTTATGAGCATAATGAAGCTTCAAATTTGATATACCAGGAAATTGTTTACCGCAAAGATTACAATCAACTAAACCGTTTTGTTTTTGATTCTTAACTGCAACATATAATGGTCTAGCTGGCGATTTGACTTGCTGTGAAGATACTCCGCCAATGACTTGCTCTTTCTCGGGAACTTTATGCATGCGCTGTTTGTGCTGGTAAAGTATACTCATGTTAGGAAAAGTAACATTACATGTTAAACATGTATATTGCTTTTTCTTTGTAGGATTATCTTCTTCCATATATTCGTCCATGTCTGGTTCAGTTTTTATCTAATAAAAATTATTTTATGAATTTATTAAAAATATTTTAAAAATATCAAAAAGAGTGCATAATAATTTTCAAATAAAAAAATAAAATCTTGTATTTTTACCTGTTGGATCTGAGAATCATGAGATGTTTGGTGAACAATGGCAGTAGTCGTCAATTTTTTAGGTGTTACTATATGGGATTTAATATAATTATGATGACAAGCTGAAATTTTGTGTCTTCTTAAAGAGGCATCATTTGAAAATGCTTTTTGACATGGATGACAGTAAGGTCTTTTAGTATTCAATGACTGAAAATTTGCGGCATTTGGTGGTAACGCTTTGTGCATTTTTTTATGTCTGAAAAATACTTTGCGATTTGTATAATTCTTGCCACATATGTCACAATGGAAGCAGTTACTCTTATCAGATTTCAAGTGTTCATCTGCAATACTACTATTTTGAGAAGGTTCAGTTGTGTGCTGAAGCATATGTTCATTTAAGGATTCGTTATCAGGAAATTTATTTGAACATAATAGACATTGCATCTCACTAGTTGAGGTCTTGTCAGGTTTATTTAAAGAACAATGAACATCCCACAGATGCCTGCTTAAGACATCCAAGTTTGGGAAGCTTTCTTTGCAAACTTGACATTGAATATCCGATGAAGTAGACAAGGAAGTGTCTTGAGTTTCGGATGGAGCTTTTGTTGATAATGTAGAACTAGCTATAACATCTAATTGCTTACGCTGAGGATTGTTGATAAACGACTTTCGAGCCTTAGCTGGCCTAGGTTCTGGAGATACACTCACAGTAGTGTAACCCACTCTTTTTAGGGGAGTTAAAGTTGTTGAGCTCGGCAGAGTAACGAGGGATGATCGCTTATTAATATTGCGATTGATCATAGGAAGGTGACTATTTTCTCTCATATGCCAACCTCGATGAGTTTTCATAGACTGTTCTTCTTTGAAGACTCTGTCACATAAATCGCAGGGCCAACCGGAATTGACTGGTTTAGCTGGAGCTGAATGACGAACAGTTACAGAGCGTACAGGAGGCTGCTGTATTGGTGGAGGAGGCGATCGTGCTACATGAATAAGACTCCGAAAATCGTGAATTATCACATTATGAATTTTTTGACAATGTTGAGCCAAATTAGCTTGATAAGCAAATATTCTTTCACAATGAGGACACTTCATATTTGGTTTACCAGTTCCAGAAGATAAAATAGAAACCCGATCAGAGGTCGCCTAAAACATTATTACAATAAATATTACATGTTTTTAATTTCAATTTTTAAGAATAAGTAACAGTACAGTAAACTTACAGTATTTTCAACAATTTGAACAGTAGTATTTTGACCATGCTCTGATCTAAGATGATCATTATAATCTTCAGCTGAATAAAACTTGCTTCTGCAATGATCACAATCCCACTGCTTTTTTTTCAATACATGCAAATTTGTTATGTGTCTGTTGAGATTAGCTGTATTAGAGAAGCATCTGCCACACTCATTACATTGATTGAGCCTATTTCCGCTATTTCCACTTCCAGCATAAATTATTGATTTGTGCTCAGCATTACTTTCATTCAGCTGCTGAATAGCATTGTGTGTTTCTCCATCAATAATACCATGATTTTTCATATGAGTTTCTAGAGCACTAGAGTTGTTAAAAGAGTTGCCACAAAGTACACATGAATATAATTTAACTTTAAGATGGAGATTTCGGTGTTCTGTAAGTTCAATTTTTTGATCAAAACTTTCTCCGCATAGAGCACACTTGAAAGGTTTTATGTTAAAGTTTCCTGAAGAATTTGATGAATTTATGTTTGTAACATCATTTTGTTCCTGTTCTTCATTTTTTATAGGCACACGATGAATTTCATGGTGATTTAGATAATCTACATCAGCTGTATATGATTCGTGACAATTATAGCAAATCATTTCATGTTTTTTATGATAACGAAATATATGAGATTTAAATTTGTCAAAGACACGGAAAGTCATGCAACAATGAATGCACTTAAATGTAGATCTTAAATTTTCTGGTAAAGTAAGGCATACTATCTTATGTTTCATCAAGTTTGGTTTATAACGATAAATCATCCCACACATATTGCATTCATGATTATGATTTGGATCTCCATCCACGTATGGTCCAGCTTGGGAAGAAATATAAACTTTTGATACACATTTATTTTTACTTGGAGATGAAATTGAAATCAGTGAAGGTAGTGGAGTAGATCTGGAAAACTGTTTGCTACTTTTTTCAGAATGTTTACTCAAATGATTGAGAAGACATTTACGATTTTCTAAAGATAATAAGCACATATTGCAGGTAAAATATTTTTCAGTGCCCACTTCTGGTATGACAAGAGCAATCTTCATAGCACATTCAAATGATGCAGCACAGTGTAATTTATACTGCGTTTTATCTGGAAATTCGCTAAGACAAGCTATGCAAGTAAACAATTTGAGATCAGGATGATGAATTCTGATGTGGGTCAAAGTGTCTTTACGATTTTCAAAAATTGAATCACATGAGTAACATGAAAATGTTTTTAACTGACTTATAATTTTTTTTTGGTCATGAGTGAGAGGATCAGTTTTTAACAATTTTTGATAACTTATTTGTTCCGTATTTATTTCATTCTGAGGAATAGAAGATGATACTGATTTTGCATTTTTCAAAAGTTCATTTGCTTTAGATTGTTGTTCAGGTCCTGTTTTTAATTGTCTATGAGTATTGTTGATGTGTTGATAATATGAATATTTAGAATTCAGGTATAGATGACAATGAGGACATTTTTTTTTGAATACTTTTATACCCCTAAAATGTGTGTGACCTCTTTTACGCATTCTCCTTTTAAGTGAGTTTTTAATTCCTCCTTCTTTTTTTGAAGCAATTGCTTCAGCTTTATTTTTTTCAGGAGATAAAGGATTAACAAGAAGTTCTTGATCATTGATTGACTCATCATCATTAAAATAGTCATCACTAGAATCCATTGGTTCACTTTTAATTTCAGGATTATTAGGTAGACAATTATTTGGTACATTACTCTTGATTGTTGGTTCATCATTATGATCTTTAGAAATTTCTCCTTCAAATTTGTTTGTATTTTCATCATCTACTTCATTATTTTCCAAGGGATCTGAATCAGCACTAGCTTTGGACTGAAAAAGATATGAATATCTACAATAATTTCAACTGTATAAAATATAAGAAGTTTCTTTGTACTTACAATATTTCTCTTTTTAAACCATTCTTGTAACTGATTCTGTGACTTTAGACATGATTCTTTGTAAAAATACCAATGATTTACATTTTCTATGCATGATGCACAAATGAAAGTTGATATTGGGTCAGTTTCTGAAACCTGAATATTATTTATGACTACTAGTACTAGTTGAACTATATACAATAAGGTAAAAAAATAATCAATTATTTACAATTTGATAGACTAAATGCAAGATTGCACAATATTTCTCACAACAATTTTGATACTATACTTTAGTAAAATAAATTAGTTCAAAATTTTTATTTCACCAAGAATAAGTACTACAATGAATAATTTACAACTGGGTGATTAAAAAAAAAACAAATAAAATTGTTGTAAAAAATAATCTGGGAACTACACTAATGTTCATGTTTCTTTTTCTTCCAACTTTAAATTTAAAAAACAGCAGTAAATTTTTGATGTACCACCCATTAAAATATTCAGATGTAAATTGAAAAATACAAAATAAAACAGATTCTATTGTTGCAAGGATTAATGTTCACTTTATCAAGCACTATTTGTAATTAAAAATAAAAGCAATACACAGTTTGAAAAAAAATTGATTAAAATATCAATTATTTTTATAAGACACTTTTTTATAATACCCAATGACTATTAAATAAGTACTAAACTTTTTATATAAATTCATGTATAATAGCATAGGTACTTGTCGGTTAACCTCAAATTGATGCGGGTTCGAAGCGGGACCCACTATCTCTATAACTTTAATAAATAAAGCTATTAATTTACCTGGATGGATAAGCAGGCCTTAATCTTCACAATGAAAGGAACATCGCTAGCAGGTAGTTGAAAGATTGAAGAGCACTTTTTTTCAGTAGTCAGACAGAGTCTGCACGCTTCCTCTAAATTCGTTTCCATGATTAAAAACTTGGTCATATACTTTTACTTTCCAACTTCTCGATGTGTAATGAAGACGATTTGGTTGATCATTAGAAAGTTGAATTCTCTTGTTAACGAATTCAAGTGTATTCAAGTGAGTATCAACACCCAAAGCAGATTGGTAACATCACTCACAGTCGAGTTGATAACTCATACATTTTTTCATTCACATAACACAGAGTACACGAGAGAAATGCAGAAGTTTTGTCCTGACGTAAGCACACTCGACCGCACCAAGCTCAAACACTTTTTGCGGTGCGCATTGCTTGAACATCAACGGCGTCGGTGCGCGTTGGCACAATCAGTCAGGCACTGTAAACTTATTATATTGGCAGTTGAAAATATACATAGCCATAGTACAATTGTAGACTTACCTTAATAGTAATAAGAGCGAAATATAATTGAATTAAATATCATTGAATCTTACAGAATTTTAGATTACTACTTGAACTTAAATGAAAAGTTAGATTTAGCGTGAGTGAAAATTCAGAAATGTAAGCAAGTACATGTTCATTTTTAGACGATAACATTTGTTAAATCAATATGTTTTATAGGGTCTTCTATCACACTGCAATAACATACATTATCCAATACAATGTTTTTTTCAATATTGACTCCTATTTAAGAATGAATGAATGATTACTTCTAATTCTTCTAATGAAAACAATGACTTTACTTGTTAAATCCATACCAACAAACCATGGCTTGAACTTTTTTGAGTAACAATAATTAAGGTAGAATAGGCGTTTCGATGTACTAAGACTAATACTAAAATTGCCATTTTCTTACTTGCATAATTTTTTTTTTGTAATAAATTCATAAAGATCCAAGACCGATATTGGAAAGTCAAGAAATGGCACGTTCATTGATGAGTCAAGCGCTAGCATGTTATGCTGGCACGACACTATTGGGAACTAAACGATACCGCAGCGCCTCTATGCTCCAAATGAATTTTCCCATATGAACTGGAGGCGCAGATAAGTAAAACGTTAATTTACTTTTAGTTAAGTTTAGTTTAGTTTAATTTAGTTTAGTTTAGTTCCCAATTTTGATGCCTCTTAGCAGCAAGACGTTATTTTACAGAACAGAGCAGCATCGTACCAGTTTAATTATATTCTAATAATGCTACTTCAGCTCTAGGTTAAGCAAGGCACTATTTTGGCGCTCCGTTCAGCAAGATGCCACTTCAACACTAGCACAGAAGATATATGTTATGAATAGAAGTATTTTTCTATTGGGGATTAAACGATAGTCAGCGCCCTCTGTAAATTCAATGCGGCCGTCCCATAAGAACCTTAGGACCGCCTGTGATCAAGCTGAAACAGTTTACAGGCGGTTCTAAGGTTCTTATGGGACGACTGCATTGAATTTACAGAGGGCGCTGACTATTGTTTAATCCCCAATAGGAATTAATGGGACGAGTGAAATGAGCTTCTGTACCCAAGAGGCAGGCGGCGACACCATCGCTGGGTACAGATAAAATTAAAAAAAGTTTTTGATCTAATGGGGATTTGAATCCGCTACGTCCGCGTTTCAGGCGAGCGGGCTAGCCGCACACATAAGCAGACATATTAAATTTGACAGCTCAAGCTATCTATAAATATTACAATCACTGTTTTGGTAAAATAGTTCGAATTCAATGCACAATAACATGTAATTATAAATTAAATGCAGTAATAATAAGTTAAATGCAGATTAACGTGTAATTATAAAAATGATGCCTTATATTTTTGATTATTTAATTTGTTTATTATTGGGGCCGTGAGATGTTCCCACGGTCTTGAACCGGAGTGTCTTCTCTTGGACTGCACTGACTTCATCAGGCAGTTTAATGGGTTGCTTTTCACCGTGGGAAAGGAAGTGTTGATCCCAATTTGCTCGTCCCAGAAACGAGAAATACTCCTCTACACTATGCTATAGCTAATGGCAATAGACCTGTGGTAGAGTTGTTGCTAAGGTGTGGCGGGAGTCCGCATTTAGTCAACGTGGATGGCTCCACGGCTCTTCACGTCGCTTGTCGAAGTACCAGCGAGGACACCTTGGCGAGGATGTTGTTTGAGCTCAGTGACGAGAGGCATCGACTCATACAGTTTGATGCGCGAGATGACTTGAACAACACGCCGCTTCACTTGGCATTGAGCGATACGTGAAATTGGGCACGGACGTGTTGGAACTGTTGCTGCAGAGAGGTGCCGATCCGAATTTGGCTGATGCTACTGGATCGACACCTTTGCACTGCATCTGCAAAAAAACTGTATTGAACAAGGGTGGCTTTCTGAATCAATTTATCAAGATTGCACAGCTTCAAAATCATAAGTTGCAATTCGACGCGAGGGACAATGCTGGCTGGACTCCACTTCAATGGGCCGTTGCGAGTTTCGATCCGAAGGCCGTGAGTGTACTCTTGAAGCACGGTGCCTATCTGTCTCACTTCGTTTTTCCCACCGACTTGCTGAGTTGCTTCGGGGCGGAAATCGATCCGCGCAATAATAATTACAAATTGCTACTGGTGTCCGGAGCTCTCGCCACCGTTGAAATACTCGAGAGACAAGGATACGAATTCGACCGCCCCGACGCCGGGCGATCATGAAATTTTTCGTCGATTACGGATTGATCGAGAAAACGACCGACGTCGACAAATCTTGGTGCAGCAACGAGTCGTTCGTCCGACAAGCGACGACAATGTGGATGAGGCCGAACCTGTCGCTCCACGATCTGATCCAGCTACAACCCAGAGAGGCAGCGAAATTACTCAGTTTCATGGACTACCACAGACTATCGTGCAACGTTAATTTCTGGATGATTCTGTCCGACCAGCACATGACGGGCATGCATACTTCATCTGTGCGAGATGATGTCGAGGCGATTTTTTAGTTCCACCGTGGAGTGGTTCTACCTGCTGATTCATCGTCGGTTGCCACTCGAGTGCTGCGATATGATTCTGAAGAAGCTGAAGAACGAAGATATGTATCGTATTTGTTTGGCGCATGTAGGTCAAAGTTTGGACCGGTCATAAAGAATTTGTATAGTATTTTGTATTGTTGTATATTTTCATAATATAAATCAAATAAATAAATGTTACAAAAAAATTGAATTCATTGATTTGCTTTAATTAAAAATCTTTCATGATCCTCTTGTTTTCATCCTTTCTTGGGGAGAACAAATATATGTTATGTCTACTTTAAGGTACAAGTGTCACAAAAGCTGAAAATAGCACCTATCGTTAAATATAACACCGCGCCTAACGAGATAAGTCCATTTCGCTGCAAACGATTCCTGGTCATCCACGATGGAACGTGGCTCATGGTCGCGATCGCCGTCGAAAGGCTTTTCGAGTTGATTGACAAAATATGAAAAATTTTCAGCCCATGGTGATGGAAAAAAAAATAAAAGATGAGCTTTCTTCGATCCACACGCGACGGTATGAGCACATGGAAGTTTCAATTTGAGCT
This sequence comes from Trichogramma pretiosum, assembly GCF_000599845.2. Taxonomy (NCBI): domain Eukaryota; kingdom Metazoa; phylum Arthropoda; class Insecta; order Hymenoptera; family Trichogrammatidae; genus Trichogramma; species Trichogramma pretiosum. The sequence continues at coordinate 399,849 of NW_019641683.1, forward strand.
AAAATTAAAAAAAATTATTTTCTATCGCGGCGTTTTTTATTACTTTTTGAAAGCAAAACGATTATGTCCTGAAAATTTTAACCCTTATTATTGTTATTATTATTATTAAGAGGTCGCTCAGCAATTATCTATCTATAATGAATAACGCAGAAGTACTACACATACTTGCATGCCAAGGTGTGAAAAACCTTATAGAGCACGTGTATCCCATTAATTCCTATAGAAAAATACTTCTATTCATAACATATATCTTCTTTGACACTAGGTTCAGCAAGATACTATTTCGGCGCCCCGAATAATGAACAAATTTCAATGATAACTCCGCAATGGATTACAATCTGTGAAGATAATTTAAACTGTTCACGCTTTTAACTTCTATGAATTGACGTCGTACCTCTAAAGAATAATGTTCGCATAAAACTTATTCCTGAGACACGCTAGGATTACCTGAATGACTTACTATTTTGCCTACTTGGCATTTTTAGAAAAAAGCAAATCTGTGGCGTCTGGAGTTTTGCACTCGGTCGCACGCCGAACTGGCCGTCAGCTAGGCCTCTCGCCGGACGAGCGGCACCGCTGACTGCGTGACTAATCGAACGACTACCCAGCTCACCTATAGCTGTGATGAAGAGAAGGGAGCGTCGCAATTGCTCGAGCTTCGGTGGACCCTTCAAGTTCCAAAAATAACAGCAAATCGCTCCCTTGGTGCTGAGCTCTCCTTAGGCCTACACGCGTGGCTACGAGGACGCCACAACTCTGTAACTTGTTAGTCGCTCGTTACGAGCTGTATTTCAATTTGTCTCTAATCATACGTTACTTAAATAAATTCGGTATTCAATGAATAAGTTTGAGGTCTGTCTACGTCTTTTCATTCACCTCTACAAGAATCTGAAAAAATCTGCGCCAGCAAAATTTAGAAAGAGTCTAATCTTTAGCGAGTTTCGATTTTTCTTATTTTTATTATACGGTGCGTTAGAATAGCATCTTGCCAAACCTAGTGCTGTCGTGTTATTTTGCTGAACAGCGCGTTGAAATAGTATAGTAATGAATAAAAATTAAACTGGTATGATGCTGCTCTGTTCTGTCAACTAGCATCATTTTGTTAGGAGGCATCGCTTTATCCTGCACAAGCACAATTAGGGATGTATTAGGCATTTTTCAATTCTCGAATGAATTTGATTTTTGAATTAAATTTATTTTAATTAACAAATAAAATTTATTCGTGGATTATAAATCTTTTATGATTTGAATCAAATTTCATATCTTTAGTTTCTCTAAGTCGTTCATGCTCCAGATAGTAAAAGTAACCTAGATTTCTCGAGAAAATTATGGTTCTTTTGGGCCCTTTAGACCCCAGGGAGATCCCGGAGAAACCAAAAGACACTGGAGGAACCCACAATGTGCATATGTGCATATAGCTGAGGCCATTTATTAAAAAATTTTCTGGCTATCGGTCTTGCATATAATAGCTACCGATTAGTATAGTAGCATTGAGTCAGTACGCTTAATTTGGGATACTTAAGCGTACTGACTCAATGCTATGGGATACTGTAAACAGGCTTGTACAGACTTCTAGGCCACGAAAAAGTCTCCTGCGTTCAAGACAGTCAGCTTACGTTAAGAGCATACAATGACTGTCACTTACAAACGTGACCTATCTTTTTATACAACTCTGCCTATTGGCCTCGAGTCTCGACTGCAGCGCCAAGCGCGCGGTGGCGGTATCATGAACTGGGGGAGGTCTAGAAATGTGTACGATTGCATGTATTTACATACAAAGTCACGAAGGCACCCACCATAAACAACTGACTAGAAATCTATGTGCGCGCTACGCGCGCATGGAACTCTTATAAGTATGTAATTTAATATATGAAAGATATTATTAACTACAGAGGGCGTATATAAATGACACTAAAATATTTCTTGTACTCACATGAAGTTGGCTCTAAGAGGGTTCAATTCGATCTATAATCGCAATGGCTCTTATATTAATTAGATTAGATACATAAACAATCATTCATAATACAACATTACATTGATAAAACAAGCATTTCTGCGAGTTACTCTATAGGCAAATAGCTTATTATCTGTAGGGAAATAATAAAAAGTCACTTGAGTTACGCCATTCTTACTTTTGCAGTCACGCATACAACACCTTTTACTTTTTATTTTCTTCACTTCAGTTTTACTATCCATTTTTATTTGTAAAGAAGCAGCTACTCGTGGTTTCCATTGTATCTTTATGAATTAACTCTCACTAGCATTGACCGCTCACAGTTCATTTGCCTGACACCATGGGCGCTACATGTCACAGACTCGAGGCCAATAAGAGTGGTGAGGTTTTTAGCGTGAGCAGTTTATGAATGCTGTGATTGATCGTTCAGTAGCTTGCTATAGGACGTTTAGTGACGCGCAAATAAAAGTGTTGTAGCAAAGAAGACGTGTCTATCTTCTTTGGTTTAATTGAGAAATTGGACCTATTGACGACTTAAAACTAATTTTGATTGGTTTCCTCGTGGGGACGCTGAGCCTAAAATCCGACCCAACCCGTATTTTTACATTTAACAGTTTATAAAATATACTTCGTTTATTTTATATTTCTATTTTAAATAATTAAAAATTGCTAAATGTGATAAGAAGAAAGCTTGCGCAGCGTGCTGAAAATCGTGCTAGTTAATCAAAAAACATAAGAACCCATGATAATCTTCATTTATGTGGGCACAAGCTGAGCGTTCAACAATCCATTATTTCATCCTTAGCATTTTTACGGAAGTTGATCACACAAAAATTTTAAATTATTAATCAATCCTGGATAAATTAATGTAAAAATAGAATATTTTTCAACTGGTACAACTATGATTTTTTTAGCAAAACGTGGGAGGATTATATTGTAATAAGTTTTGTTAAAAAAACCCATATTTACACCAGTTGGTGATACTATTTGTTCCTACGAGAGCCTAAAATTAGCGGTAAAGTTGCGTATTTTAATTAAGAGTGGGAAAAAAATTAATTTATAACCCCAAACTTTATTTTTAATGCTTTTATTTCAATTTATGCAACAATTTTTAATGCAACAAACATCTGTAAAAATATTTATCTACAGTGCATCGAATCTTTTTACGAAGAGTAGTACATTTATATGATTTAAATGGAAAAGTGCTACTCTTCGTAAAGAACGTCAGAAAATACACAAATACACTAATCAACAAAATTATCGCAACACGAAATTTCATGTTTCTATCTTGGTATATCGTATCGAGACAAACTTTTTTTGATTTCTTGGAAATTTCGGCTTCTTTAAATCCATATACACTCGCCAGCAAAATTATCGCAACAAAAAATTTCATAGAAATTTTGTCGATTTTCAAATGCTTCTATCTTGGGCTATATTTATCGTATCGACACGGCTTTTTTTTTGATTTCTTGGAAATTTTGTCTTCTTTAAATACATATATACTGTGATAAGGAAATATCGAGTTACCAGTAGTATTTGAGCGCAACACTAAAAATTACTGAAAAAAATTGATTATTTGAACGTGTACTAGTATAACAGTAATTTTTTTATTGAAATCTCATACACAACCGCAAAGTACTCTTTTCAACGAGTAATTTAAAAAAAATAGCTCGCTACCTACAGGCCGCAAAAATTATCGTCGAGAGCTCTATTTTTTTTAAATTACTCCTTGAAAAGAGTACTTTGCGGTTGTGTATGTAAGATTTCAATAAAAAAATTACTGTTATACTAGTACACGTTCAAATAATCAATTTTTTTCAGTAATTTTTAGTGTTGTGCTCAAATACTACTGGTAACTAGATATTGACTCGAACCTTATCGTAGTATATATGTATTTAAAGAGGACAAGATTTCCAAGAAATGAAAAAAAAATTGTGTCGATACGATAAATATAGTCCAAGATAGAAGCATTTGAAAATTGACAGAATTTCGATAAAATTTTGCGTTGCAATAATTTTATTAAGTAGTGTATAATCCTAAAAATGATTTTCTACTATTAATCTGGACACAAAACAAGCATTTCATAAGTTAACATGAAATTCGTTCTAAGAATTCGAATCTATTTATTTATCTTAGTTTACATTTAATAAACTATATCCTTGTAACTTTATTTGTAACACTGATATGATTGATATAGAATTTTAAATGAAAAACTAATTCAAGAATCCATATAGAATATGATACACCAACAATATTACCGAATTACCAGAATAACTTATAATAGAGACTAGAGAGTGCTCAATCTTGCTCATAGGTTTTTTATAAAAAAAAAAAAAAATAGTTTAAAGAGCATTTAAACAAAAAAATAAATAAATAAAACGAATTTTTGTCTTCGGGTCAACTCGTAATCATTATACTAAAAACGCATGTAAATAGTTTTCATTGAATAAACTGACGATTAAGTTTAATTCGCAAAATTTATATAATTAATAATTCTAATTAATTATTAATTTAATTTACTTATAACTTTAAAAATATACGTATAAAAGTGTCACAACTTGGTAAAAGTCTTTTTATCTTAAACTTATTCATTTAATAAAGCAAATGATTATTACAGTGTGTTATTGAAAGTGGGATGAGTCTTGAACATTTTGATACTCATTATTTGTACAATTATACAATAGCATGTATTATATAAAACATATTCACAAACTACTATATATATATATTACATTTTGCACATATTCCACTCTTTATTCGCTGTAAAAATTATTTCTTAGTAAATGCATTTTTATCATGGTTTAAAATCTTAAATGCTTTGTTATTTAAACATAGAAATTATTAATTTTTAAACTTATTTTTACTTTTTAAAATGTAGAATACCATCGTCAATGGAATCATTAGGAATACATTTGTGCGGATCTGTTACTAATTTAAAATGAATAGTAATTGTTTATTATGTTTGGGCCCTATACAACTTTTTTGAAGCTTATTCTATTAATTTAAACAAACATTTCAAATGATTACAATAAATCTTTGCCGTTCAACTTAGGCAGTTTGTTGCAAAACAGTTGTCACTTTTTTGCGCTTGATGCTGCCGAAGATAATCATGCACGTTGAAGCTACCTTCATCTGAATGACCATCTTGTTGAGATTTAGCTCTTGCTTTCAGCTCCCTGCACGAATAAATTTTCATTGAGTTAGTAATAAAATAATGTTATAAATAATTTATATATTCTTTCATTATTACTTAATTAAACGTCTCCATTTTCATCACAAAAATTTAAGGTTCTTTCAAATAGCTATTTAAATGTTTTACCTTGCAACTGCATGAAAAGCTAATTCAACATTAAGACCAGTTTTAGCTGAAGTCTCCATAAAAGGTACTTTATATTCACTCGCTAATCGTTGTCCATCTTCTTTTCTTACAACTCTATCTGAACCGCAGTCACATTTATTACCTAGAATTATATTTATGTATTGGAAACAGCTATTGAATGTATTAAGGGCTACCTGATTTATTTATTTTATAATTGTAGGTAAAAAAACTCAACTATCTACCCTTATAAAAATTTCCTATAGGATCTCGCGAAATTCCTACAGGAGTCCTATAGGATTCCAATAGGAATTTCGCGGGATCCTATTGGAAATTTTTATAAGGGTAATTTTTAGCGTACGATATGCAATCTGTTTACGATGAATTTTGTCGTAATAATAAAAAAAAGAAAAACAGTTATTTCATTGACATTGAATGCAAGCGAAAAAGCTTATTAATTCTTTTATTATTTTAGTTATTTTAAAATTAATTTTAAAGAAGGAAATTGTATGCATAAACGGACAGAATGATTCCTTGACTGAGTGTTACGTGCACAAATGAAGTTTACAGATGGTCTGTCTTTAATTTCTGTTTTTGTAAATAAATATTAGTGCATCTTACCTAATAACATGATAACAACGTCATCTTGAGCGTATTCTCGAATTTCTCCAAGCCAAGCTCTAATGTTATCGAAGCTTTGTTTATTTGTTACATCATATAGTAGTAGTAATGCTGGTAAAGAGTATTTATATTAATACTTTTGTACTATATTAATTCAAATGAAAAATTTCATTCATTGTTTACATTTATATTGTAAGTTTTTATTGATTTATATGAAACTTTTATTCTACAACCTTACATCTTTTTTAAGCAAACGCAAGGAAGAAGTTTAAGAAAAAGTTTTTTGTTCAAAGCCTGATTATCTAGTAAACTTTTAAAATAATCTCTTACCATGTGCGTCACGGTAGTAAGCATGAGTCACACTTCGGAACCTTTCTTGCCCAGCAGTATCCCATATCTGCAATTTAACTTGGCTGTCATCAACAAGTATCATTTTATTCTGAAAGTAAAAATTTTCTTTAATTTATTTATTCACTTGAAATATTTATATACCGTAAAAGTTATTTAAACCGAATTATGAACAGGCCTTATTAAAATTATATTAAAATTTTAGAAAAAGAATATTTTTAATTTTTAAAAAGAAAAGAGTCACCCTAAAATCGATTCCAACGGTTGTAATATAGTTTCCGGACAAAAATTTCCCATCACGAAATCTTGTAAGAAGGCAAGTTTTTCCAACACCACTGTCTCCAAGAAGCATCACCTGTATTTCATACATTATGCATGAATTATTTATTTTATAACATGGTTAACCAGTTTTTCTCAAAACGTTTTGGTAAATTTATTTTTGTAAGGATAGAATGAGTAAATTAATTATTACAATATTCTATATTTTACAGTACATTAATTCTGAGATAATTCAATTTTACTCCTTTAAATTAGAACATTTGTTATACTATACTCGCTTTTATTGAAATTGTTTGCTTTGTCCAATCATGTACGAGTAAAAGTGAAGAATGCTACTTTCAATTTTCTTAGTTTGTGGTTTTTGAAATATCATCATGAGTTAAATCACATATTTCATTTCGAAATTAAATTAATTCAAAGATTTCAAACTTGTTGATACGAAAAGTTTTCTTTGAATCTTGTTATTTAAAAATAAACTTGTAATTAGCCCCATCAATGAGAAAACTATGTACAAAAATAAAATCTCTTTTGAAGTTCAGAGAAACGCGATAGAAATATGAACAATAATCAACGCTCGGTGTGCTGTTTATAGTTGAATGTATCCGGGCCATATATCCGTGGCAAAGTGCACGCTCTCTCTTTTTTTTATGAGTGTGTGTGTGTGTGTGTGTGTGTGTGTGTGTGTGTGTGTGTGCATATGTTTGAGTAGAGACCAGTATATTACAGCGAGTGGAGTGGGAGCACACCTTGCACTGAAGGTCGCAATGGTCGGGTGTGGCTTGATGCCGAGAGGCACTGCTCTCGTCCGACGACTGGCGTCGAGTGAGTCGATGGTGGGGCTGCAGTAAGGCCCAATCGCGCTCTCCGGACCCAGCTACCTCTTTCCCGTTCATGATTCTCTGTTCGTTGGAGCACCAGTTTGCTCTTCTTCTTCTTGGCCACTCCTCGTTTATTGCCAGTTCACTGCGCACGGCACCGAAAGAAAATCTGGTTGCGCGAACGTACGAACCACATAGTATACAAAATTCAAAAAGAGAAAGGTCAATCAACTTCATTTTTTAATACCTGCTTCGAAGTTGTTAATGCGCTATACCTATAGCTTTATTAGCTGACTTACTAAGAAAAGTTTGTGATAATTCTTTTAAACCTGTTTTTATCGATTTTACTCTAATTTTATAATTTTTTTTAATATTTAATTTCCAGAGTGAGCTTCCATAAATAGTACATTCATATCAATTTCAAACGTAATTATAAATATTCGATTTTAAAAATAAAATTTATTATATTGTTATTAGCTCAATATAGTAATTTTATAATTTCCATTTATATTTTCATCTAGTTTATTCACCATGATCAATTTTCAAACTCAATTTTAAGTACTAATCATAATTGTTAAAAATCATAATAATTTTTTATGACCGTAAAACATGTTGATGTGAAAGTTTACAATCAACCGATAGTGAATTAGTTGACGTTGCCATGAAGATGAATATGATATATGGTGTAATGAGTATTGGCATGAATATTTTCGTCTTTGATAGCGCAAAACGATGCTTGCAGTTTCGTCATGCGGTATCGAATCGTTTAAGTGGCGCCTGTTACGGGTTTGTTTTTTACTTAATACTGTTCCTTATTTGTTTCGTCAGCTCGATTGTGTTACCATGCTTCTATTACATAAAACGAACGTTAAAAGAGCACTGAGTTAAAAGGTATTTTTTGATGTAAAAAATTGAAAGAAAATTCTTTATCAATAGTTTCATGTAATATTAATTACTAATAATGTTATTAATTGAGGAGTGTGCTTCGTGCTCCCTCTGGCAAGTACATACAGAGAGAGCTTCCTCATATGCATCGCAATTAATTCTTATACGTCGAAATTTCATAAAGCGATATAAAAGTTCTTTTAGAATTTCAAGATAACTTAGCGCATACTATTTTGCAAATATTTCATACTTAACTATTAATACCAATTGAATTGTAATAACTAAAACAAATGATTAGCGAGTTAATTTTTTCAAGAAATATTTCTTTTAATTTCTATTAAAATTATGAATAATTTATCAAGAAAAAATTGTCGTACTCAGAGTAACTATGAATGATTCATAGATCAAGTTGAATATGACATTCAGAACGAATGACAAATTCGACAGCAGAGTAAATGCAGTTGATCTCAAATATTCGTATTTTCATCATCGTACGACTATCATGAGATGGAAAAAGTATCTCACACGCGGGAATCGATCCCCTACACATGCGTCTATGAAGCGGGTACTCTAACCACTGAGCCACACTCAATGCATCAACGATGAATCTTTTAAAATCTACTTAAAAGTCTTCCCGAACGAATTAATATTTACTGATAAAAATATGCAAGAAATAATTGTACACTACTTTCGTTTAAGTTTACTCTACAATAAAAAATACAAAAAATTGTTTCATTTATTATTATTGATTTTTTTCATGAAAAAATCAATTACAAATAAAGAACATATTTTTCTCATTGAAAATCTAATATTTTATATGATTGGCAAAATGTTTCACGAATAAGTCTGAATTTTTATGACCATGAAATTTTTATTTAGTTGAAGCTAGGTCTAAGTCGATACACATGAACAACTATACAAACATTTGTACATCAATGTAAGGCACAGTAAATTTCGTAGATAAAAAATGTGTCATTTTTACAAGAAATTAAAAAATTTATGACTTTATTTAACTATCATTTAAAATTAGATAAATGAGTTTTGCTCAAATCATCATAAAATTTAATTATATTTTATAATATGGATGATAAATTGAAGATTTTGGTTAGTGTCATATAGCAATAATAAACATTATCATAAGATATAAGAACTCAAGCAATACTCAGTGAATTATTTGTATAAATTAATACAATTAATTTTTAAGAACAGAATCATTTTTTATGTCAACTCAATTCACTCGACAAATTTATAGAAAATTTTAACTATGTTCAAATAAGTTTTAATTATTAATAATAAAATTAAAATAAAATTCAAAGTGCTTCGTAAATAATTAAAAATGTATGATCTTACAATTAATTAGATATCTTGATCACACTAAAATTATTTTCACTTTCAAACGGCATTAATTATTAAAAAAATTTAAAATCAGAACGTATTCGTTCAATCCCTCAACAAAGTAAATTTAGAACTGAAGCGTTTGTAAAAATACGAAATTTCTCGGTCGATAATTTGCTACACCTTGTACTGATACGTTACAGCGTTGAACGATAAGAGTATAAAAACCGGAAGTCAGCGGAAAGGGGCTGGCGTTTAGCTTTCAAAAATAGTCACCTATATCACGTTTCAAGCCTGATTTAATAGCAGTGACTAATTATTTAACCAAAATTTATTATTACAATTATATTTGAAATTAGAATGAAAAAGTACTGGTTCATGTATGATTCATATTGTGGTAAGTTTATTATTATTATTATTATTTTTCTTTTTTTGAAAAAAAATTAATTTTTATAGATGTCTCTGAAATATTCGAAAACGTGGTAGCGCAAACTTATTGAATAAATTTTATCTCAATGTATGAGATTTAATGCAGTGACCTTATCTTATGAATAGAGAAAAAATAGCGAGCCTCAAATGGTTACACATGTATTTTTTGGTTTGGGAAGTTGTGCCGTAAATTACTGTTTTAGATAAACACATAATGAAATACAATTTTTTGTGATAATTTGTTTCTTTTTTAGTTGTCAGTTGAAATTGAAAAATCTACGTTAATCGTCATTAATTAGTTGGTGAAAAAACTATTGAAAATACTTTACATTTTTCAAATAAATAAACGAATTATAACCAAATTCAAATGTTCCGGCAAATTTTAACACAGAATTGATAGGAAAAATCATTTTTATGTAGTATTTTTTTTATTGTGAAATGTATGTCGTAACAAGAAATATTTAAATAGAGTATAAAAATGAAAGAATTCAAAGAAATTAGAAAATGTTTGTGTTTGTATAATACTTCATTAAAATAGATAATAATTTAAAATCATAATAAACAGAAGCTTATAATTTCAAATTTTTTAAAACTAATAATATGTTGGTTGCTCTTACCTATTTCGTGGCTCTAAATATACATGAATGTATTACCTCATACGTTAAATAATTAATATGTAATGCATGAGGAATACACGTTTTGGTAACAGTTGATTGCGTGATATTAAAGGGAAAAAATACCAACGTCGAAGAGGATACCTATAAGTAAGTACAGGAACTGTGTGAGATGCACACTGTAGACAAGAGAACTTTGCAAACCTAAATGTGTCATAAAACTGTGTTATAATAGAACACAGAAGGATGCTGCGTTGTCATGGAAACACATGCACGTTTTACGCCGACGCAATAAGCAAGCTTATCAGATGATTTTTAAAAATACATTAATACATAATTATATGAATATTGTAATTAAAAACACTTTAATTGTATAGATATTACTTAAATACTTTTAATAGTGATACCAAAATAAATATTTGACAGACTAGAATGAAGCTTAATAAATTCAAGATGCGAACAATATTCATGGACTTATTATCACTTTACGATTCTTAATGCACGTAATGAAAAATGTTGAACGTAGAAGGAAAATTCATTGATATTTATAGTAATCTTTACGCAGTCAGGCATTATTTAAACCACGTTAACTACGTGTATTGTCTATAATTATCCATCGTACATATATTATAATAACATTCCCTTTATTTTTAACTGCTGAAATTTAGAATTAGAAAACTGCTGAACTTCAGAAAGTTAACTATTCAAAAATTTAAGTGTAACTGATTTCAATTAGACATAAAAACACTTCATCAATTATAAAGCGCGAGAACAAGAGAGCTAAACACTTAAAAACGGACCAGATAACCAAGACTCGAATAATTGTTTTATGTTCCTCTTTCTCAAGACCTATACAAACCCCCAAAGCATCAATGTAGAGTATCGATTTGTCAACGTTTTTTTCTTAAAAACGTTAATATTTAGAACTTATATAAATTATCTAAGTTTGCGGAAAGATTATCGAATTTTTGACAATATGTTTATTTTTTCTATGAATTTCAACAAAAATTTAATTTGTTTCTTAAAAAGTCTTTCATTCCTTGAGGGTTTAATTTTTCACTTTCAAATATAGGTTTTTTAATATTAAAAATAATATTAATTTAAAAATGATCTTTTAGTAACGTTTATTATACATGTGTAACATGTTTATTATACAATATGTATATTCGAAAAAAATTTATGGCTGCTCTAAAAATAATTAAACCTCTTACGTATGTACAAAAATGTATTCAAGATCGAAAAACGGTCCATGTACTTATTGACCCCATCAATAATCCTTAATTAGTTCAGGGAGGGCTCAGTTGGGTAGCCAAAAACTGGACAATTCGTGTTTTTTTACTTGAATCATTTTTAAAAGCTAAATTATAGTCAAATGACTTTACTTGAAATGCTTTGATAAAAAAGTTATACCTCTAAAAATGTAAAATAAAGTATTTGGTAAATTTTCAAAAGCATTAGACTTAACCTATTAATGTTTTTAGAGAACTCAAAAGAAGAAAAATTTAACGTGCAAAGCATACGAAAAAATCTCACAGAAATAATTGTATCTCAGTAAAAAATAAGAATTTTGGAATTTTAAAAAACTCTATAGAAGGAAGGAAAAAAGTATTTTCTCAACATTGAATACAATTATTTTATATTTGAAGCCCCCTTTAAACCTTTAACATGAAAAAATTGTAAAATATTATTCGTTATTTTTTCTTCTCTTATAATTTTTAGTTGAAAGGTTTTTTATCACAAATTAAAAAAATGATCTCATTTCCAACTTGTTCATATTAGCGTATGTTAAAAAAGATTTCTCAATATAGCTACATGTTGACCTTGCCCCAGCATTTTTATCTCTCGCTTGCACGCACGTGCACATATTTTACCGCATTAATATGTACACAGATATATGTACATGTACTTCTAGCTCCGTGTAGCATATAAGTATACAGCGAAACGTGTTTGATAGCGTATAAACTCGAAGAAGTAAACGAAGAAAAAACGAAGAAAAAATGAAGAAAAAACGAAGAAGTAAAAAAGAAAAACTCAGCTTGACTATATTGTTGAAGCCTTAAAATTTGATAAAAGGTTTTTTTACTTGGCTTTGTTTTTTTAATAATGCTCATAGTCCAATGTATCTTATTACTAGCGGCAACTTTGGTTGCAGAATGTTGAGTGATATCAGATATAGTAATGTTTGACAATAATAATGACAGAACGTATACACAGAAAAATAAAAGAATGTAACCATTGTAATTTTGTTCATTTACGATACGTAACCAAAAGGTAAATTTATTTAATAACAAAATGCTGTAATACAAAGCGAATACAGTGAAATTAGTAACAACGAACATCAAATAGACAAAAAACAGAAAAGTCCCAGAGTACGTGTAATTAGTGGCTGAGGCGAAACCGAGGCCGATAAACACGTGCTCTGGGGCTTTCTTTTTTCGCGGAATAGGCTTGTATACTATTTTTCATACACAGTGGCCCGAAAATCGCTCTTCCCGCTTTGCGCAGCGGCAGGGAAGTAGTCACTTTCGGGCCACTGGTATGAAAAGTATATCATATTACTCGGTGGAAAATTCTTACATAAATTCTTGCTATCTTAATTTTTTTGATTTCAATTTATAAAGAAAATATACATAGGTAAAATATAAACGCGATATCGGCTAAAATGGCGTTTTCCGAGTCCTAAAATAACTCTGAAAAAAATAACTGATTTTTGGAGGAACGAGGATGACTTTTTATTTTTCCACCTACCGAATGGTGTACTGCGTATGCACTACGTATACCCCCAGGTATCCATTGCCCTACAGGTCCTCGGGCCTGGGTAAATGCGAGCCAGCAGGGAGGGGGTGTAGTAATCTCTCCTGTGCACGGGCCATAGCCTCCTTCAGACCTTTTTAAAAAAGATTTATAGAGATAGGAAAAAAAACTGACATATTTTAAACGAGTAAAACTTTTTCAACAAAAAGTCGAAAAACCAATAGAGCGTCAGCGAACGAGGTAAGATGGTAATTTTGTTTAAAATAGTATATCATTTGTTCAAATACAACAAACAGCCCACATTTGTACTGATAAGCCAAAACTCGGTTGTATTTTTTAAAACGTTACAGTATGCAAATTGGTTTTTGTTTAAAGTTTTCTTGATGCTACGTTCAAGCCTACTAGAATACAAATAGAAGATAATGTCATAAATTGAATTCGCAGCCACCGTCACTTTCCGCTTCACCTTATTGTGCGTCAACTAAGTAAGAGTCTGTGATTTTTTTTCAACTTTCTAGCTTGTGTCACACATTGTGCTCAATTACGTTTTACACGTATAGCACTGACTCTTTGTTTCCATACAACCACAGGAAGAATTCTCCATAAATATTCATTCGAGATAGGGGGAGTCCGCAAACATAGCAACGTCTTCCCAGTACGCTGTGGATGTATCGACTGCCCGAGAAAGGATGAAGAACAAAAAAAGAAGAAAAAAAGAAAAGGAAAAGCAAAAACTTGAAAATACAAAGTTGGATCATTGATGAGTTATATTGCAAGTTTCTCACAAACATATTTAACGGATGGGTCTCAACTTAGTAATAACATTGTAATAAGGGTACTACTTTATTGATTTATAATATATTGTCCTTTCACTCAGTTTGCAACAAATGCCACTTTACTAGCTTCATTTGATTTTTTATAGCACTGCGTGGCATAAGTTCACATTTATGGCACGTTTTTCTGTGGCATAAGTCGCAGTTTCTGGTAACGCGAAGTGAGGTGAGCACGAGCATATGCGAATGTGATGAGAACGCAGAATCATGACTCGGAAAAGGAGGCATAAATGTGAACTTAGCACAGTGCTATAATGCCATGGTAATGGGGACCCTTTTCGGCCCAGCTATTAGGACCCTCGCTGCGCTCAGGCCCTAAACTACGCCGTGCCCAAAAGTGTTACTTATGGCACTTGTATCGTTAAGTATATGATTTAATTTATGTACACAACGGTATTAAAACAACTACTTTATTTGGTGTAAATATTAGCAGCGTAATGAAATTTACATCTATATTATATATTGAACTTTACTTTAGTATTTGTAGCAGGCTCTCCAGAGGAGCCGGCGGTCGTCGTCGTGGCTAAAGCGGCGTCGCCTCGTGCACGCGTCCCGGTCGTGAGGAGGGTGCTCGAGAGGAATAAGTTGGAGTCGTAGTTGAGCTTAAGGAGCTAGACTTTATTGAGTGATTGTGCGGGCCATGTCGCCGTCGGTACAAGACTGACTCTGCAGCGCACCGGGCCGCATCATCCCCTCTCTTAGCGCCAACAACTTAAGACCTACGCGGCCGTGCGCTGCGCGCCCGAACACGTAGGCAGCCGCCAACATATTGTTGAAGTAATACCTGAAGTTCTCTTAATCTCGATCAAGCCTAGATTAACTTATCTTAACTGCATGTTAACTCTTAGAGAGTCGAGATCCTATTATGTAAGCGTCATCCAACTTATTTACGAATATTCATCCTTGGTTTAGTTTTACTTAAAATTATTAGTTCACAGTAATGCCTAAAATTGTTTAGACATCGCGAGTTTTGCCTAAAAAATTTTAGACATTGCACTAAATGCCTAAGATTTAAGAAGTTCATATATTTTTGCGGGTATGTCCTAAAATCTTAGGCATTTCTGTTTTTGCCTAGTCAAAAGTCACTTTTTGCCTAGCGGGTTTTGCGGGTTTTGCCGGTAACATATACACTCCGCCACAAAATTATCGCAACAAAAAACTTCATCGAAATTTGATCAATTTTCAAATGTTTCTATATCTTAGTCTATTTTAATCGTATCGAAACAAATTTTTTTTTTGACTTCTTGGAAATTTTGTTTTCTTCATCTCGATACCATGAAAATAGACGATGATAAAAACGTTTGAAAATTCACAAAATGTTAAAGTAGATAATATCTGCTTGAGGGTTATTCAATTTTAGAGGAACTTTAAAGTTATTTTTAATATCACTTTCAGAACTCTTAGTGGACGAAAAATAAGCGCAGCTCAAATAATACACTTTTTTTACATTAACCCACACTGACAATTGATTAGGGTGACTCTTCTATTATTTAATTTATTCGATTGAAAAATTTAAAAATATTCGAATAATAAAAACTAGTTTTTAATTATTATAAACTTAAATAAAATAGAAATACCGTAAATCCAATTCCCACGGTAGCTGCAAATGTTCCATGTTGAAACTTGCCTGTATCAAACTGTACTAATAAAGATGTTTTTCCAACTCCACTATCGCCAAGTAATATAGTCTGCAAAAAAAATTATTCATTGTAAATTGTGAGCTGAAACAAAAAAAAAACTTTCTATTTCGGTGCCAAATTTTATATGGAAATAATAAGATTAGGTCCGTTTAAAAAAGTAATAGTACATTATGATACGACTGCATAAGTAACACTTTATGGCACAGCATAGTTTGGTCCGAACGCACCTAGGGTGTCCCTTATGGCACGAGTATCGTACAACATTTTATAGTACTGTGCTAAGTTCACATTTATACCCCCTTTTCCGAACCATGAATCGCACTTTCTGGCGCCGCTGCGTTCGCATCACACTCGCGTACGCTCGTGCGCTAAGATCACTTTGCGCTACCAGAATGTTCGACTTATGCCACCGAAAAGCGTGCCGTAAATGTGAATTTATGCCACACGCAGTGCTATAAAAATCTATATATTACGCGTTGAATGAAACTAGCGCTAAAATTCTGGCCTCCCTAAAAAATCTGGAAAATCGATGACTAAAAAAAAATAATTTTCCGTTTGGTCCGGGCAAAATAAAAAAAAATTTTTTTTGCTTACAGTCTAATATATGTGCTAAGGAATAAAAAAATCTATAATACGCGTATGCGTCTTGTACGACAAGGGTGCTGCCCTCTCTCTATGTAAATCTCTTTCTGTTCACTCATACAGCGCATCTATTCAGATCTCGATCGACCGTTGTCGCGAGCGCGTCTTCGCCTGTACTCTTATAATAAACTTATTATTATTAGTTATAAATACAACGTGTCATTAGTCAATCTCCTACCTCAATAATATTCACCAAAACAATATGTACCTGGTACATACCTTGTAAATACAAGGTGTATGAGTAAATCCTTACGAAATTTTAATATTTTGCCATTAAAAAAAATTTTTTTTTTAAGCACACTCGTGAAATTTTTTTTAAGGACTTACAAGTGATTCAAAAACCTGAAAAAATAGTGCCCATCAAATTTGGGTGAGGGCCTTCGAGGATTTGAAAAAGTACATGTTAAAGCTGAATCTGATGAACCATATTTTTAAGACAATATTTGCTCCTAAATTCGGTTAAAATATTGATTTTTTGAAATTTAAAAAAACCACATAGCGTCATCTTTTCCAAAATGTCGAAAACTAGTATAGGCAATATAAATTGCGCCATTTAAAGTAAAACTGTTGATGTGCATCGCAAAATTCGATTAAAATGCACTCAAAAGCAACAATGGGCTTGGGCAAAGCCCATGTTTATATCGTATATAACTTTTTTTACAAAGCACGCACATCAAAAATAGACATACCACTCGATTCTGCTACTCAAAAACTATTTTTCCCCATAATTTGGTGATGATTCATGGTGGAGCCTATTGAGATATTGGAATTATATATGAATATCATTAAATTACTAAAAATCGAGTTGAATTTTTCTTAAGAGTGTAAAAGGCGCGGGTAACGAAGCACACCAGTCAGTGACATTTTTTTCGAAAGTACAGTTTCTCAGGATTGTTTGGTAATGATTTGGATAAAAAAGCTCGATTGGGTCTATCGGGAATCAGAATTTGAAAATTAAAAATAGGATGCGTTGAATTTCAAAACGCATAGAAAACGCCGTAAAATGTATTTTTTTATATGAATTCAAGTTTGCATCCCACTGGAAGTTGTTCTCAAGAAAAGAAAAAGTTGAAAACTAAACATAAACAATGCGAGGAATGGTAATTTTTATGTTTTCATACGAATATTGAGGGGTTGACACAAATATTAAAATTTCACGAGATTTACTCATATACATTATATAAACCTGGTATATACCTTGTAAAAACTTAGTTTATATTTATTGCTTTCTTAAAAATTCTTACAAAATTCTTACGTTACCAAGCGAGCGTTAGCGAGCGAGGAAATTCGCTAGTTTTAAACTACGCCGTGCCAAAAAGTGTTGCTCATGGCACTTGTATCGTAAATTACTTTTTATGATATTTTTGCCATAGAAGACTAATATAATTGATAATCATTATTAATTAATTTAAAATTATTTACCTTGTGCAAAATAGTTTCCCAAGTATTTTGTTCCTTCGCAAATACACTGGTCCATGTTTTATTTTGTAAAAAATTTTGTACGGAATCTGATTGTTGATTTATTATGTATACTTCCGCCGGTGGTTTGTAATCCCTGTATCCAGTGGATCCTGACAACGATATACTTGGTGGTTGGAAAGATACAGGAGAATAAATAGATTCAGATTTATCCTCGTCTTGTTCGAAAACGTCATCACTCATACTATCATCCCCCGTTATTACCTAGGACAAAAAAATAAAATAATTCACATTAGATCTATTTTTTTTTGCAATATTCCAATTAATAAATAATAAGTTTCAATTTTTTTTCATCATTTCAACAAGATTATCAATGTGAAGTCCCATTAACCCGCAAAAGTGCAATTTTGTGCATGAATTTTTCGTTGTAAAAAAATCATGGACAAATTAAAAATCTTTTCTTGAAAATTCATATCCTGCAGTTTTTGGATATGTTCTTTCAGAATCCGGTGTTATTTTTGCGATATATAAACACAATCATCGTTTATTTTGTAATTAAAAAAAAACCGTGATTTTTTACTTAAAATTTTTTTCAAAATCAATTTTCTACCTTACCCTGCATTCGGAGCTGGGTTCCCATAACATCAGCTATCATGCAATTTTTCTCTGAACCTTCAAGAAACGCATTGCCGCGATTTCTATCTAACCCCTATATATTTCTTAAATGGCGAATTCATACCGAGCAGTGATATAAAAATTCCCTCATTTTTTACTCGGAAATTATTAACTTTATAAAAAAAGTTGGAATTGTCCAAATTATCAGAAAGAAAAAGGATACTCTACAATCTAATCGATTCCGATCAGTACTTTCCTTTACAAAAATATTTACAACGCCTCCCTGGAATGTCAACTATTAAGGGTCCTCTATACTGTTACGTTCAATTGTTTATTTAAGCCAACAACATGTTAGTTCATAACTTTCCGCTAGGTGGCACGTACACAATAAGTCGCGGTGTATAAACAAACTATGGCTGAGAATCGTTAAGAGTCGGAGTGAATAAAGCTCCGGCATGTTCCGGGTTGAACTAACTTGTTATTTTTCATTGATTGATAAATACGAGAGCCTTTCAACGAGACTAGCAAAGGATCATTGCTTTTGCTTCTATCACTGATTGGCTAATAGTTTCTACCTTTCAACGAGACTAGCAGAGTTTATTGCAACTGCTTCTCTCACTGATTGGTTACCGTCGAATTATCATTCTACAGAAGGTAGCGATCAAAAGCACTTCTAAAGAGAGGTAATTTTGACTCATGCCCAAGACCGTGCAGCAGAAGGAACGAAGGCGGATATATCAGTGGAGATCTCGGGCTCGTACACGAGAGCTCGAGAAGAAGATCGAGGAGGAGATCGAGAAGAAGTTTGCGGAGAAACTCGAAGAAACACCTAAGGAGGAAGAGTCAGACCTCGTCGATCCCCGATCATCACCGCCGACCACAACGACATCTAGGTCAATTCTGCATCTTCCGCTTCCACGTTGGGCACGAGATTTTCTTAAGCCAAGGCCAACAGCGCCCTCCATGCCAGAACTAATGCATGGAATTGGATAAAACTCGACCACAATGTTAATGAGTGTACTAGAAATGTGCGTCAACAAGGTTATTTGCGAATAACATTTCCAATTTTTCAAATGTAGCATAAATAGCATGGTAGCCTAGCATTACCGACTGAGTGTGTATAGAGAGCCCTTAACTGCTCCATTCTGAGTGGGCTTCCCAGAATAACGGCCTGGAGACATAGAAGTATGTCATAAAACGAGCCAAAAACACCTAGAAAAGGCCCAAAACGCTTTAAATCGCAAAAAACGGTCATATGTCTGATAAATTACACGATAATCACGTGCTCTAAGACTTTCATTTTTACTACATTGGTGCAAATTAATTTTTTTGTGAGTCCCACAGCCTAAACTGATATTTTGATTTTGCTAAACAGGATAGCCTCAGTGTTGCCTCGGTTGATAAATTACACATGCTCTGAAATTTTATATTTTTCAGTCCCTAGAGGCAAAATATATTATAAATTTATCCTATGAAGGTTTTTTCTTTTTTTTACGTATTCTTGATAGTTTCAAAATTTTAATTTTGTCTGAAGTACAGCTTTAAAGTATACAGACCTCTATTTTTGGTCAACTTTGAATTAATTTTTTATACAGGATTGAAACTTGATATCTGAATTTGAATAATATATTTCTGTTGAAGTTGTTTAATTCATTCAGCCAATTTAAAAAAAAAATTTCTTACGTACAATTTAGTTGTTAATATTAATTATCAACTGTATATATAGGGGCATGACCGAAAATAGGAGCATTTAAGTTGCGGCTTATGCTGTAATTTCTCGCTTTTTGCTAAAAAATCATAATTGTACCCGTTAAAATATATATTATTTTTAAACTATGAGTCCCTTTAAACTGTCAAAAAATGTACCTTATGGTGTTAAATAAAAATAGCAAGATTTTCCAAATGAAATATCAAACTATTTTGAAAATTACAAGTACTATTTGTCGCCTTGGAGAAGAAAGGTATCTTAATAACCTCAGGGGAAAAAAGTGCTAAATCCTACGTTATAACATATTACAACATAAAATGTATTATGGTGCTAAGTTATATGTTATTAGTTGTATCATTGAACTTAGCAACTTTTTGAACTCCAAGTTTATTGAAATACCTCTCTTCTCCATGGCGGCATATTATTATTTTTTTACTTACAAGTTTTGAAAGTGGAACGGTAACCATAGTTGAATAGTCATTGTTGCTGCCTTTCATTGTGTTTTCTTCTTATCAACAATGAATTTTTCAATGTGAAATATTTTCCAACGAGATATCCTTAAGTTTATTTCTAGTAGACATAGAAATAGAGAAAAAAATTTAATGTTCAAGCTTTAAGTTCAATAAGCTCTTTTAATTAGAGGATGAAACTTTATAAATATAGATTATTGGCAGGGTACGTTAACATTAAATTATTGATTGTGCATAACACTGTTGAAACTTTTATTAGTATGTTATTGATATGTTGTATTAGGAAGCATATGTTTATAGTTATCATGATGGGTAAGAGTATCTAAGATTAAATTAAATGAAAATTCCAAAGTAACGATTTATTCTCTATTTAACTTTTATAATTACATTTGAATGTTCATAAAAATTACTTGTAGGGCCCATGGGATTTAACTGCGCATACTGAGCTTCATGATTGGATACCAGGAAGCCACAAAAAAATTTTGGTGAGAATTGGACACCCACAACTGATGGGGTCTCCTTGCTAGTCCATTACTATAAAATTACATATGACACTCGCGCTGTGGGGGACACTTTTCGGCCCTGCTATTAGAACCCTTAAAAAAGTGTTACTTATTGCACTTGTATCGTTACTATTCTCTAAGCCGGAATTATCAATTGAGGAATCGTAAGCGATATATATAGCCACCGCGAAATGCAAAGATGGCGGATTTATCCCAGATGTTAACACAGGATGTTCAAAAAAAGAATTTTTTTCTATAAGTTTTTGAGGTAGATCTCAGTACTACTCGGACTTCGAAAATGTGCAATAGATTAGTCGCTTCCTTCACTGAACAATTATGCAGGTCGTCAAATCGTAGTCACGGGCTGTTGTTTAAAAAACGTGAAGGAAGCGACTAATCGATCGCAAATTTTCGAGGTCCGAGTATCTAAGCTCGCTGTTGTACTTAATAAACAATTATATTCTAATTTTTAAGAATATTCTGACCATGCGATTAGTATCATTACGCAAAGGAGCGTCTTATGGACATTTTAGCGTAGGGATTACTAAACTTTGAATTATTATATCTCAAAAACACTACTGCTGAGGATCCTGAAATTACTATTACATATAAAAAGTATTTTTAAAAATATATGGTTAAAATTGCAAATGAATCAGGTGAAAGTCGATTTTGAGAGAACCTCCTTAACGAAAAGAATCGCTCCCAAAATATTGTCAACAGAAATAATTATATTACAGATAATGCCAAAGAAAATTATTAAAAATTCTCAAACGTTGTCTGCGAAGACTATTTCTGCTGAATTAATTGATGAAAATATTTGAGTTATATTATTCTTGTAAGGGAAATACTTACATTTTCATACCAGCGGCCAGAAAGTGACTACTTCTCGGCCGCTGCGCAAAACGAGAAGAGCTATTTTCTGGCGACTATGTATGAAAAATAGTATACAGGCCTATGCCGCGAAAAAAGAAAGCCCCAGAGCACGTGTTTATCGGCCTCGGCTTCGCCTCGGCCACTAATTACACGTACTCTGGGACTTTTCTGTTTTTCGCGGCCTAGGGCAGTAATATACTATTAATTTTTTTTATTGCATAACCCGTTTTTTTATATCATTTATCAAAAAGAAATGTAATTTTCTGTAATTTCTCCGGATTACGACAATTTCCCAAAACAATGGCGATGTATGTTATTATTTTTTTTATTATCTCGTATAAAGTAAATATTTTGTGAATGTAAAAGGTATCACTCATAGAAGCAATTAATTTACTCCATAGATTCAGAGCAATATAATGATTTCATTGAAACAATGATGCATTTATCGATTCGATCAATTATTTTTTTGAAATAATAATATTTTTAAAATTTTTCCATGGCCTTAATTGTTTCATTTGAATTTTTAATAAAAATAACTGAATTGCCGAAATGTAGGATTAGGTTCAATATTCCAAAAAATATAATTATTTACCAATTGGATATCAAGAAAAGTCAAGTCATACCTTGCTGTACGTCAATGAGACTTTCAATGCCATTATTCATAAAGAAGTGGATATAATAATAAAATTGCTTTATGTTTATGCGACACTACAAGAATAAATTATACAATTCATTCCATAGTTTCTGGAATAATTTCAATGAATAGTTAACTAGTTAAACAATTCGAATTCGTCAGCCTCTCCGTAAAAAGTGAAACTTCGAGTTTGCTATCTTCAACATTGCTTTCGGTGCTATTAGAAACACGAGCAATGCTATAATTCTATATAAAACGGAGTATGGAAAATATTTCATGAGAACTGTGGTAACGTGGTGAGTAGTAAAAATGATTGAATTAATAATAGTGCTGACAAACCACCCCTCTCATAGCGCCTCGGTAGCGCAGTAGGCAGCGCGTAAGTCTCATAATCTTAAGGTCGTGAGTTCGATCCTCACCCGGGGCATTTTTTGATGTTTTTGAGAATACTAGAACTAGCTATCGTCTACAATCACTGACATTGTTTGAATTTCATGCTCCGAGAATTCATTTAGCTGTATCAACGGAACAAAGCGATATTTCTATCAATTTTTTATAAGTTTCAAGTATCAGTTTACTATTAAATATTCCACTTTAAATACGTAATAAATGTCATTGGAATGATTTGATATGATAAAAAATTGAAGAAAAAAAAAACATTTTAGTAGATGTATTTTTTGGAAACTTATAATCGATGATAATATGAGATGAAACTTTTTCAACTTAATCTTAGTTAAAAAGTGAGTTGTTTATGCTAGTTACTAGGAAAAAAGTTTTCAACAATTAAATCTCTATTAGACAGGGCTAAAATAGCATCAAACGTAAAATAAGCATCGATCTTCGATAAAAATAAACGTACTTTACGATATAGTATAGACGATATAGTTACAAAGTAACCACTTGCCCTCATTCTTTGGTACGCGACCCGCATTAAATTATTTTTTCACCATATTATTCAAAACTTGATTTATTGTAGTGGCTACATAGTGTTTTGAACAAATAGTGTTTTTTATCTTTTAATTTAAACGGACACCAATTGGCATTACAATTAAAAAATTTTTCTACACATGCGCTTTCTTTAGGTGGCATTGTGAGAATGCAATAACTATATGAGCATGTACTAAACATTCAACCTCCTCTATAAGTGACTGATATGAATGCAGACAAATTTCTAACAAGTTTCAAGACTCACACTGGTTCATTTTTTCATAAACAAAGTACGAACCTGCCGTGATCGTATCACTGCAATGAAAAAAAACAAGTCGAAGCACTCTCCTTAGCACGTTCCACAGCTTATATATCCAATTGCAACTTTAATACTTATAAAACCTATTATCTATTACGTGGCTTAGACACTTTCAAGACCGTCATTTTTTTAAAATTCATTGATAAAAATAAATTAGACTTAAGAATCTGTTGATACCTTCTTTCTCTCTGCCTAGAACAATTGTGTAAAACAGAGATGCGCAGAGTTACAATACGCGTTTGCGTATTTCGTATGTATAGGTAAAGCTTAACTCGACGCAAGCGCGTTCTCATGTGCTCTAACCTCGATTTTACACTGCAGTGCAAGAAGGCACTGCAAGCATCGCATCGCGTCAGCGCATGCAATGTATTTATTGCAATATTGCAATTGCTCGTAACGTCGAAATACATAATTTTGCGGAAGTAACTTAGTTTCAATTTAATAGAACTTGAATATTTAATTCTGAAATAATATATTATATGAGACGACATTAATATTTTCGTCTTTTGCATGCGTTACTTGAAACATACGAAATTTCAATTCAAGTTTTTAATAGTATTGTACCCAATGTTCTTGTAATACTTACCCGAATAAATATACTCCTTAAAATAAAAGTTAAACCATAATAATCTAAATATTACACCATATAAATAAACTAAAAGCACTTTTATTGATAGTAATTTTATATACTATTAATTTTGATTTTGATAACAGTACCAAATGCTGTTGAATTTCTCTGCAATTCATGTTCTTCGCTGCAATTAGAGCAAATCGATTCGCGTTATTGACAGCGTGACGTCACGTTTATATAGCCACAGAAGTTATTGTGTACGTAAAAATGAAAATACAAACAGGCTGATTATTCAAAAAAACATTTTGAAAAAGTTCATAATGAAAAACTATGGAATGTATGAGATTGAAAAAATTAAAATAATTCCAATAGCGCTATATTGTAACACAATCTTTTTGGTTACGAAAGTTTAGCAAAGCCATATTAATGTACAACAATCACAACACTAAATTAAACTTAGAGGTATATTATTCAAAATGTATGTTCAACTTATTTGCAATGAATAACAAACTATACAATGAACTTTAAATATAATTTATTCCCAATGAAATAAATGTATTTGATTTTATTATTTGATAGGAAATTTAATTAATATCATGTGTGTATACTTACTTTAAGATGTACTGGGAATCCCTCAGAATAAATTATGCAAAATTAACTTATACATTTTATTGTGTAAAGCATGACCTTTGGAAATAACTAATACTAATTTTGAATTCATTGGATGTGATTCAAATTGTTGTTAGAAGCTCAATAAATATTATAAATAAATTGATGTTAAAAATGAATTTAGACAATTAATTCATGAAAAAATTTTATTGCTTTTTTTCAGAGTTATTTTATTAAAAGTCATTTCTAAGGCTAGGTTTATTTTAACATATTTTTACTTGAATACATAATAATAATAAAATAAAATAAAAAAAAATAATAATAATAAAAGAATTTATAAATTTCACATACATGTGCGTGTGCATATAAAGAAAAATAAGCAATCGATGCAACCGATGCTTAATCGATGCTTAATCGATAAGTATAGGTTTTTGAGATAAAAAAATTACTAATAAATAAAAAAAACTTTAAGTTTAGGTGCTAAAGGATGATTAGAATAGGTTAAAAAATAAGATAAATTTTCAATTATTGATTATTTCGCACC
This sequence comes from Trichogramma pretiosum, assembly GCF_000599845.2. Classification (NCBI taxonomy): domain Eukaryota; kingdom Metazoa; phylum Arthropoda; class Insecta; order Hymenoptera; family Trichogrammatidae; genus Trichogramma; species Trichogramma pretiosum. Next base: position 425,509 of record NW_019641683.1, read on the forward strand.
AACTTTGATATTCTATACTGCAACGTTATTTTTAAACAAACTTATTACTTAAAACGTTGAAAAATAATTCAGTAATACCAAACATTCGCAAGACATTAGCTGATTTTCAAATTATTTAAAACATTGTAACATTTTAGACTGCGAAAAAGCATCCTTTGTGCGTCTAAGCTGTTTAAGAGAGAGTGGAGTAGAGTTCAAGAAATTGCTACAAGATGGCGATAGACATCTTCGATAGACATAACATAGTCTGCTATAATTTTCCAAAAAATTATATGTGGCTATGTGAAAAATTTTTTTGTTACTAATATATCCATTTTCAAAACTTTTTTCCTAAATTTTTAAAAATGTATATTATCCTATATTTTTATATTTTCAATTAGCTGCATCAAATCATCTAAATTCAAATAAATATAATTGTTATTTTCTGAAATATATTCATAATGATTAAATATTTAATCAAAATTGAATGTTTATAAAATTGTATAAAATTCATATCAATTGTCTCCTTTTAACAAAATTCAAAAATATGTTCTTGAAAAATCATAAATCTAATTATAAATAAATCTAATCCCAATCCTATCGTTATTTTTGAAGTAGAAAATGTATCATTAATCTAATTATTAATGTCAAGAAGTGCGCCATCTTGCACGATTGCGTCTGGTTGCCCATGAAAGCAGGAGAGTATAACTAAACAAGAGTTATCCTACACCTTCCAACAAACGTTTTGTGATATAGTGTCGAGCGAATTCTCCTCATTCCCCACGCCTTCTGGCAATTGGGACACCGCCCATGGCATGCCACTCAACAAAACAAGTGCTGCCACGTAGGGGTTTGTATTAGTCAAGTTTTCACTGTGTATGAACAGATTGAAAAAAAAAGCTTGAAAATTATCAGGTGAATATATAATCAAAGCCCTCGATTGGCAACTTATCCAATTTTTTTCAAATATTATAATATTATTTATCTATGTTTTATACAGGTATGTTCAATGATAGATAGAAGCAATGAAACACTTTTGACGCCGATCGTCTTATTAAAGCAATAGAACATTACTACCATATGAAAAAAGAGAAAAGCCGCGAGCTAAGCGCATAAAGCTATTTTTTCAGTTGAAGTTTGAATTTCAAAAAATAAAATATCGTTATACGTTCGAATGAAATCGTTGAAAAATTTTTCGAGGTTCGGTAAACCGATTTGGCTGCAATTTCAGGGCTTATTATACATATTAAGAGAAAGTTTTCCGTGAAATTTCAACCCTCTGTGTGATAAGGACCGGAGATATACCCACAGGAAGGTCAAAACCCGACGTTATATTAAACTTTTTTGTTTTCTATGGCATCTTCGGATGGTTGTAAATTGAGTAATTTTGCAGCTATGAAGACACACAAGGAACCAAATTCTTTTTTTTTTTTTTAAAGACAATTCCAAGGATGTAACTTGTACGGGGGGTTTTCAATTTTTACTTAAGCTACGATCCAAAACTTGCAGCCTCTTGTACTGCGCTCTTAACTACATTTGTTGCTTTCTTTTTCCGTTTTTAAAATTTTGCACATACCAAATTAATTTGAACTTCATTAATAATGAAACTAAATACACACAAACTTACACACACACACACACACCCATACACTTACACTTACAATTATCCATACATAAGCAAATAGATGATACAAAACATCAATATTTACTCTTTTTTTCATTAAAAATTACTCATTAATATAACAGAGTAATCTCAAACCTAAATAAAGGGTCCCTTCCCGGTCATAAAGGCCTCTTTCCCGTAAATTTGCAAAAAATGTTATTTAAAATTAAACTGTGCGATAAAGATATATTTCATTGAAAAGAGTCTTGAATTTAAAAAATTTAATGTCGATGATCTTGTTGAAATTTCAAAGCTGCATACCAAAGACTTGAAAAAAGTATTTTTGTGTTAATTTTTCCAAATTCTTTTCCCTAAATTTAAAGTCGTCATAAAACGAGCGTGTGCGGGAAAACCACCATTTATCCTTTAGAGATCAAAAACAGTATTTAAATGCAGATCATCAAACTTTTCTACGTTGCATAATTACTTCCTCATTGAAGAAGCTCTGTGGTGGGTCCGAAATTGATTTTCGTCAAATTTTGTGTCTGGTATATTCCGAGTATATGGTCAAATCTCAAAATAAAATTCCGTTTCGTTAACAAAAAAAGGTGAAATTTTTTTTTGCGTGCCCAGCGGCCCGGACCCCCGCAAATTGTTCTTAGGACCTCCAGGAGTGAAAAAAAACGCGTGAACATGAAATTTGAAAATAGTTCATTTTTTTGCGGCACTTTTGTGTTTTAGACGCCGAAAAGTCATCTTTTCACGCAAATACGACTTATTACTCGATTTCCAAGTCGTTGAAAAAGTATCAAAACTCATCTGAAAAATTTAACTGACTACTGTATTCGATAGGAAATTTCCTCAGCTTTCCGATGGTACTATTCGATTTTCTGAAATGTCCAATTTTTACCGCGAAAATCGCCATCAAACTTAGAGGGCTAAATATGTCGAAAAATTCAGTACGGAAAAAGTGAAATTTTTGGATTATTTACTATTTTTCCTTGTGAAAATGAGATTTTTCGAAAAATCTAGCTGCACCACGAGAAAGCTGAGGAAATTTCCTATCGAAAGCCTATCTTCATTTATTTGTTGAGCCGAATTACAATCCTATACAAGCGTATTTTGACTGCCCCGTTCTCCGTTTTCAGTTTTCAGAGCGGTCTTGAGGTTTTTAGCGTTGCACGGCTCGCTACAATCGAAAATTGCTCGTAATTGAACTAAAAAAAAAAAAAAATGGCGATATGCTTTCGATAGGAAATTTCTTCAGCTTTCTCATGGTGCAATTAGATTTTCCGAAAAATCTCATTCACAAGGAAAAATCGTAAATAATCCAAAAATTTCACTTTTTCCATACTGAATTTTTCGACATATTTAGCCCTCTAAGTTTGATGGCGATTTGGTAAAAATTAGATATTTCGGAAAATCGAATAGTACCATCGGAAAGCTGAGGAAATTTCCTATCGAATACAGTAGTCAGTTAAATTTTTCAGATGAGTTTTGATACTTTTTCAACGACTTGGAAATCGAGTAATAAGTCGTATTTGCGTGAAAAGATGACTTTTCGGCGTCTAAAACACAAAAGTGCCCCAAAAAAAATTGCACGCAAAAAAAAATTTCACTTTTTTTTGTTAACGAAACGGAATTTTATTTTGAGATTTGACCATATATTCGTAAACTAAACAGAATTTGTTACCGATATGTATGTGTGTGTGTGTGTGTGTGTGAGTAAAATGAGTTTTCTCGAAAACGGGGTGGTACTGTACATGACTGTACAGGTGTATGAGTGTGTTTTTTTCGATTTGTTTAATATCTTAAAAGTTATTAAGATTCTTCATGTTTTTTATAATGTTCATGGGTTGAAGCCTAATCTAAAATTTTTAAGACAAGGCGCAGCTATGGTTTTTTAGTAAAACGAGGGATTATAGCAAGAGCCTTCGGCTTGTGCTGTAACGATTTTGTTAAAAAGGATATCTGCACCAAGTGATAACCCTTTTTTTTCCTCCAAAACCTAAAATTAGCGGCAAAGTTGCGTGTTTTAAGTTACAATGGGAAAAGATGTCTTTTTCGCTGTTTTTTCGCTTTTTACGATGTGCGCGAAAATGCTTTTTGAACACTCGTTGCATAAATAACTATTATAATTGTAATAATTATACGTACGCTTTTGTGGAACGAGAATTTTTTGACACTTTCAAGGCTCTTGAGTCATTAAGTCCCAAAAAATAACAACTCACGCAAAAAAGGGGGAAGTTTTTCTTTAGATTTATGATGTTTCAGAATCAAATAAAGAAACTTACATTAAGCGTAGTGTAACCAGAAAAGTACCACTATGCTGTTCGGGCGTGACTTACCTTGCGGCTACTGGTTTTCACTCTCGCCTTCGCAAGCCATGGCTTTAAACACCAAGCTCCTTGTCTTTGTACCACAGCATTCCTCTGCATTCTCGTAGAAGGTCACAAATCGTGCAGTAACATAGCTCGTCGAGGTAAGCCAGATGCATGCAGCTATCAAAGTAGATTTAAGGATTTCGCAGAAATTATTGTACATCCTGGAACGAACGGAGTATCGAATTTGTTTCTTCAAATTCCATTAATATTAAAATAATTTTCAGTATAAATTATAGAAATATATTATAAAATATTTCAATGACATTTAAAATTTCTCATTTAACTATAAAAATTATTTTTCGAAAAACTGTTGTTTTTAACGAAAACAATTTTTCATGACAGCGGCCCTTCAGTATCATTTCTCAGAAGCTGCACCAAACAGGAATTGTAATTTTCGAGCTACAAGGTATGAAAATAGCATATCTGCTAATTACACGTGCCCTGGGACTTTTCTGTTTTTCCCGTCTTATGACAGTAACTTACCTTTTTGAGGACCCTTTTTAAGTCATAGAAGCTGGAGTTTCGAATTAAAGAAATTTTTTTTGTCATTCCTTGACAAATTTTAAAACCTTTTTGTTCGAAACTCCGCCTCCTAATATCACCTATTTTTGTTCCAAAAAGAGGTTGTATAAATTAATTTATAAGTAGGTATTAATAAGGTATGTACAATTATTATAATGTCCATACATTTAGACACATTTTTAACAACTTTAAATATTTCACTTTGTCGCCTCAGCGCAAAAACCGTCTTGATAAACTCCAGAGATAAAAATGTGTCGGTCCTATCCTCTTGACATAGGGTTAAGGCACGGTTTTGCCTCTCGAATTTATTAAAACGGTTTCCTCCATAGGTCAACGACATACGAATTGTTTCATGACATCCCTAACACATTCTAAACTTTCTCAAAAAAATTAAAAGGTTCGATTTTTGGTGGTTAGATATTCAAATATCCGCTATTGGCTTTATAAAAAAAAAAGTTGCACGGGTAAAGTGAAACGGTAATTTAAATTGTTTCCTACCGTTTAAGAGGAACAGCCAGGCAATAAATATATATTTTTTTATGAGAAATATGGTTTTTCTCTTCGTTTCAGTCTACTATGTTGTCAATTTTCTGTTTCAACATAGGAAAATTACAAGTTAAAAATTAATTTGATACATGTAAACTGGAAAATGAATACATCGTAAGGTTAAAAAGAAAGTTTCCTTATTGAAAAATAGTTTACAAGATATATTTTTTTGCACTTTCCCCATTCAAAATAGCAATGATTCGGAGAATCAACCTATATGTGACAGAAATTTTATCAGCAGTTAGGGTAGCGTATTATTCGGCGAGAACAGCCTTGTGGTACATTAAATAAGTTACATTTATTAACGAACTAAACATGGATTAAGTAATGAAGAAATAATAAAAGAGTTAATAATGATTGAACTATAGGCTCAGACCTTAAATACTAATTAAATAAATAATTAATTGAACTCGGCCACTGTTGTTTGAAAGTAATGCACATGTCTAGATCTCCACCAAAACGTTGTCATACCAGTCGCACATCAAAGAAAGAGAGAGAGAGAGAGAGAGAGAGAACATTCAATCAAATTTATTAGGCAAGGCAATGCCGTATATCTCCAGTAATAGATACATAAAACAATAGTATTAACAAAATAAAACGAAAAACAGAGATAAAATAATATTTACAAGATAGAAATATTCGTCGGTGATCGCACCAGAATAAGCATTTTATAAAATTACAAAATATCAAAGAAAGAATATAACTAAAAAAAAGAATATTATACAACGATTAGATTTGTATGCTATAGTCTATCTTCAGTATCGTTGGTAGATAAACTTATGTACAGTACATAATAGATGACTATGAAAATAAAGAATAAAAACATGAAATGCAATGAAAAGTGATTTTAACGAGTACGATTGCGCAACTCATCTTGTGCTTGAGTTCTGAAACGTACCAGTAATAGCTACGCTATCTACCCGAGTGTCAATTTTGCAGCCCAAGCATAGTGAGAGTTGCAATTGACACGAGTACAAGATGGACAACGGCCCTAGTTGCGTACACGAATTTTTATAACAACTTGCGGAAAGTCGATTTTCATCCCTGCGTGTGGAAAGTGCTACTTTCGTGCACAACTGCCGATCTTAAAATCGACTTTCCGCGCGTTGTAATAAAAATTAGTGTACGCAACGGGGGCGATTGTCAATCTTGTACTCGAGTCAATGCAATCCCCGCTACGCTCGGGCTGCAAACTTGAAACTCGTGCAGATAGACAACCCACAGCCTCCGTTGCGTAATCTACTATTTCCATGTTCATCGTCTCACAGAATCTTTCTTAGTTGGTTGAGTTTTGTTTTTGTTTTGGGCGCGAAATTCTCTCAGTTTAGATTAAAACGATACCGACGTTTCGGGCGATAACGCCACCACACCGCATTATACATTTCGTAACCAAGCGGGAGTATCATGCACTTTAGCAAATTCAATTGTTCCCAATAAAATTATAAACAAAATAATATAAAGAATAATACCGATATCAGTAGTAATGATTTCTAATAAGAACAATAATTGTACTAGTTGCTTAAATTAGTTGATATTAGTAATAGTAGCTGTACATTGAATTATAACGTTTGATTGTATTAAGTTTATATGTTTTTGGAATTACTTTTGTACTGATAATGATGAGAAAGATTTGGTTTGAGAAAATGTGAGTAAAAAATTTTCATGTATTGACACGTGATAAGTGAGTCAGAGCTTCTTCTGACCTTATTGGTATTAACTCAGATTCGTGGTTTTTCGCATAAAGACAGTAAGATTACGCACTACTGGTCTAGCAAAGTTGATTTTTTGTGATACAGTGTAAGCTTTACTGAGAAGAAGATGGACTTCTTTGGGCCACAATAGGTGAACATATAGCTTAGTATCACAGCCAGAGTTGTAAAGGGGTTGAGAGTCAAGTGTACAAAGTTTGTGTGATTGAGAGATAAAGCGATCGCGAATATTTGGTGAAGAGCATTTAAAAATTAGAGACCTAGTTTTATGCTTATTGTTGGTGTTAGCAGGGTTTGGCTTTTTGGGAATCCAATTTCTTATTTTAACAATAAAATGAGTGTGATTTTTGAGGCCAATCGCTGAGGAGGCTATGTTTAGTATCTCTTCGTAGATTGAGGTTGAAATCTAGACCTAACAACAACACCTCACAGTCGTCTCTTAAGGGCTCAAAGGGGGCTTAAATAATTATATATTTCTATTTATAGTATTAAGCTGAAAAAGTGAAAAAAAATTTTTTTTCAGAAAACAGGCATAAGAGCCTTTTTCAATACCCCATTTGAAAGTACTTTGTCCAGTTAAATACTTAAAAACACATAAATTAACTTGTATCAGCCTATGACCCCTCAGCGAAGAGCACTGAGGATATCTAAGCTGTTTGTCGTAAGATTCTAAGTGATGGCTTGACACGACTAAGTTCTAGGTCATTTCATTTTCTTCAATGGATCATTATCCATCAACGCAACCTCAAGCTAAGCATAAAATCAACTTTGACTACTTCCACATACAATTTAATAAAATATTTTATTCATTAATGATTATTTTTGATAAATTTTAATAAAATATTTTGTGACGAGCTCAGTCACAAATTTAGACAGCAAATTCACTTTTGAACCTAGGTATTCAAGTTTCGAGTTTAATTCAGTGAATTGACTGGATAGGGCATTATTTATATCAGCGAGCTGCTTAGAAATAATACTGAAGAATTCTAAAAAACCAAGATGGAGCTTTATGTTGGTCAGATGAAGTAGACATTTTAACTATTGATATGAACAGAAAAAGAGAGCAAGAAAAAAGTACAAGATTATTATAGAGAATACACTGAATTTAGAAAAACGATGAACTAATAGGTGATAACCGTGTAAGATCAAAACAGCACTCACGAGTCACGACACACGACAATAAGTTGAAAAGCAGCGAAACGTAAAGTGATACACACACCAAAACACCTTAACACGCACTTTGAAACCCTTGGCAAAAAGTATTTATAGATGGCAATATACGATGCGCACTGAAGGGTTGACGGAAACTTAAGGGTGATGAACAGTCAACTTCGAAAAATAAATAAAAATATGGTTTCAATAGGAAATTTTCTCAGCTTTTTCATGATGCAGTTAGATTTCCAGATAATTATCAATTTCACAAGGAAAAATTAAAAATAAGCCTCAAATACCACTTTTTCCGTGCCGCGTAATTCTAGATATTTAGCTTGGCATGTTTGATGATGATTTTCTCGAAAAAAATCTCATCATCGAAAACCTGAGAAAATTCCCTATCGAATACAATAGTCAGTTACTTTTCGTAGATAAGTTTTGATACTTTTTCAGTGACTTAGAAATTATGTAAGTAACAGTATTTACGAAAAATCCTGATTATTCGTCCATTAAAATCCAAAAGTAGCTGGGTCATTCTCTTACTTTTTTAAAAAAACGTGCGGGGCGGTATTAAAAAAAAATCTGGAAAAAATATATGTTATTAAATAACATGAAAAAAGACTTTTCCTAAAGCTTTAAAAATTTTTTGGAGGTGCCAAGCGACAAATGAGTGTTGAAAAACGTGGTTTTTTCGCTGTTTTTAACAATTTTTGATAAGATTCTGCTAGAAGGATGAAAAGGACTTAAAAATAGCTTTAATTTGCTTATTTCAGAGTTTTGATTGCTTCAGAGAATTGACTGCTGTAGTGCCGTTTGAATATTGCTGAAAATCCACTAAATTAGCTATTTACTTGAACTACGGTCGAGATGTGGGTTTCAACAAAAACCTCAGGGTCAATTTTTTTTTCAAAAATTATTTTTTGAGACCAAAAAAATGATTCCAACCACGTCTCTGACAAGTCAACACTCCCCCTTGTAGGATTTTTCAAAAATCGCCAAAAAACAACGAAAAAACCACGTTTTTCTACACTTATTTGTCGCTAGGCACCTCCAAAAAAATTTTTTCGCGCTAAAACTTTAGGAAAAGTCTTTTTTCATGTCATTCAATAACATATATTTTTTCCAGATTTTTTTTAAAACCGCCACACACGCTTTTTTAAAAAAGTAGGAGAATGACCCAGCTATAAAAAAATGTAGTTTCAAAATTTTTACTGTTTCTGCGTTCTTAAAGAGGCTCTACACATAATACAAAAGATCATCCAACAAGATAAAACTTATATCAATTGATTTGTTAGATCTTCAAAATTCGATTCCAAAAAAAAAAAACATGTGGTTGACGATCAAACTTTCGAGATAAACAAGTTTGAAAATGGGGTCTTTTATTGTTTATAACTAATTTAAAAGATCAACCATCTTAATAAAAAATATATTTTCTGAAAGAAAAAGTTCGAAGCTTTCGATTGGTATGTTAAAAATTATCCCTTAACGAACTAACTAATGAGTAATTAAACAAAATGTGCGTGCAAAACATTCCCCAATGGTCAAAATACCTACGTCAAAAAAAAAAAAGTTATATCTCCAAAAATGCGATTTTTTAAAGAATTGATCGCATACACATGTTAAAAGTGTTTATTTTTTAGTCATCAGCAAAGAATGAAAAGTTACTTTTTAATCTAGTTCGAAGTTTGGATATGCCATCGAAGCTTCTGAGAACCCGAAAATATTACTGTAATGCTAAAAAACATCGAAAAAATATGAGAATATTAGATTTTCGTCATTTTTCCAACGGTTTGTGTCATTTTACTCGCATTAAAGCCGTGGTAACCCCCATAATAGATTATTTAGCTTTGAAGGGTACAAAATAACCTTTGATTTAGTTATATTAAGAACATTTTATGATAAACATGAAAATAAATCGAGAAAAAAAGATAAATTGTTGTTTTTAGTTTTGTTCATTTGAAAAATATTAAACTCTCTTTAATCCATATTCTGAGTTGTACAGTTGTGAAGAGCAAAAATTACCTTTAATTTGATCACTTTAAAAACATTATAAGTGATACAGATACAGCTGTATGTCATGAAAAATCGATGTATCAAATCTAGTGCATCAACGGTTTACACATTTAATGCTTAAATTTTTCGTGAATCTTCATGTAGATGTATCTCCGGTTCTATATGGAATGTTTTTAAAGTAACCAAATTGAAGGTTGTTTTCTACACTTTAAAGCTGTACAACTGTAAATATGGATTAAAATATTAAATAACGGCAATAATGGTTTGATGCAGTAAGAGGACATTTCACTAGAGTAGCAGCTAGAATTTTCGTTCGAACGGTTTCATATTCAGTGGTTTACATACTTTCGAACACTTACTTCAGAATTTGGAGGTACATTTGGCAAACCTATATGCTCTTCAAGCACATTGTGCGTCTATTACTACTGTACTCTTCGAATTTTGTTTTCAAAGTTTGTAGTTTTTAATTTTTTTCAAGTATCTATGTAGAAATAAAGAGAACTTTTTTAATATTTATATTTAATAAACTTAATCGATGTGATCAAAACTGCTCTTAGTGGAACTTGCAATGAAAATGATATTCTATTTCTTTTTGCCTTGACCATCAATTCTGCACGCTGAACCTACACCTATATAAGATAAACAATTCATTTTTCATGAATGATGTCATTAAACTAATTGCGTTAATTAATCTAGAGCCCAACCAATGAACAAGAGAATAAAAAATGTCTATATTTCACAATAAAATCAAAAGTTCTGATAAACATATTGGAAAATGTCAAAAAACTTTCATCACTGCTAATAATACCTATAATATGACAACTAATATGATTATTAAATTCATAAGTGGTTGATTCTCCTAAAATCTGCTTTTTGCATGTCTACATGCCATGTTCTTGAACTAGTAAAAATAAGCCGAAACTGGATCGGTTATTCATTCAATATTTTTGTATTCTTTCTGATTGGACATAAATATTTCAAGTTACATTTGCCGAGGAGAAATACAATACATGCCAATATATTATACATGCCAAATATCACCTCTGGGATATATCTAGATCTCAAAGTTTACTCTATTTGCATATAACATGCATTTTCATAAGTACCTATCCCTATAATAACTATGACACCACGTTCTATACATCCAAAGTAAAGTTCAAGTGTATCATAGGGCCTTAATAAATGTTTCAAAAAAATTTCCCGCACTATTAAAAAATGTCTCGCATTTTAATCATGCTTCTGAATAATTTCAAACATACCACCTGCTTTGGGTTGCTAACTCATTTTTGAAGTCCCTGGCTACATAACTGTCAAGTACGATGACCCAACTTTCGATTGAAGTCGGTTGCGAATAGAAATTTCACATTTTAACTTTGCACCGATAATTACTCTATTGGAAAATTCACGTGTTCCAAAGAACCGTCACCTCCGTGGATATGAATATCTTAAGCTAAGATCAATCTTTTTAACCGTTCGCACCATCAAAAGACTCGTTTTTCATGACTGAATTTCGGATTGTAGGTAAAATTTTGTGCATTTCTTACTTTTCAAACGTAGTTAATCAAAGTAGCGATTTGTCACATCTGTGTATATCACCTCCGTAACCAAAAATAGTCAATTTTAAGCATACAATTGGACCTAGCTTTCGTAAAACGAAATCTCAAGGCCCCAGATCCAATGATTACTCATATTTTATGGTTTGAAAAAAGGTAAACTTGTTCGCGGCGTTCAATTAGAAAAAAAATTTTCACCATTTTTTCATTTTCAATACCCAAAAAAGCAGATTTTGGGAGAATCAACAAATTATGCCACTCAATGTCGCAAAAACTTTCTCGTTATTTCTCACATCTTAGGCAGCTTTACTTTTGTACCAGACATAGAAAACGTCGTTAAATTTGTAATAATTTTCTTGTTTACGTTTTTCTCTCAGTAATCTGATCATCGTGCAATCGACCTTTCACCCATCGTGCACTCACACTTGACAGGAAAAAATAAACTTTTATTAAACATATCGAGCAATAACTGATATTTGTACTTTTAGTGAACAAATTTTTTTCGAAAAAATTGTTACTTGTATAACTCCTGTTTTCCTAATATAAAATTGCCACAATTATTTGAATAATTGCTAATGATTGTTTGACAATTTTGACATTTTTACAGTTCTCGTTTTTTGCGCTTTTGTAACCAAATCTTTGAATTTTTCGCAGCGTAATTCATTTGAGCTCGAATAACGTTGTACTTAAAAACAAAAGTTTTTGTGAAAAAGTTATAAAAATTATTTCAAAAACAAAAGAATTGGATTCCAAGGGCTCAAAGGAGGCTTAAATCCATTATTTTTGAATAAAATTTTTCGCCTCCTTTCGTGTTTCCGTAAGCCTTTTTCGTATACTTTGCGAGTTAAAATTTTTTTTCTTTTGGGTTTTCTGGTGTTTTACGTTTTTGTCAAATGCACCTTACTTCTCGTAATATTCAGAACGAACCGTTGAAGCTACAGCACCAGGATCGGATTCTTCAGAACATCAATGCGTACAGACACGAACACTTTAGGAATGATCGAACTCACAGGCCACTCTTAAACAGTACTTTTATGATTTAAATTTCGGTAAATAACGCATAATGAAAAATAAATTTTGCTAAAGTGTTTGTGTAGGGTGAATAACGGGTCGGATCACCTCGCTTGAGGTTGCGTTTGCGAACATTGATGTTCTGAAGAAGTGTATGCGTCTCCCTGGTGCTGTAGCATTTGCCAAAAAGTACAAAAGAAAAAAAATTTGACACGCAGACTATACAAAAAAGGCTCACAGAAACAGCTGTATGATGTATCTTAAAAATGCAATGATAAGGAGACAGAAAATCATACTCAAAAATATAATAAAAATATTTTCGTTTTTAAGCCTCCTTTGAGCCCTTAAGTAAAATGCATTTATTATCCACAGATGATATCTTTTGCTTAATTTTACTTCTATTTCTTTCTAAAAGTGTATGATATTTTTTCGGTCTCCCTTGCGCATCTGCACCCTTAGGAAGAAGGAAGGAAGAAGTGTCGTACAAGGGAAACCAGATGGTAAGCCAGTAAGGCTCGCGTCAACTTAGCAAAATTACTGCAACGTTGCCAAACTTACTTTTCTTTCGTCGTATTTGAGGTACATGTTTTAAGCAAACATTTAAGATGAATCTTGATAAGAACGTATTCATACGTATGCGTACATGCACAATTCACATACTCGTACCTAAACTCGTACACGAGCACCTATAAGAGTAAAGTATTGATCTGCTTATTTTGTAAATAGTGGAAAAAATCAACTCCAAATTCATTGCATTAAAATCTGACGTTCTTCATATTACTATATTAAAAATGTGCTAGAAAATCATGTTCAACTTGAAAAAATTAACTTGATTCATTTATTTTTTCGATATAAGAGCTGAATTGATTCTTGGATTGATACACTTTTAATCGATATCATTGAACTTTGCGAGTAAATATGTTTGATGAATCATCTCACCGGATAAGAATTTTTGAATGAAAAACCCTCCAAAAAAATGAATTTTTTGTTTTCTTTTACTAAGTAATTTGTTTCGTGACTATTCCTTGAATTAACGAATTGATTGTTGTTACTTTTGATATGAATTAGCAATAATTGAATGAGCTTGATAATTTAAGATTACCTTTTATAGTGATAGATTTACATAGAAGTTTGTCAAATTTCTAAAGTGATGTAGCTTATAACTAGTAGAAATAAATGCTGATTTTCAATATCATGTAAACGGAATAATAAATTGCGCTCTGAATATTGGGTATGTGAACTTGCTTTTGAAGTTGACGAGAAAGTAGAAAAATTCCAGGTAAAGGATTTAATAATTCTTACTGATTCAAAAGTAAATACACGTAAATATGATACGTTGGAAAAATGACTGCTATAAAGCACTTCTACTCAAGTTCTCGAGGTAACACGCGAGGATATAGGTCACTTCAAACGAGACTTTTCGGGCAGTTTGAGAATTAGTCGTTGTTTCAACAAACAGCAAATGAAAATTGACAAAAAAATTTTTGAAGTCAAAATCTTAGGCAATTGTTCCTATTGTCTGTACGGTATATAAAAATTTTATTAAGCTGTTTCCGCAGTAATAATAGATTAGCTTTTTCTTTTGTATATTTTCTTGCTCCATAGGCAATCATACCTTTTCAATGCAGTGCTGAAAACAATTTGAAAAAACTTCAACACTGTTGTGAACGGTATTTATATTTGTGTCATCGGAGTCAATAACTATTATCAACTTTCATTTCGTTAAGTAGAATTAGAAAGTTTTCGCTCACGGCAGTCTGCCTAGTTGTAACGATGCAGCTTGAACATATGCGTACACTATATAATAGTTTACATTCACTAACGGAACTTTACAGCAATGAACTATATTACATTCTAACTAGTATTACATTCTACTATAAATGCGGAGATTATTTAATTTTTATGTGTTCAAATGTTTCGATGACATTAAATTTTAAAAGCTTGATTCTTTTTACGTTTTATCGAGTTTATAGAAAAATAATCGATGTAACCAACTTGTGAATTCCAACAGCGACTTATTTATTTTAAGATTCAGTATAAAAATTTTAGCGTATTGAAGTGGCCATCTATAGTGTTGCGGAAATTCGATAAAGATAGATCAAGAGTATATATAATATTGAAATAAAGAATATTATATTATTGTAATATTGTTTTTTATTATTCCATGGAATAAATATTATTTAACTGTTGATAATTTCTTTGAATTGTCATATAGAATTAGGAAAAGAAAAAACGTCAGCAAAGTGACGAAATTTTAACAATATGATGCCTACCTGAATGACATTTGCTTTTTTTGCGCTAATTTGCTTGTTGATCATATACTTGAAATAAATAAACGCTTGGCTAAAACAGTAACACTGTAAATTTGATTAGTTATATGAAATGAATTTATTATATAATCATCGCGAAGTCATAAATGCAGGTAGTATCAGAACCCGCATCGTTTTTACATTATCTTTTGTATCGACTTGCAAAATTCTAAATTACGGTATATTTGGAGATCTTTATAAAGGGTTAATTTAATTAAAGATGAACCCCGATATTTTTCGTATTGTTTTGATATTTGCCATTTTTTCGTATTCGCGGCCAAAATCAGCAATTGAGTTTTAAATAACGCCTGAGTTATAACTGTATATGCCACTGATTTTTTACGCTTGCACGCTTTCATTTTTAAATAAACTCTTATGACTCTCCTTCGGCGTTCTTATTGTGACTATTTTTAATGTAGCCACAATTTTACATCATCCAAAGCTCGCACTCCAACAAGAGCAAATTGATGCCTCCTAACAGAAAGATGCTAGTTGGCAGAGCAGAGCAGCATCGCGTCAGTTTAATTTTCATTCGGCACAATTAATGCTACTTCAGTGTGCCATTCAACAGGATGCTACTTTGAATTCTAGCGCTTCATTGGAAAGAGTTATATTCAAACATTCCTCTTAAAAAACTCTTTAGAGGTGCAAGTTAAACTCTTTAAGGGTTATTTACTTGCAGTTTCAATTGTCTTTAACATGCAATCTTTAGCAAAGCTTCGATTTTTATTCATTATTTTGTTTTTTTTTTTTTTTTTTTTATAAACGGCGCCTCAAAGTAGCACCTCACTCGAATGACGCCCCGAAGTAGCATTGTGCCGAATGAAAATCAAACTGACACGATGCTGCTCTGCTCAACTAGCATCTTGCTGCTAGAAGGTATTGAAATGGTTTGTTAAAATTTAAGTTTTATCCCTATGGCGCAGAAACCATTCATACAAAATCACGTCAAGGTACTTATAAACACACACGCCCGCATATACATATTCTTGTGGACTTTTGCACAAAGCGAGGGAAAAACAAACTACAACTGCTGCTGCCGCCGTCAATGTGAGGCCAAAAATCCAATCGAAGTTTGCCGAGAAATTGAAAGAGAGAGAGAGAGAGAGAGAGAGAGAGAGAGAGAGAGAATATCAGCTGCTAACGAGCCATAAGGAAAAAAATGTGCCTCGAAGAACGTAGAGAAGCGACGGATAAGCGTGCACACTATTCCCCGACAAAATGGCCGGGAGCTTATAGCATGTGCGCATTGGATTCGGATAAATGCGTGAGCTCTACACACATCGTATAACAGGTTGACTAGAAGAATTAGACTTAATTGATGGCATGGATTTGATTATACTACATTTATTCATCATAAGTACATATCATGAATTGTTTGATTCGTTATGAACATTTCAGCGCGTCATATTTTAAGCCCAAAACTTTCTTTCACGTTCTATAATGAAGTTTGAGTTTCGTAATTGTTATTTTAGTTTCTTCGATAAAGTTTTATCGGCTGAACACTTCTCATTTCAAACAATTGTTATCAATTATTAAAAAAAAAAAGGATTTTAATATAATTACGTACAATGAAAAATTGTTTTGTTAAATAAGATTCATCGTGCATCACGTAACGTACTTGTAAGATTTTCTTAAATATCTCTTTTAAAATGTTTCTCGTATTAAATATATATCTCGTCTTCATTTCCACTTCTCTACATGTTTTGAGAGGATTTTTAAAATGTATTTGCAAGTGTGTAGAGCTTTCTAAAAACATGTTTCATGTTGCTCTTAGAATGAAACGATGATCTCTGAAATGTTATCAGTGTTCACTAAATTTGATTGATCTCTTAGTTTATTAACTTTTACACGGTGATTTTTTTTATCCAAAACTGGCGATGAAGATAAATGCATATTTATTTTAATAAAATCCAGTATAAAATCAAGTACAATGAAATGTCTCTAATGCGAACACTCTGATTAACGGATATTTCTCAATAGACACTTTTAAAATGATTGTTTAAAATTTGTTTCATGTTTTCCCATTTTCTACTCTTCCGAATAACGGATACTTCTCAATAACGAACAATCTTCAAAATTTTTAGTCTGCAGTTCGCTATCGAGAGATTTCAATGTATATGACATTTTGTACAATTCTCATATTATCGCTAGTTAAAAATCAGCCCAAAAAGAATTTTTTTTATAATTTTGCTGTATTTAATTGTACTTTTTTAAAACCTCGTAAATTTATTATGATCAAGAAAGTGCGATTGTCCTGTATTTTTAATTCAAGATAACAATTTCTCATGATTATAATTACGTGCGAGAAAGACTCGTCATTGTTTAATATAAGAGAGACTAAAAATAGAACCCTTATAAAGGCATATTGATCAGGACTTCATGAAAGGAAAGCAAGCATTTTTGATGTTCAGTCTCATGCAAGCACATTAAATTAAAAAATTCGAGCTGCCAATTAAATTATCAAACAAGCTAAATGTTTCTACTGCGCATGCAGAATGCTTTTTTTTCATCATTAGCTCTTAATTTATTAATTATTACTTTTCTTTAATATTCTTCAATGATCTAATCTGATCTATGTCATAAAGTTGCTTTTTTCTAAAACATCGATAAATGCGCATCTAATTTAGCACTTACAGCTTTAAAACTTTTTCATTTCCTATTATAATATTTTATGGCTGCGTCTGGTCAATGTTTAGTAAATGTAATTACGGCGTGTCTGGCTGTACCTGAGTCTCTGACGCTGTGTCGATAAATAAAAAATGAGGAAATAACACAATTACTCACACTATCATTCACACAGATCACACAGATCGTCAATAACTTAAAATATTTATTTGAATCGAAAATATAAAAAGAGACACATGTCAAAATTTCGCTGCTTCACACGCAGCCTCATCAAGACTCAATAAGCGAGTCCTGATGAAGCCTTTTCATTTCAATAAGCATTACGCAAATCATTACTTTATGCAATAGTATGACGAAAATAGTTATATTTATGTAACAAGTGCCCAAAAGGCGTTTTTGGGCACGAGTGTGCGGAAAAAGACACGAGTGCCGGCTGTGCACTAAAAAATGTTCGAAAATAGTATATTTTGTAACAAGTGCGCGAAGCAGTTGACTCATTCAGGAGTTGTTTTCACCCGAGCGTAGCGAGCTTGCGAGAAACTAGGGTTTTCTAACCTTGAAGCGTCTGAAAACCCTAGTTTCTCGCAAGCAGAGTTAAAAAATATCGTTTGCAACTAGTCCGCGAGGAAGTTGACTCACCCAGGAGTCTTTGCACCCTCGCTACGCTCGGGTGAAAACAACTCCTGGGTGAGTCAACTGCTTCGCGCACTTGTTACAAAATATACTATTTTCGTCATACTATTGCATAAAGTATTTTTCGCTTACTATTGAATAAAATTTTGTGTGCAACACGTGCCCAGCTTTTTGCTCAAACTGTGCAGAAAAATACCCACTCGTGCCGGCATGTCCGGCACTCGTGTCCTTTTCAGCACACTCGTGCCCAAAAACGCCTTTTAGGCACTTGTTGCAAAAATAACTATTTTCTGACGCAATACTAGATCTGAACATCCAATTTTATAGAAATGTTTATCAACTCATATAAATATTGTCTACGTTTCGCGATTGATAAGAACTCGAATTCAAGTAGATGATCAAGTATGGACTTCGAGGTACAGCTTTCGAAATGTGAGCAAGGAGTCGATATGCAACTAGAAAACTGACACAAAGTTACGCAACGAACTATGAGTAGTATCGAAAGAGCAATTTATGTATGTTATGTATCTAATGTATGAAGTATTTACTACTAACTATAAGCTCGTGAAAAGTTTCTGAGCTATTTGCTCTTTATCGATAATATCAATGAATATAGGAGCAAATCCGCAGAACGTGACCGATTTGTGATCGTAAAAACATAAAAAACCGTATTGATACGATAAATATAGCCCAAGATAGAAGCATTTAAAAATCGACAAAATTTCATTCAAAATCGTTGTTGCGATAATTTTGTTACCGAGTGTATTCAAGTACATGAGAAATGAGGTAAAGACGTCGTGAATAGGATTGTGTGAGTACCCAAAAAATCAGGCTACCCGATATTTTTACCATTTTTCAAGTTTTTCGAATCTATACAAAACATGAGTTAGATTTCAGTTACACTCAACTAACTTTTATGCTAGCTTTTTTATTTTGACCTTAACTGTATGTTTGAATCCTCCTAGCAGCAAGATGCCAGTTCACTAGCATGCTAGCAGCATCATGCTAGTTCAGAATTTATTCGGCAAGACGCTACTTTAGTCCTGCGTTCTGCATGATACTACTTCGGGCCGATAATAAAAGTCAAAGCTCGACTGTAGATTACACTTTGTGAAGACAATTTAAAACTTACACGATTTAATTTTTAAAGAACTATGCAGTTTTAAATGGTCGGGTTTACCAGAGTTTCGGATAGGCCTGAACTCGAACCGATCCGAACCGAATATTTTGGGTACCTGCACACCCCTAGTCGTAAACTATTAATAAGAAAAAACATGTATTTTTTCTTCAAATGAATTTTAAGAGTTATCTTGTTTGTTATTGCAAAAAATTAAATTATCTTGATATATCATGATCTCATATTTTATTTAGTTAAATAGTGTGTGAGTCACACAGTACAAAATTTGAAGGGGGCCGGTTAATGAGATTTTTAGGTACAATAGTCATATTTTCTTTTCCTTATGTAAGAAAATGACCGTAGCTAACTTTTTTATCATTATTATTTGAGCTAAAAAAATTACAACATTTTTTTTAAAGTAACTATTTATTTTTGTGTATGTACAAATAAATTTAATTCACTACATGCTCGAAAAAAAATTATTGAAATTATGTTTGAAATGCATCTAAAAAACTCTATGCTTACCCCCTTAGTACAAGCTAGTACTAAATTTTGAAAAAATTATCCACGTACGCAATTGGATATAATTCAACTTGCACAAATGCAAATAAAAGAATACGTATAATTTTGTCATGCAGACTACACAGAAGTGCCGCGTAAAGCTTACCAACAGCATGACTGCCCATACGAGGGGCTGCCGGAAGAACCTCATCAGGGGTCCAGATTCTTTGCTTCCTCTGGTATGTGATATGCGTTCACGAATGATGGGATAAAATATTAATGTGATATTGAATATTTTGGTTCTTATGTTGATAACAAATAACATAAAATATGTCATTTTAGTTTCACGTGAAGTAAAATTGTAAAACATATGTGGAAATGTTCCAAAGTTGATGTTTCAGAGCAATTAATATTTTGATTTTTTTTTAATTTTTTGGATGAGCAAAGTAAAAGATCTGATATAATTTTTATCGCTCAGTAAATTGCATAACAAGTTGTAGATAAAAAAACAATTTAACACTTGCTACAAAAAAACAAGTATATCTAAACATGTATTCATATTGATTCTGAGATAAGTTGCATCAAATCGACTCTTACATTCTATTGTACTTCAACTGGATGTCAATTATCAAGTAGGTAAAAAAAGAGGATTAGAAATGTAGGCACAGCTGAAAAATGGCATGTCCACAAACGTAAAAATCAAATGTTTGTTGACTTCGGTTCTACATTATCAGTCTTGAGCGAATTGATCGCTATTCCGTGGTCATAGTTCCCTCCACTTTTTTCCTCTCGTAGTAGCCAGATTCGATCCCCGGACTCATCAATGTACACACTGTGCACTGAGTGTTAATTGCATTATGCATGTGTATTGAGTAAGTATATGCATCGTTGATTTCATTATAAACTTATTTCAATCTCTGCATTTCGATTAATAAATGAGTTCAGAAAACTCCACATGTATGATATAATTTTCTATTTAGGTTCTGCATGTGCATTGGTTATATTAAGTTTATGATTTTTTACAAATGATCGATTATTCATAATATGACTATTGTTGATTTGATGGATTTATCTAAATCTGTAAAATGTTTTAGACATTTGATGAGATTTATGTTAGAGACTACAATCATAAAGTAGTTGTACTCAAGTATAAACACATTTTGTCTCTTGTTATTTTTATTCAATTTATTTTCATAAGAAAACATTAGATAATCATGAATAAGATGCAAAAAAAATTTTTTTTTTCTTTGATACAACACAATCAAACTTTTAAACACATACGCACTCACTACTATAGAATAAAAATTGAACGTAAAAAATCAGAATTTTCTAATTTATACTTTGATAAAAGTATAAAATATTAGATTTATACTATTAAATGTCAGGACTGGTAGAAAGTGGGTTGCAGAGATAGATTCAATTGATGTTTACGATTTTCGTAGTCCGCAATAATGTAACAATTTTAGGGAAAATTTATTTTAGGAAAAAAGGTTTTAGGAAAAATATATTTTAAGAATTGGTTCTTTTAGAAAATAAGAATTATGAAAAATGGATTCGGAAAATTGTGCGCCTATACCTGTAAAACGTTTTCCCCGAATAAGAGGGTTTCTGTATTTTTAAAATTTCGACAGTAAACTATTCACATTATTTTTTCGTCTCAAACTCAATTCTGCATTAAAAAAAAGAGGGTTGATAATAAAATACTAATTTTATTACTACAAAAGCACGCCTTCGAAATATGATAGAAAGATTAACGAAATTGTTGCATTATTGAAACAACAACAAGTTGAAAAGGACCAAGTTGAAATAACAATAAGTGCTGCAGCGAATTTAGATGCTCAAGGAAAGTCGCGAGTCGCGAGCTATTAGAGCGCGCAGTAGCTCGTGGAATAGCAGTGAGCAATTTGTTAAATTCGCGTGTTGCACGACACGTAAACGTATAGAGTTACTTCTCTACTCCGTGACGTAATTGAAGCACATAGGCAAGTACACACAGACACACACATAGGAACACATATACAGCCGCGATTCAGTGAGTGTTATGAATTAAGTGCGCGTCGCACGATAAATATTCATGCTTGTATCTGGCAGGCAGCCTTGGACACTCGACTGTGTACACGTTTCGCGAGCTTTGCAGAGTATACGATTGTATGTGTATGTGTACACATGATCCAAGTGTGTGTGTGTGTGTGTGTGTGTGTGTGTGTGTGTGTGTACATATGTATATACGTCGACATCGGTGGCTCAAGCGCGCATACGCTTTCGTGCACCCACATTAGCATAACTCGCTTTGCAAGTATATTATGTACGAACGCGACATGGAGCAAAGACGAGTCAACGCTGCTCTCTCTCTCTCTCTCTCTCTCTCTCTGTACGTATGCTCTTTCTCTGCATTTATAGATATAAATGCATGACTGCTGCGCTTTGGCGCTCATCATCGATATATACACTAAGAGAGTTAGAGTGTATAGTGGCTGAACTCAGCGAATAGCTAATGTACTGAATCGCAGCACACCGACTGGGCTGCGTGCTGCCAAGAATATTCAGAGCTATTTTCTGGTACAATTGTTACACAGAAAATCGTGCTAACTCTAGTGCTTTTTGCACAGGCTATTTCCTAATCTTAGGGGGATTAACATTTTTCACCCATTTTATTCAGATTTTCAATCCTATATGTGAATAATTGTATCTTGCCAATGCCGGTTTTCTTTTTCAAGTTCCGCAGGCGGAGTTGTTGTGGAGGCCTACTTGAGACGACCCACTCATATAGTGTAATTTTTTTGATCTTTGAATATTCAAACTCGAATAACTTCAAGTAATCAAATCAATCGAGCTCATTGAGAAATCTCTGTGACGGGTCCGAAATCGACTCTTGTAAATTTTTGTGTCTGATATATCCCGACTACATATTCGTAAAGTAGACAGAATTTGTGACCGATGTGTTTGTGTGTATGTGTGTGATGAAATGAGTTTTCTCGAAAACGAGACGGTAAATCCTACTGAAATAAATTGCATTTCATGTCGATTATGTAAAGGATAAAACCCGAAAAATTTTTATTTCGATCTGTTCAATATTTCCAAAGTTATTGCGATTTTTCATATTTTTTTCATAATTTTTTTTAAGGGTTGAAATGTGTTTCAAACATTTTTGAACAGTGGTATGTTGAAAAATGAACAGCCAAACCTCAATTTAAGATGAAAAGCGTTAGAATTCATCAATTATTTTAAAAGTTATATCGCGAAGAAAAAAAAAGTTTTATCTTCATTTTTGGGAAATTTTTTTTTTCAAGGGTGAATTTTTTAACTTATGTTGCCCTTATCAATAGCTCTCGAATGACACTTGTTGCAAACACACATTATATTATTAAATCATGACATCAGTTGAGCCGTATGACTGCACTCGCGGCGATACCATTATTCTTATCTTTCTTTCGTTTCTCTCTCGCCTTTTTCTCCCCTTTACGTACTCTCCAAGTTGTTCTTTTTTATTTATCCATACAAATATCCATGCAGTTGTACGGACTGTAAGCAACCAAGTTCTGCTGTATACATACTCAAAGGGGTTCACGTTATATTTTATGGGCAAGTAAGCGAGGAGGGCATGATGATGAGGGGGAATCGCTCTCGCGATGTACGTAAAAAGAAGAGAAGAATGAGAGAATGAAAAGAAATTTTTTGCGCACAAAATGAAGAGAAGCGGTGGCGGCAGCAACACGCGGATGAGTAAAGTAAGGGGAAATTATAATCACTATACCTATATTGCGAGGCGCATGAGAATGATGCGACGCGATATCTACTGTGCTCTGCCAAGTGCTCAAGTGTTAGAAAGAAAAGGAAAGAAAAGAGAATTTGCTCGCGTACATACGTGACTCGACTCTGCGTGTTGATGCACACCGTTGCTTGCTCGGGCCTGGCTTCATGGATGCTCGATGTTGCGTGTACGCTGTGTGATTTTACTCACTTTGAACTAACTAAGAAATGCTAATTTTTCCCAGACTATCGGTTCATGCTAGCTGTCTTTTTCTCCAGAAAATGTTCATACTCGACTTATCGAATTTATCATCTATTTTTACGAAAAAAATAAAACGAGGATGGTGGTTATTATAATCTTGAGTAAAAAATCATTTGTTAAAATATAATAAAATGAATAGAAATGCGTTAAAACTGTTTTATTCAGGATCATTTTTTTTATAAAATAATGACTTTTAATATTACCATTGATTGTGCAATTATCAAATTTTACTGTTGAATCCTTAATAAAAATCTTCTTGATAATTTGCAGAGGTACATTAATCTCATTTCAACAGATAATGACATGCCAAGTAAGGCTTCGCCTCCGCCAGTAATTACACGTGCTCCGAGGCTTTCTAGTTCTTAACTCCCTAAGCATGTAATGCACTATCATACATTAATTGGCAGCCTTAGTATACTTTCCTGTCCCAAGGGGTTTAGGTAGCAACAATGCCAAATGCTTTTGGCTATTGAACCGTATTCTTTCTTCACCATTAATAAGTAAGGTCTTTATCAGGAAAAAATTTTCTTACCAATACACACTTTCGAACACTGACTGTATGGTGTTTCAAGCCGATATTTGAAAGCCCCTTTGAATCACTATTTAGATCTAAATAGTTAAAAATTTTTTCGCGATAGTAAAATATGTTCATACTACTCCTGATTGTCCACAAAAAACTCCTAACTAAGCTCTGAAATTCTTATTACATTACTTTTGTCATAATATTAGATATTGTGATTGTGGAAAATCTTCAGAAAAGTACCCTCTCCCACTTAAGCAGAGCAAAATTTGAAAAAATTGTGTAAAACTTAACTCATTTAGTCCAGCACGGACACACTTTTTATACTTCTTTGAATTGTCGTATTTTTATTAAAAATGGGGTTTGGAGAGCTTGCGATTAAGCATAATCTATGCGAAATACGCAAACAAATGAACTTTTCGAATACGGCGTCAGATTTTATTATGGTTATTGTTGCCAAATATGATTCCGAAAGCATGTTTAATTATCTAATAACGTGAAGATTTACATTAATATTAAATTCACCCTCAATTTGTTAATAACGAACAGACTACAGAGAATGGCACTACGGAATGTATCAGTTTGTTGTATATTGAGTATTGACTGTAAGTTGAGGGTTTTGATTAATTCCCCATATGGAGTTATGTAAACAAAGCTGAAGTTAGAGCGAGTGGAGCGTCTGACTTTTCATCACTGAATCAATGTCAAGCGACTGTGAAACTTGATATCTTGTGATCAACCTTTAGTAAATTATTATTAGAAAAAATTGATATAGAACATTCTGGAATTGACAATAAAGATCGAGGTATGAAAAAAAAGGTACAGAAGTCGAAATAGTAATTTTCGATACAAGTGCCATAAGTAACACTTTTTGGCACGGCGTAGTTTAGGGCCCGAGCGCAGCGAGGGTCCTAATAGCTGGGCCGAAAAGTGTCCCCTATGGCCCGAGTATCGAACAACGTTTTATAGTACTGTGCAAAGTTCACATTTATGCCCCCTTTTCCGATGCATAAGTCGCACTTTCTGGTAGCGCGAAGTGAGGTTAGCGCACGAGCGTATGCGAGTGTGATGCGAACGCAGCGGTGCCAGAATGTGCGACTTATGCCACCGAAAAGCGTGCCATAGATGTGAACTTATGCCACGCAGTGCTATAATAGTACTTTATGCAACGGGTACGGATATACTTTTTCAGCGAAACGAGGGGTTGCAGCACGAGCCGAAGGCGAGGGCTGTAACGAGTTTCGTTGGAAAAGCATATTCGTATCAGTTGCATACAATATTTTATGGTACAAAAGCCTAAAAGTAGCGGCGAAGTTGCGATTTTTAGGTTAGCGTGCCATAAAAGTATTTAAAAATGGTTTATGAGTGTCCGTGATGAAGACGCAAGGGTTCATGGTCCTATGAAGAAACAAAAATAAGAACTAGCCAAAAAAACTGGCAAAACAGGTGCAATTTTGTGAAGATAATTTTTTTAATTTACTATTTTTGTGAAAATTATAAAAATTCAATTGTTACTAGAAACAAGCGTGACAAAAATTAACAATTACTTCGGTTAAAAAAACCAAAATTATTTGTATGTACGGTTTATGAATATATTTTATCCGTCGTAAATTATGGCCAGCCAAATGTAAATGTGGCCAAAATCCTTGGTTCCGTCGTGGCCAGAATCATGTAACAAGGAATATTGAAAAAAAAAAATAGAAATCAATTTATTTACCAAAATTATAAATATGAATTTAAGAATTATTTTTTTTGCACAAATAATCACTTATAGAAGTTTGTTTTGAGTGTTTTAAAATGTCTTTATACATGTCATTATAAATTTCCATCGCTTCTTCGTATGTACACTTCAACTCTAAACTTCTCGTCAACTTTGGGTCGTGAGTTATAGATAACTCTATAATATTTTTTATCATCTCCTCAGTTTTTTCAAGCAGATCATTTCTAACAATTTTCACACACGATGCATGTTGTCCCAATACTTTTGAGCTGCTAAGAATATTATACTTATTGTCCCGTATAGAACATATAGTAGACTAATTTTTTTTTGAATTTTCTCGCAATTGCCCAGTTGAAAAAAATTGCGTAGATTTCTACGTGGATTATCCACGCAGATTCCGCGCGGAAAGTACGTGGATTCCACAAGGAAAGTGCATTGATTCCATGTGGAATCTGCGTGGATCATTTTTGTAAAAATCTGCCAAGATTTTTCGGTTATCTCTTGAAAACTTAATTCCACGCTCGTATCCCTAATTTTCAAGGAATAATCGAAAAATCTTGGCAGATTTTTACAAAAATGATCCACGCAGATTCCACATGGAATCAATGCACTTTCCCTGTGGAATCTACGTACTTTCCGCGCGGAATCTGCGTGGATAATCCACGTAGAAATCCACACAATTTTTTTCAACTGGGTGAAGCAATAGTTTCACCATTTTCGATGAAGTTCAAAATTTATAACTTATCAGCGAGATTCATTACTTTTCTTGGTCTGGATGGAGTCGATTTATGAGAAATTTTAGCAATTGGAGCCATTTAAACACACAATGTGAGAAACTTTTGACAATAAAAGGAAAACTTTTTTCAACCGATTGAAATTGTGTGAGATACATGTACTTCGTATATTAGCAGACAATAATAAGTCGATGCAAATATACTTTCTGGGCATACTTATTTACACATATAATATAATAGAATGCTTACATCATCATTCTACAAAGTATTTGAACCGCGGATAACGCGGGATACATACGCGGATAACAAGGGATGTCGCATTTCGGCCTATCGTGGATACAGTGAATCGCGGATAACAAAGCCGCGGATATCGAGGGATGCCTGTATTTTATAATCCATTGAGTTGATAAGGCTCGTATAATTATCTTAAAATACATAGGATGTATAATATTTCTTTCGCTTGCGTATTACAGTAGATTTATAATTAACTTCGAAGAGCTCGTTTAAAAAAGAAATATTCAAATAATAGGCATTTTAACATGACAAAAATCGATAAAAAAGTTGAGACATTTTTTCTGGGAAGTGAGGAAATTCTCTTGAATTCTCTACCTGATAAATCAAAGTTTTGAGTTATCGCAAATAAAATATCCAATCTTCATCCTTTTGTACCTATCAAACTAGATTTCATATCGTTATCAAAATCGATTATGTCTTTTCATTATTTTTATGTAAAAAAATTGAATTATCTTAATAATGTAAATATATTGGAAAAATTTATTATTAATAATGAAATACTTTTCAGAATTAAAGAAAAGGGAGAGGTATTATAAAATCCACTTGAGTTTATAATATATACCCTCGCGTATGTACACAAAAGCTCGGCGTAACAATGGCTCTCTCCTACTACAAAACTTGTGGCTCATTGATCATGATCATCATAGGTGCTCTTGTACTCAATGTGTATTTACTACGAAAAGTTCGATTGTTATTAGTCGGGTTGAACGCGAGTTATCAAGTTTCACAGCCGCTTGACGTTGACTGAATGATAAAAATTCCGTATCATAACGTTTTAATGAATTAAGATTTTCATTGATTATCAAATCTTTTAATTATTCAAGATGAAGTTTTTTTTCTGTTAGGCTGTTTATAGATCGAGACCGAACTAAGGTCCTAATTTTTCATTCTATGACTGCGCCGGCTCAATTAAAACTAAATCTTTTTTACATATTGATCAAAAATTATGTAGACAAGTACGTCTTACTTTAGGATTACGCCCTATAATCTTTTGAGACTCACCACGGCTTATTTTTGTCGTACGAAATATTTTTGGTAGGACACAGTAGAAAATTAAACATGATTTTGGAATTATGTTTGTCCACATTAATCGACAAAGTGTTCATAATTACCGACTTATTTTACCTACATTCACATAGGATGAAACCAGGACCAAACGTTTCGGTCATATTAAAAGTGGACATAATTAGCGGATTCGACTGTATATAAAAAAATATAAGGGTCAACTTAATTGTGTTCACGTGTGTTACCGATTCGGACACGCTTTTGGTACACAGAAAAAGAGTCCCAATGCGGAAATCCTAAAGCCCAATATCCCAATAGCACTACAAATCATATCAACGACCTTTTTATTTAGATACTGATTCTTCACTGGATTCTTCAAGACTTCAGGAAAAATCATTAAAAATTTTCAAAAAAGTAATCCTTATTTTTTTCCTCATATTTCAGGCATTAAAATACAAAAACTCAATTTTTTATATTTTTACGAGCTTAGTAACGCGTTCAAAACATGAAAAAATATCAATAATTTTTTTCTAATTTTTAACATTAACATACATACCTCCGTTTGTTCAGATCTTTTCAGGTGATTATACACGTTATATTTTTTAAGAAAATGGTTTTTTTTAGGTGAACACTGAAAATATCAAATAGTACTGTCTACTAGAGCGTTAATAGTAAACACAACGAGGGGCAGCAATACTAGCTGCTACTAGATTTTTCGGTTCACACCACTAGACCACACCACTAGATTTTTGTCCAAGCAAAAAGTCAATTTCTCTTTTCGGTCATAGTGATGTGCACAAGTACCAATCGACTATAGCGCTTAAGTAACCATCACTACGATACAATTTTTCATTAATTTTAAGTTTTAAATTCAGCATATAATAATGATAATTCATTGAATTGGACAGAAAACTTATTTCATCAGATATAAGAAACTTTAAATAAATTTTTGTGCGGATCCAAATAAAGAGCAATGTGTATGAATCCAGACATACGAGTACGTACCTCGCTACTTGGCGCCTACAAAGATTTAAGATCTTCCTCTCTCTTTTTCTTTCTTTGTTTCTCTTTTTACTAACGATTGTACATCGGCGAAGGTACCACTCCACGGCTCTGCTTATACGGCTCGCTTCGAAAGTATCTCTTCTGCTACCGCTGTACCAGGCGATACGGCCGAGATATGCTTGCATATGGTAAGAGAGAACGGAAAACGTGGGCGACGAATGGCAGATAAATGCTCTGCAGAATTCTTGACAAGAGGAGCTTCAGTGTGAGCTTCACCGAACATGGATTCTTTAATATCGCATCTTTGTTTGAATAATGAGGGTATTTCACCCTTATATATCAAAATATATAAAAATAATATGTTATTGCTTATTTAACTGAATATTCAACATGCCAACACAACATAAATTAATAGATAAGAATCAATGATCAATATTTTTTTATATTAAGTCACATTATTTGACTCCTTTTTGAATTGGCATGCGAAATCGATGCAATTCAATTTTATTTCAACAAATTATTTGCCGATTTTTAGTAATAATAAAAATATTGAGCACAACTGACCACAGTATTCGGCAACTTCCAAAATTCGAGTTTGGATTTGAAAACGCAGTAATTTTTTTCCCCACATTTAGAGCCTTTATGGAAAATCTTTCTCATTTTTACTCAAAAATTATAAAGAGGAAGAGAGTGCGGTTAGACGTTTTGAGGGCTACAAATTCTTTAGCAAAAACGCGAGATTTTTAAATATACATCTACATAAACATTCTAAATCTAAAGAAAATAAAATTACTGCATTTTTAAATTGAAAATCATATTTCGAAGTTTATGAATTAGTAACATTTTTGAAAAACTAATGATACAACCGAGAAGTTGAAAAAAAAACACTTCGAAACTATTTTTGAGTTTATTTTTCTTCAATACATTGGGCGAGTTAAAAACTATGCGTATTGACCTTTCGTTTGGATGCGCCGCAGCGACAATTTCGATGATTCGCCCATTATGTACACTGCCCGTAAATTACTTTTACCATATGAGCGAAAAATGAGTAAACTTCAAAGTTTCGTAGCCCAATCAAAAAAAGTCGGATCGACATTTTGGATACGCCATTCGAAAGGTTTTTGCAATCACTTTAAAGCTATATAAATTGTTATTAGATTTATTTATTTATTTATTTATCCATTTTTATTAACAATTAAAGAATAAAAAATATTGTTTTTTTTGTCACGGCTATTTCTCTTGCCATTCTAGTTAGAAAGGTCGTAGAAACATTTTAAACCAATGGATTTGTAGGTTTTGACGAGACCTTCAAATCGTTTTGAAAAACTGTCCTACGAGCTTTTTTGACAAATATACAGCCCTTTTACTGCGAAAATGACCTTTTTATTCGTTCACATATACACCGCGTTCAAGGGGGCGTAGAAAAAAATTTTATTAACAAAAAAGGTTGGTTTTTTTTCGTGATATTTAAGCATGTTCATCCACCAACGCTCAAAGTGACGAAATTTTTTGTTCCCGATCTCAGAATCAAATCTCAAATGTGAGCCTGGATTCTGAAAGGGCATTGAATTTTACATTAAATTATGTATGTGCGAAGTCTTTTCAAGGCCCGAAACATGGAAAAAAATTGCGTCGATCGCCTCGATTGCATCGATAGCTACTTGTGTGTAAAATTTTCTAGAATTTAGTATTCATTTTTCATCATTTTCCATAAATTAATTTCACTTTGCAATAGGTACAAGTAGCTACAGTTCATTGTATGGCTAGCTTTTGGTTGCGACCATGGCCAATTGGCTAACGAACCAAATGAGACTGCATAATGCTCCTTTATATGGATGCTCGCTCTTGGATTTCTACGACAAGTAGCTTAGACGTGTTTAAAGCTTGTGTTGAGGGTCAACAGACTCATTATTAATGTACTTAACTGTTTCTAAGTAACTAACTGGACAAATACTTTTAAATAGGGTATTGAAAAGGGTTATCATATGTGTTCTTGAAAAATAGTATATTTCTCAACGGGTGCACATATGGTTTTTTAGCAAAATGAGGGATTATAGCACGAGCCGAAGGCGAGTGCTGTAACGAGTTTTGTTAAAAAACCATATCTGCACCAGTTTGAGATACTATTTTTTCCTACGAGAGCCTAAAATTAGCGGCAAAGTTGCGTATTTTAGGTTAGAGTGGGGAAAATTTTTTTTTCACTTTTACAGCCTAGTACTGTAATTGAAATATAAAAAATAATTAAGCCCTCTGTTAGCCCTTAAGTTTTAGTTTACGAAAGATTATTATGTCTCTATAATAGAAAGTTTCTGACAAAAGACTCATTACATATTGATTTTGGCGATTAATCTGTAAATTTCGTCGTTTTTAACACGCAGAGATTTTTCGCAAATGGTGAATCAATAAAATATTTTGAAAAAAAATACAAAAAGTTAATTTTAATGTAAAATTTCTCCCTCTTTTCAAATCTGTCATAAAAATGGGGGTTCTCATTAGAAAAACCCATTTTTGGATCGCTGGAGCTTGAAGGTCAAATTCAAGGTCACCGTTGGATTCCTCGACGAAAAATACATTGGGTATGGGTTTTTGAAATTTTTTTATTGATGCTTATCGAACGCTTATTTTGCGATACTCACAAGTGTTTTTATACTTTCACCATGCTAAATCGTGATTTTTCATATGCGATGCACAAAAATGCATATAGAAAAATTCAACATCAAAATATTTCGGGTTCACGCATTTTTTTATGTTTCTAAGACCCCCAAAGAACACTTTCCCGTGACCCTTACTCGCGTTACACGAAAAAATTTTTTGTGCTGATTTTGGCCCGTGAAATGGAAGAAAAATTCTGGATTTGCTCATATGCGTATTACACTTATAATTCCTAAAAAAAATTTTTCCAAACTTTAAGAGTTACTTTATTCAACCCCAACTACTGATTGTTTTAAATATCATCTATCCTTCCCAATAAACTCGTAAAATTTGTATAATTTTGGGCAGCTGAAACCAGAATGCTCTTTTAAATAATGCCCCGCTGTGTTAAAAAGCCTGCACCTTTGTCCCTTTTATTTTAATGTCGAGGGTAGAGGATGAGGGACGTATTTTGATCTTTTTTTATCTCGCGTTTGCTCTGTAGTTTTTATTATCTGCTTTCGTATGTATTTTTATTGACTCTGCATACGAGCCATACGCATTACTTTTTGGCCAAGAAAATAATCATAATAAATGTAGCGCAATCGCATTTAATTACTTCAAAATTACTGACCTGTAATCTACGAACGTGGCAATTTTAGCTAGATATATTTTGAGATTTTCAATGATATAGTCTATTCTGAATTTTATACACCGTGATTTTAATATTTTGCGTGAACAATACTGCTTTTTAATTTGACTTTTCTAACCAGTTATTTCAAGAAAAAGGTAATTTAATTATTAAAATATATATTCGAATATCATTGGTATTTTTTTTAATTCATATATTATTAGCCAGTAGTATTTTTACAAAAAATGAGAAGTCTACATCAATCACGCATGCAAGTATAATAACATAAATCGCAATAATTTTACCGGGAGTTTCTCCTGAAAAATTTTTCGAATTCTCAGCCAAAGGTTCATTGTATTGGAGCTAACACGATGCACCGGCAATCGTCTTTGGAGCCTCGTGCGTCTTGTGAATGTATAGCATTCATGCAGCTGTATACATGTAAGTGTGCATTTAATGGGTGAAAGTATATTCCGAGCGCTATATACATTCTCTGTTTGCAGTATAAAATCCTCAACTCTCCCACAAATTCGTGAAATTCTCGCAAGTTCGCTGCACACCTAACACTCCACAACTTTGAAGTATTAAACCGTTAGATTTGGGTAGTTTCAACGAATTTTTTCAAGTTTTGTGGCATTTGGTGCAGAAACAAAATTGTCAACGATCAATTAGCTCGGTACTAAATTGCAATTATTAAAGCGAATGTGTCAAGCCATCACCGATGCAGTTCTTACAATTTGAACATGGATAACTATATTTACAGCATTTTTCATCATTGCTATTGCTTCAATTTAATCAGTTCCTTGCGAAGTCAAAATCGTTGATCGGTAGCAACTCATTTGCTAAACGGCGTTGATTGCAAAGAGCTTTGTACGCAAAACATCGCCAACGAGAGTAGCAACACCACCTTATCGTCTCTTGTATTTATATGCATGAAAAAAATATCGTTTATCTTATCAGTTGAATGTATATTGCGTTGCGCACGACGACGTATACATACACGTAGGTCTAAGTAAAGCATATAATTTTTTGTATATTTATATATAATATACATATAATATGTACATATAAATTATAATAACAAATTTTTATGTGTTGTTCGTGCATGAATAGTCAGTGGAATATCGTGCGGATGAAAAATATTTTGCCGCGAACCCACGAGCGAGGTTTGTAACGTATCCGCTGACAATTTATTAGATACCATACACTGTTCTTAAAACGACTCGAGCAAAGATATAAAGGCTATGGCGACACGTATAACATATATTTACGAGTCCGCAACTGCGACCCAATGCGTACTTAATAATGCCTCGTTGAGCTCGAGTATAACTACCGTTAAAAATCCTTCTCATTACGTCGCCTATCATAATTCATATTATATGAAGTACTCAATCGGCCGCTCGTAAAGATAAAAAAATTCGTTCAACTCTTTAATGTACGCGCGTCGCACCATATATTCACGTGCACGACAGATTGCGCTATTTACACATGTTTGCGCACTGTGTGTACACCACGCAACACTTGTCACGTTTTCTGAGAATCGCACCGCTTCCTTTTTTTATCGCTACTCTTATTATTGTTTTTATTTCATAATACACGCGCAAATTGAGAGAAAATCATGAAAAGCCGCGCGTATACTTGCCTACGAAGAAAAGCTACTGTTCAACGACATGACGATAATCAATAAATTAGGGCAATATAAGAAACGAAGCCGGACTCCTCTCAGCTTCAAGTACAATGAAAACTGAAGCGAGCCATCAAAGTTTCAGTCAAGGCTCTCTACATTCATAAGCGCGAGATAAACGAGAGGAAATGAGTGTAGAAAGAAGAAGAAAAAGTCGCAACTCGCCCGCCATGTGTTCCAACACAAGGGGGATAGACTCGCGCCCGGAAAAACTACACACTTGCTTTATGTACGGTATGTAGGTATAACACGAGATGGAAGGACTCGGGCACAGTCCAAGGGGGAATAGTAAAAACGTCACTACTCGAGAGAGTGACGCTGCACGAATGAGAGACAGAACGTCAATTTTTTAAAGGCATTCCTGACTGAAACGATTTGCCGTCGAGACTACGTTTTATGGCTCGCTAAGTTTAAATCGAGTGAGAAAAGAGAGCAGTATAGTGGTGGCTTGGTCGTCCCTGCTCCCTCGTCCATACTGCCATTGGCATAAGCCGTCGCGGCATCATCTATGATAATTTTCGTCCTTGGCTCTCCTACGTGTGAGTCCCATGTAAGTATTATAATAACAAGCGCGTCCGAGCGCGACAAAGGACTAAAACAATATCGCTTCAATAATGCACCGAGTGCATAATGTGTCGTACACAGCACTACAATACAGACGACTTTTGCCCCGTGATATTGCAGCGCTTCGAGTTGAAAAATTAGAAAAAAAGAAGAAGAAAAAAGGTAGTGTGCAGTGTGACTCAGACTACGTACACAAATCCCTCTTTGGTCGATGCCTTGACTCGATGCTCGAGCGATAATGTGGCCTATTGGTCCCAGCGTATATGCAACAAAGCGTATTATACGCGATTGTACTCACGGCAGCAATTAAGCCCTAACGAGCAGTATACACTGGCTGCGCAGCAGAGAGAGAGCATCGCTTTAGATCTGTGTGTGTATGTGTGTGTGTGTGTGCATACGTAGAGTGGCCGGGGTCGAGCGCCCGCGCAAAAAACCTTCAAGTACATTCATCTCTTGGGCTCTCTGGACCCTGCATGTGTACGCACTATGTGCGCGTGTGTGTCGATCGCGGGGTGTGCGCATTATAAGTACGGACAGGCTGCGCACACGATATGCTTATATATAATTTATCCTGCCACCTTACTCCCCCCCGTTGTATGTAGCTCTCGTCGGAGAGTGGCGGACGCGCGCATCGCTCTACAAGTGCAGCCCGTGTTTACACGTGCGAAATTTATCGGCTATACACTCGCAGGCAAAAGAGATACGCATCTCCGGCCTAACTTCCCTTTAAAATCAAGGGATTGAGAGTGTATTAATTATACATGCTTTGCAGATTTATTGGCACGTACATCTCTTCAACGCACTTGGATACGATTGCCATATCGAATTTCAAACAAATGCATACATTTCTGCAATTTCTTCATCTATTTTGTCGTGAAATTTTATTGCACCTATCCTTTTGTTCCAGGTGAAAGTTTTGAATTCTAAGCACGTTGAAAAAGCTTTATTCTACGATAGCTAGGAAATTAACTTTTTTTTTAACATTTTAAAAAACCTTGAAATAATGTTAGATATTTGTGAAAAACACGTATAAAGTATAACAAAAAATCATTTCAAATCGAGGATAAGTCACAGAGGAAAGAATCGGCATGTTTATTTGACTGGCTGAATGAAATTTACATGAAGATTTGGAATGAAATTGGTTATTCATGGCAATTAAAGAGTGGCTGAAGGTGGACTTTGGTCACTGCACGACTGTCATAGTTCTGTGCGCAAGTAGATACAAGAAGAACGTACGGTTAGATATTTCAAATGCTTTCTAGCTTGTGAACTTGTAGAGAGCACGCGTTTATGCAGAAAAATAGCGATCAAGTGGAAAGAAAAAATTTTTTTGCGCACCTAAAAGGGTAGCTACCACACTCGGCTAGACACATTATAAATTGACTGCTTGGGCTTCAGCATGGTGGCAGCAACTCACACTTTTGTTACATAGACCTTGTTCGTTTGAGCGCATCGAATAATCTTGCTAATATAATTTTCGGTATATAAAATATGCCTGCTCCCGATGCCAAGCGCGTTGAAAGTTTTTCAATGCTCTTAGAGAGCATCAAGCCGCTTTTTCGAGTCAGCGCTATATAGGCATTATTTCTATGAATAGGCCAAGGATCGTCTGTGTGTGCACATGTCAGAAACGTCGGTGCAATAGAGAAAGAGAGGGAGGGAGAGAGAGAAGCAAAGAGCTAGAGTACATAATAGCGATGATGACAGACAAACCGCGGCGTGAAATCGCCAGCTCGTGCGCGTGCAGAGCGCGTGCTGCTGCTGCTGCTGCTGCTGCTGCTGCTGCTGCTGGCCCGTGAATGTGTGCGTACGAGGGCATGGACCGCCACCGACGCCGATAATCCGCCTACGCACTGCCGTTGTTATTGCTGTTACTTCTGCTGGCAATACCCACCTATTTTGCACGTTGTCCCGAGTTTTTTTCTCTTTTCTCGAGCGAGCGTGAAATCCGTGTGCGATTCAAAAAATCCACGTGGTCAGACATGACTTCCCGAGCTCAAAAAATATACATGCTCTGTTTCTGTGTGCGTGGCTCAGATCGAAGCCCAAGCAGCAATATTTCTGCGAACATAAGATATACGTGTATACATGTATGCAGCTATGATCAGGCGTAGGGGTGCTAAGCTCAGCTTGAGGCCCTTCCGGGAATATAATGTGCGCGTACGCGTGCGTATCGTAAATGAATTGGAGCAAATGGAAAAAAACAATCACGAGTACTTTGCACCAAGGTGAAATTGTTTTAATATTGCATCGAGTACATGGAAAGAGCTCCGGGAAAATTTGTCGCTTTCGTTTGTTGACTTGGTCAAAGTCTTAGTCCTCGGCGGCACGAGTCAGCAAGTATTTGCTCGTCGGGCGTCGGACAGCCGAGGAGTAATAGGAAAAAGAGGGCGAAGGCGTTAATTGGAAGAAATCGGGAAGAAGTAGTTAAGAAAGTAGGAGGGTTGCCGCCAGTGAGCGGGCCGTGCGACCTGCGCAGATATAACATGTATACATGCAGCAAGTACTGGCGTAGCTTTCGTCAAGATTGCTCTTTGCACGCTTATACGTATATATAGTAGCCTGCAGCGTAGTCTCATGTAGAGTCGCTGTACGTACGTAGTAGCAGAGAGTCGAGTCGTCGAGCGGAGCTTCGTCAGCGGATCGATAGTCAGTCGGCGTCGGCGTCGTTGGCGCTGCGAGAGGACAAGGGGTAGTCAGTGCAAAGAGAGAAAGAGAGAGAGAGAGAGAGACAGAAAGCGTCCTCGATGCTATATAACGAGTGTTACCAACCACGCGAGATATACATATATATATGCTTGCGCGGCTCTGAGTAGGCGGCAGGGGTGGCGTTGCCATGGCTCCTACCTACGTAATTCGTTTGCTTTCTGTGTGTGTGTGTGTGTGTGTGTGTGT
The DNA here is from genome assembly GCF_000599845.2 of Trichogramma pretiosum. Classification (NCBI taxonomy): domain Eukaryota; kingdom Metazoa; phylum Arthropoda; class Insecta; order Hymenoptera; family Trichogrammatidae; genus Trichogramma; species Trichogramma pretiosum. Next base: position 462,864 of record NW_019641683.1, read on the forward strand.
GTGTGTGTGTGTCTACTGATGCCGATATCTATGCGCGCTGTATACGCGCGTTCCTGGTGTGTAGCAGCAAGCCAGCCAGTGCCAAAGCCCCTTTTGCGAAAGCAGCAGCGACTGCTGCGAGGTCGACGAGCCGACACAACACGTTTACTTTTCAAATTGAAGGAATGGCTATCAGGATAACAGACAACTCGACGAGATTTTCGCGCGACGACGTTTTCGTCGTCGGATAAGCTCGATTGATGGGCCGTACGTAGTACGTCAAGAAGCGAGGAGCAATTCAATGCCTAGGTGCTCTGTACGAGTAACCCCCCCCCCCCCCNCCCCCCCCCCCCCCTTCTCTTTCTCACCCTTTCTTTCGCCTCCACTCACCCTCCAACTCCCCCGACTCCCCCCGACATCTCGTGCGCGGTGGGGAACGAGACTCTTAATTTTTTGAGCTTACGAGCTGGCGCGCGTCGAGGGATCGCTAAGCACAACTCGACGCCACTTGTATACGACCTGACTTTCGATGGGAGCAGCTTTTCGTCAGGTGCTTCTACTTTTCCCTGCATGTGCGCGTGGATTCATCGAGTGAATTTTAGCGCTCGGACAGGCGAGGCCGCATGCGACATGTGCGCCCGAGCGATCGCAGTTTCTCGATCGAGTCGAGAGCGAGTTTGATGCAATTGGGGAAACAGCAGCAGGAGCAGTCGGCGTACGCGCGTATCGGTGCTTCCCCTTCGCCATCACCTGCTCATTAGCGTCGTACAGCATTGCAACGTGCGTTTGGCCTCTGCAGCGAACGCCGAGAGATTATTTTTGGATGGCCGTCGGTCCGTGAAGATAATTTTAGGTAAAAGCTATACGCGTCTGAATTAGAAGAGTACATTACAGACGGAAATGCGCACCTATAAAAGAGTCGGACAGGTCTGCCAAGAGTTTTATCAAATGCGCGTTTATATGAAAAAGCCGTGATGGCGTTGCGATGCAAGGCATCGCTCGCTGCACCTACATCAGCCAGAGCTCGAGAAAGAAAGAGAGAGAGAGACACGTAAGAATGTGTGCTTACACCTACCGCAGATATATTAAGCATCCGGAGAAACGCGTCGCTCGGTGCATGCTCTCGAGCTACGAACGAGCAGTAGCTGCATCGTATGCGCGCCTACATACGTGTGGCTTCGCGAAAAAGAGACGAGTCGACGCGCGAGCGTGGATAAAGTCGCGCCAGTAGCTGCTGCTGCCGTCGCCGCTCCGAAATAAACGCGGATCGCATGTTCGTGTATATATATACGCGGCTCTGTGTAGTAGCTAGAGCACCGACACCGCCGCACGCTACACAGTGCCTTTTCTTCGTTTCGCCGCATGTATAGTATAGCGCGCGGCGTCGAGCGCCTATCGATTTTACCTCCGCGCAAGCCGTACATACACCTCTATATACGTACACACGCTACAGAGACTCGTTGCTATATGTGCGCCGAATACACAGATATTGTACGCGTATATGCACGACGACCGCATGCACTCGCGCACTCGCTACTTTATGCACGTGGCCTCCAAAGCTTACGATACGAAGCGCGATTCCCACCTACGGTGCTGAAAAATCCGACTCGAGCTAGCTCTTCCGATCTTGGTTTATTCCTCGAGTGGCCAGCTCGTTCCTGTATCGATGCAGCAATGCGTTTAACTGCACAAACTCAACAACTTGCATCTTAATAAGCCCTTCAATTGTTTATCCTTTCGGCCTTATTCAAAATTATTCATTGCATAGTCATCTCTAAAAGTCATCGATTATGTCTTGTAATATTTGTATGCTTCTATTAAATATTAATTCAATGTTTCATATTTTATTTAGGATGCCCAAATACCTCGGACAATGCGCCAAATACGACTGACGTCAATAATTATTAAATTACAAATATTCAATTCGCTTTTGCATGTGTATACCATCGATTTGACAAATTGTACTTAATTTTTCTCCGATACATGAGTTTCTTACCCTTCATTCTCTAAACTGTTTTATTAAATTGAAATAACCATTCAAGCTCGTGATCGAAACTTAAAAATAATGCGAACAAGATTTTAATTTTTTTAATTTTATTTATAAATCATATTATCAAATTAAATGCTGAAGTTTTGAAAAAAGTACTAGTCCATAGGGACATCTCAATAAATCAAAAATAAATTTGTTATCATTATTAAAGGGACCTCACACGTCCAAACTACAAAAACATGTTTTTTTTCAAAATTTTATTTTTAATAGAATCTAAAGACATATTTCCATGAAACGTGTTACATATATTCACAGTGTGCACGTGGATGAAGGGGATAGCAGCGCTGGCGTCGATTTTTACATGTGCTCTTATGGAAATGACTTCCAATTATGCCAGCGGCGCTCGCCAAACTAAATTTCTCCTCATAAGAAATAACATGGGAAATACATCCAAAGTGAGGGCATCACGGGTGACGCACAGAGCTAATACTTAATTGGCCTTAAACTGTATGAAAACAAATTTTCCAAAATTTTTCAGACTCACAAGGAGAGCTTTTCAAGTGAGGGTCATGGATTTGCTCCAAAATTTTTTTGCGGTACCCGATACTGAAGCTCCCTGTTCTTAGTTTGATCCAATGGGCCCAAGGAGCAAATCCATGACCCGCACCTGAAAAGCTCTCCTTGTCAGTGTTTGCTACAAATATTAAAAAAAAAAAACAAAAAAAGAACGCGGCCCACGTGATTCAAAGAAAACCATTAATTTTATCGTAAATTTTAAGATAATAAACTGCTCATGTCACTGCTCGGAATGAACTAAAATGAAAAACATCGGTGGAAAAATAACGAAATGGCTTCAGTTTTTCAAGAAACAAAATTTTTTTGGGAATTTTTTATAACTCGAAAAATATTGTGTTGATTTTCTCCATTTTAGTTCGTTCTGAGCAGAAGCAAAGCATTAAATTAAAATTTCAGAAGGATATAATTTCTTTCAATCACGAGGGACAACTAGAAAAACGTTGTTTCGAGAAAACAGTTGTAGCAGACGATACGAGACCACAAAAAAACTAAAGAAAAACTTTTCATACAGTTTCAGACCATTAAAGTATGTGTAAAAAGTTTGATTAAGATATGATTTTTTTATCCATTGAAAATAAACCTTTGAATAAACCTTTTTCGTACATTTCAATTATTTTAATAGACACAGGTTGATCAAATATTGAAGCGAATATCCAAAAATTTATGAAAAAACTATCAATGGAAGAATACTCGCAATTTTTTTGGTTATTAATCACAGTCCTTATTTTTAATTTATTATGAAGTAATGAATGTATACACGGAGAAAATAGTACAACAAATATTGTTAGGATTCACAGTAAAAATTACTATTCTAAATAGTAATGAGGTGACATGGATCTATTATCAGGAATTTTGATAATATTAAAAAAAATATTCTTAAAGGTATTAAATATTCTAATAAAACTCGGTACAATAATTGCTATAGTGTATAGTAAAAATTTCACTGTAGTAAATTTTATTTTATAGTTACATATTATATGTTAAGAAACATAATACTAAATAATATGATCTTAGCAAATGTTGCTGTACAAGCACGAAAAAGTACACCTTGTATAGCAAAATTTGCTATGCGTACAGTAACTTTTCTTGTGTGAATGAACTTCCAATATCATGGCTAGATGTCGCTTTGCATACCCGCAAGTGGCTAAAATTTGAACCAGCTTACTATATATAGAAGATGAAAACGCAATGATCAAGCTTACTAACGTGTTATACTATATGAGCGTGCGTTTAGTAGTATTATTAAGTTATTTAGATTAGGTAGGATTAAAATACAGCGAGCGTGCGGTTAGAGTTTGATACGACTAGTCCCGAAAATAATAAAATTTCCAAAATTGTCATTCGAAAAATACACCTTCAAACCTCCAATGAGATCAAATCAATCGATTAATGAAAAAAAATTTTTATTCTAAATTTCATTTACCCACGGAAAATTTAATACAGTTTATATCAATGATTATTAATCTGTATAAGAAAAGTTACTATTCAAACAAGAAACATTACTACTCATAATATAAAAATTACTGTAATAAATGGGAAATTTTGATAGAATTCAAAAGAATAAATTTTTCCTACATTGAATAGTAAAAATTACTAAAATGTGTCGATGTCACCTCTACTAGATATTATAGTAATTTTTACTGTGAATTCTAACAATATTTATTATATTTTTTTCTCCGTGTAATAACATTATTTTTGATTTATATTTTCAGTGTTTTGTCCAACACCCAAAAGAGGACACGCTCTCTCTCCCTCTCACACTCTCTCTCTCTCTCTCTCTCTCTTCTCAATTACCTTCGACAATCACTCCATATCCCAATTCATATCCCTAGTATTTCAAAAATTACTTGATAGAGACATGGCGGACAGCACATACCTACCACAAAACAATAGATTCTATTCAATTCAATCAGCAGCATTCACTCATCATACTTATTACGCACTGTTTTTAAACACATACTTTAGCACTACTTCTGCCTCTGTTTTTAACTGATTCTCTTCACTTCTCATCTTACCATCATCATCAGCTTTTCATTTCATTCCACCTCATGCAACACTGCGCTCTATTTAAATATCATACTAAAGTAAATATCTTCAATGTACTATAAATTATTGTTATAAACAATTGTACTTTTGTAAATATTGTAAATTGGGGTTTACCCTGTGGCAGAATAAAGTCTTTAATCAATCAATCAATCAATCTCTCTCTCTGTAAGTACGATAGCACGCACGTCTTTTTCGCTCTCTGTTTTTGGCTTTTTTGTACTGCTTTCGCCTGGCCTCGGGCGTTTTGCTTACTGGTACTTGCGCACTCCTATTGCAAGCGGCAACTGCAGTTGGTTTTTTAGCACTGTTGTTCCCCTTGTAAAATTGGGCATAGAAGGTTAGTTTTTTGGATCGATCAAGAGAAATCCTAAACGTCCACTCTCATCATCACCTGACTCTGCTGCCGAACATTCTCAGAAGACCGTTTGCCGATCTCGCAACATGTTAACATCAGATAAGAATTTTTTTCATTTTCAGGTTGTCAAGCAATTTGCAATTCATAAATAACTAAGCAAATAAACAAAGAGCTGTCATACATTTGTGAAGCTAAGTTCGACTGTGTCGCCAATTTTTGGAAGAGATGTTGATGTCGAGCAGAGTTATTCTATATTTTACTCATAGAAAATTTTTTTACGTTCTTGCTTTCCCAATTTTTCTGATTTCGATTTCTAAAAAAATATTATTTCCGAGTAAAAATATTTGATATAACTCTCCCCTCGATCAGTTGAGTTACTGGGGTTAATCGGCCGAAAATGCCCCTTTCAACAGGTAAAAATCAAAAAAACATCCAAACATCATTTCTGAAGAAAATAATTTGGTATAACGCTCCCCTCGATCAGTTGGGTTACTTGGGTTACTTGGGTTACTTGGGTTACTTGGGTTACTTGGGTTACTTAGGTTTCTTGGGTTACTTTGGTTACTCGTGTTACTCGATCGAAAATGCTCCTTTCAACGAGTAAATGTCAAACAAATATCCTCACATTATTTTTTCGTAAAAAGTTGGATATAAGCCTCCCCTCGATTAGTTGGGTTACTTGGGTTACTTGGGTTACTTTGGTTACTTGGGTTACTTGGGCTATATGGGTTACTTGGGTTATATGGGTTACTTGGGTTATATGGGTTACTTGGGTTACTTGGGTTACTTGGGTTATCAGGGTTACTTGGGTTACTTGGGTTACTTGGGTTATATGGGTTACTTGGGTTATTTGGGGGTTACTTTGGTTACCTGGGTTATCTGGGTCACTTGGGTTATCTGGGTTACTTGGGTTACTTGGGTTACTTGGGTTACTTGGGTTACTTGGGGGTTACTTTGGTTACCTGGGTTATCTGGGTTACTTGGGTTACTTGGGTTACTTGGGTTATATGGGTTACTTGGGTTATATGGGTTACTTGGGTTACTTGGGTTACTTGGGTTACTTGGGCTATATGGGTTACTTGGGTTACATGGGTTATATGGGTTACTTGGGTTACTTTTGTTATATGAGTTACTTGGGTTACTCGGCCGAAAATGATTCCTTTAACAGGTAAAAGTCAAACAAATATCCAAACATTATTTCTGAAAATAATTTGATATAACGCTCCCCTTGATCAGTTGGATTACTTGGGTTACTTGGGTTATATAGGTTACTTGGGTTATATTGGTTACTTGGGTTACTTGAGTTATCTGGGTTACATGGGTTACTCGGCTTACTTGTGTTACCGTGTTGCTTTGGTTATTTGAGTTACTTAGCCGATAATGATTCCTTAAACAAGTAAAATTCAAACAAACATCCAAACATCATTTCCGAAGAAAATAATTTTTATAACTCTTCCCTGGATCAGTTGGGTTACTTGGGTTACTCGGCCGAAATGCCCATTTCAACAGATGCGAGTCAAACATCATATCTCAACATCATTTGCTGAAGAAAATGTCGTTAAGTGCTATATTATTTAGGTTACTGTATTGGCTTGCAATTTTATAGTTGAAACAATAACTGAGCTAGGTCACTTTGGTCTTTTGCTTTGGTTTGCAGTATAATTATTCGTTTGAAACACGGGTGGCGTTATGTGGATTAATGCTTCTGTTAGCGTTTATTCGGATAATTATTCGGATAGCATTTCGAGAGCGGGGTGTATTGGCATGTGAGGTAAGTTGGCAAAATGTCATGTTTCTCCTTATCAGTTACTCGAACCAAGATGGTGCCATTGCATATAAATACTGCCTATTATGGTGTTAGCACTACTGATAGAATTATATCCATACAACTTAGTGATATGGAGAAATATACATTTCTGCCAACTTACCTTACATGCCAACACACCCCGTTCTCCCCTATGAAAAAAAACACAAATATTCTTCAAACTCTAACATTTTTAGAATTTTTAATACAGTTTTTCCGTACAATTTTCGTATTTATGTTTTGAAGGTTTTGGATTTCTCACCCGAGCGCCATCTTGTATTTTTCTCAATACTGGGTCTCCTTGCAGTAAAAGGGCAACTGCGAGCCCGTCTCAGCAATGTGACAGAATTTGTTTGCTCGATTAAGGAGAAACAAATTATATTTTTGGCAATATTAACATTTCCAAGCAAAGAAAAAAACTTCAACTATCATTAGGCATATCGAGTATCGTGTTTCAAACCATACATTTTTTATCATACCCAAAAGTTCCCTAGGTGCGCCATAACAGGCGGTTCTTTTTTACATACAAAAATTCGGTACTCATTGACTCGATTTACAAAATTTCCAGAAATATTTTCATTTTCTTAATTTTTCAAATACAAACATGTTTTGATAAATTTATGTAGGGGAGAGCGGGTGTGTTGGCATGAGAGGTAAGTTGGCAAAATGTCATATTTCTCCTTATCAGTGACTTGAACTGAGATGGTGCCATTGCATACAAATACTGCCTATTATGGTGTAAGCACTACTGATAGTATCATATTTATACAACTTAGTGATATGGAGAAATATACATTTTTGCCCACTTACATCACATGCCAACACACCCCGTTCAAAATTTCGTTGAAGAAAATGTTTAAAAAATTTTCCTGCACATAAACTGCCATGCAAAGTGATTCACTCTTCAGAGTTGTAAGGACTTTTTTTGTTCACGAAATTTTTTCGTACATTAAATATTTTCCTGAAAATTTTTTTGATAATCTCGTTTTAGAAATTTCGAGTTTCCGTTCATGAAAATTTTTCGTACTTGAAATTGTTGACAGTTAAAGTAAATGTTTTGAAAAATTTTGTTGACCAAATTTTCGTGTACGAAAATGGTCGAATCCATGAGTATTCATAAAATTCCCCTGAATTTTAACGCTCCCAAAATTTAACGCTCTTTCAGAATCCTGGCTTGAATTGAAAATTCAATGATTCGATAAAAAGTTATGATTGTTTTGAACAAAAAATAAAAGTAAAAAATTGTGCGAAAAAACGACTTTGAGAGTTTATTTCGTACTGTTGCGGTAGATAACTCAAGATATAATCATGATCAGAGGCGATCATGGGTGTAGAAGTACCTTAGGAAGTTTTAACAGATCTTTCCAACCACTTTTTTTAACAAAAATGACATCCATGAAGTAAAATGTCAATAAAAATGTTAATAAAAAATAATTTTTGTATATATGAGTAATAACTCATATTGAAATAAAAAAAAACATTTTCGTTCTCACGATGTAATATTTTCAGCCGCTCACGTGGCAGGGTCGTAATGTGAACTGACTATATTCACAAACACTACAATCTATGTTCTATTATTGAAAGTAAAAAATACGTAGATGCTGCTACAAAAGATACAAGTAGCTCGAATTATGTACAGTAAAAATTAGAAAGAGTAAAATTTTCAATGAACATGATTCTATTATATTCTATTATGTCTCAACATCTAATATTGTTTAAAATTTAAATATTTCATAGATATGCCTTGAAATATTCTTACTCCTCCAACATTTCTTACAATTTCTTTGAAACAATCTAAAACCGAGCGAGCCTTAGCGATCGAGGATTGGCCCTAGTATCTCGATGAACGGTCGAAATTATGGAATTATGGAAATGGACCTAAAGTTTTTGTTTGTTCGGGGATAGACAGAGAGGAATAGGGAAAGAGTGCGTGTTTTTGCGCGTGAGTGAGTGAAATACCGTAACTTGAATTTTCTACATGCAATGGTCAAGCCGCGAGTTTGGTATAATACGCCAGACTTCCTCGGTGGGCTGACTTTTTTTTAATTGTAACGTGCAAGTTTGGAAAAAATTAGCGTTAAATGTTCAAAATATTTAAAAAAATATCATAAGAAGTCTGGCAAAAAGTTGTCGTAGAGAGTCTGACTAAATTTTGCATGCGCCAGACTTGAGTCACATGAACTGACAGCCTTCTATGACAACTTTTTGCCAGACTTTTGCCCGACTTTTTTTTACACGGGTTGTCAACGTTTGATCATTTTTAATAAATTACTTTATCATTCACATTTATTGTAAATATGGTGTTAAAGGAAATACGAAAAATTGTATGCGCAACATAGAAGGTAAAATGAATAGATAAATACGTTGTTAATAGTTTAGATTTTCACGCAGGATGTATCCAGTAAAGTTCATTTGATTTTACTTCAAAATTATGATAAACACTCTTGATTTACTTAGTAGTTTGCTTTTTTCAAAAAGTTTAAAATGGAAAAAAGATATAAAATCTACTTACTTTTGTATTTATATCTTACCGTACATGTTTTTCAAGGATGTACAAAACTCAGACTAAATTTGCTAAAGAACTATTTAAAGGTCTCAAAAACATCAATAAAAAAGTTTACCAAAAGCATTATTGAAAAATATTTGATTGACATCTCTATACACTTGATAAAAAGCATCTAAAAATTTTCATTTCTACTTAAAGTCCAACGTTCCTTTAAATTATTAATATTAAAATTAATAAAATCGCATATAAAAATGAATTTTTATTAAATCCTAACACTCAATTAAATATTGCGACATGCAACTACCGGGCCTCTAAATTCGCCCTGCAGCGCGTTGCCGTCGAATAGTATATTACGTGCCTAGGGAGCGAAAAACTGGAAAGCCTCAGAGCACGCGTAATTATCGTCCGAGGCCACTAATTACACGTACTCTGGAACTTTTCTGTTTTTCGCGGCCTAGGGCAGTAATATACTATTTATTTGGGATCTACCGGGCCTTGACGTGTCTCGCAAAGAGGTTCGAACCTCTCGCCGAATTGGGCCCGCTGCAGGTGAGGCCGTCACTCCGTCTTGGGTCTTTCAGGGCTCGGAAAACAATAGGCGCGACTTTCGATAAACTCAATACTTAATATGTTAAAACTAATTTAGGGCTTACTTCGTCGGGCGTTCTGTGCCCGACTCTGGGCCTTATCTTGCCCACATTCGTCGCGCCGATTATGGCTCGGCCGACAGCCTCGCGTTCGACTCATACTTACTCTTGCCTATCGCGAACACACTTACAACTTACACCTTACACCGAGTACCTTACAACTGTTCCTCGCTGATGGCCGTCGTTGCTCGGGCCCGAATCCAAGGAAAATCACAAGCCAAGTCCAGGCTTCTCTCGGGCAAAACGGCCAGCCCTACTTATGGCCAACTAATTGATCCTCCCTCGAGCGAACTCACAAGCCCACACAGGACTTGACAAGTTTCTTTAACGAACTTCACTTACGTGGGCAATCACAAGCCCAAATCACACCCTCACATTCACGGGAGAACACACGCCCAACACAAGCTAAGCCTCAGGGCTCTTTTCACACTCAACTTGATTGCTTTTTGTACAATGCGAACACGCAACAGACGAAAAATCATGTTTTCGCGATAATACGGCTACTTACTCAATTTCTAATTCAAAACTCATCTAAAAAAAGTAACTGAGCACTGTATTCAATAGGAAATATCCTCAGCTTTCCGAAGATGGTATCAGTTTTTTTTTAAGTATTCAATTTTTACCCCGAAAATCGCGATCAAGTAAGCCGAGCTTAATGTATCGAAAAACTCGGTACGGAAAAAGTGATCTTTGAGGTTTATTTTTGTTTTTTCTTGTGAAAATTAAAATTATCGGAAAATCTGACTGCACCATGAGAAAGCTGAGCAAAATTTCTATTGAAATCTTATATTCCTTTATTTATTCAGTCAAAGTCATTGCGTGGCTTGCTATAATCGAAACTTTCTCATAATTAGACTGAAAAAATAAATGAAGATATAGTTTCGCTAGGAAATTTCCTTAATGTTTTATCACGATTTTCTCGATGAAAAAAGCATATTTTGAAAAATATAATAATACTATCGGAAAGCTGAGGAAATTTTCTATCAAAACATCTATTACAGTGCATGTCCGTATTACTGGATTTTAACATGTAATCAAATGTCCAGTAACAGGGTAATTGAAGCTTATGTCTTGGCACAGTAATATGTGTTTTTACCCTAGTCAGTTACTTTTTTTAGATGAGTCTTGATAATTTTCAGTGACTTAGAAATTGAGTAAGTAGCCGTATTTACGTGAAAATATGACATTTCATCCTCTAAACCACAAAAGAGACCAAAAAAAATACCCATCTTCACATTGCATGTTTACGCATTTTTTCTTATTCCTAAGACCCCTAGGAACAATTTCCCGCGGTCCGGACTCGTGGGCAAGCAAAAAAAATGTTACCGTTTTTTGGTGACGTAACTGCATTTTATTTTTAGATTTACCGATATATGCACGCATACTGAGCTTCAGCGAGAAGAAATAAATCAAACTCATATTCTCTCATGAACTGTAATCTATCATCTATTCAAAATCAATTAGTACAAGTTAATTAACATCTTTGTTTAAAGATATTACCAAGAAATGATAAATGATTTGTTAAATATAAGATACAGTGCAAGGCATTCCGTAAACAAAAATACCTTTAAATATCGGTGGAATCCTGTACGATATTTTATCTTAATTATTAAAATATAGAAATAACGTATGTGAGGGTCTATTTTAATTCATTTCAAAAAAATATAGTTGAATCGTAGAGAATCAAAAAGTTGATTTGCATTGAATCCCGTTATGAATCGTGCAAGCGCGCGATGTCTTCGAAATAATACGCTGTCGGTTATTGTCAAGATTTTCGAAGCAAATAATCATTCAAGAGTTGGTTGTAAAAATTAGTTGATAGGATCATGAATTATTTGATTTTATTTTCAAAGTATTTTAACAACAACATTGTAATTTAAACGATGCCAAACGGCTACTGAGATTAATGATGCACTAACAACGTTACGATTTCTATTGACTTTTTATTTAAATTTGATTAATTCACTGTCATTTTCTCATTTTCATGGCGATTTCACGTAAGGCAAAGCAACATTTTATCAAGTATCGACACGATCGTCTACATGAAGAGATTTTCTTTAACGACCGCATTTTACGTCTGCATAATTATTCATCTGATCTTTGGATAACTTTAAATTGACTGCTCGCTCGTTGGTATTTTATATCAATTAAGTTCAAGTGTGCCACTGCTTTTTTCGCCAGAGTAATTGCATCAGTAGCGCGACGATAGATCATGTATGCTTGGCTCGTCGCATTATTAATCTTCATAAAAAGTATTCATCGATTTTCCGTATAGTCCTTGCTGAGGGTTTTTATGCAGAATCATCGAAGCGCGGAGATAAGCTTGTATCGATCGCGACCGCCTAAGTTTGAACTATCGTTTCAAGTTCGATCATGTATGTCGTCGTCAGCAAAGCAGAAAAAAGTGCAATCAAGGGTCGACTACATTCGATCTCATATTTTTTAATTCTTAGAAATTTAACCAATATATGATAGCTACGAGAGCACGAGCGACTTTTCTCATCAACCAGTTGTGTCATTGGAATTCGATAGTGAAAAATTTCGGGCGCACGATACTCGGAGGCGAAAAAAAAAGAAGTTGTTGGTGTCCCAAAAGACTCGTCGGTTTCAGTGTCAAGAGAGAATGGAGTAAAGTCAGGCAGCATCACGAGAGGACTCGCGAGGCAGGCGAAATTGGCCGAGCCGCTGCAGAGCGACGCGAGTGCATCGGTAGCAAAATGTCATATAAAGGAAGAAGAAAACGTCGCGCGCAAAATACCGCGAGCGGTGCGAGCGGCAAAAACGCCGAGGTCCCAACACGTAGGCCGGTAGTCAGGCAGACAGGCACAGAGTGCATTTACGTAAGTATGGGTGGCGCGCGGTGCACACATTGTGCAGTGCCAAGAGGAGAGCGCGGAGAGCTCGGCGAGCAGCAGCACGAGTCGTATACGGCGTGAGGCCACTGCCTGCCGTATACGTATACGCAGTAAGCGACGCGCGAACGAAAATATCATTAATTCCGGCCGAGCGCGCCGAGGCAAAAGCGACGTTGCCGCGCAATCCATCTCTCGAGTCTCGACCTCGCTCTCTCTCTCGCACTAACACACACACACACACACACGGCCCGAGCACTAGACATTTAACTCGCACACATACCTACGGGCACGTGCACACCGACGGACGCGAGAAATCCGCTTGGCCGCATACAGCTCGCAATGTATTATGTACTCTTTTTCTCTCTTTCTCTCTCTTACTCTAGCTGTCTTTGTCCGACAGCCTCGTCGTCCCCTCTCACCGGAGCTCGTGCAGCCGCTCGAAAGTCGATGTGCTGTGGCAGCAACACCGCCAAGCAACTCGAGAGCTGGAAAGTTCCCAGGCGAAAGAGAAACAGAGAGAGAGAGAGAGAGAGAGAGAGAGAAACTGAACTCGCGCGTGCCTGCGCGAAACTGACGCAAACGAGCCGAGACCCGCGCACACCCAAAACGACCCTCTCGTAACTCCCGAAATAATGGCCTCAGGCCCCTGGAACTTTTTTCACAACCAAGAGGACCATTTCGCAGTCTTGATTCTCGAATTTCCCCGCGATCTTGTGAAAACTCGCCGAGTTATGCGACTTTTTCCGTAAGCCCGCTCGGCCGAGCGCTACTGCCTCGGACGCTCCATTTTTTGCACCTCACGACCTGGTTATAGTAATTATTGCACATTTGACTTCGTAGTCAACTTCGCCGGGGCTTGATCTTCATTTTGGTATTCATTTTTTACCATTATTTTTTTTCATTGGGCAATTATCTGATTTTAACGCGTCTAATAAGCATCAACAACCCATTTTCAATAATAATTGTTATGCAAAACTTAATCAAATACTGCCAAAATGATGTCAGAGCGATTACCTGCGTGATCCAACAAAAAATTTCGCGGAAAAATATTAAAATCCTCTTGAAAACGATGATCTTTAATAAGGCTTGATCAAACCTTTGGCAATTATACTTGCTTTGATTCTTGCTACTTATTGTTCATGAAAGTCTTTGATATCAATAATACCACTAAATGCAAGATCAATTTGCAAACTACTTTACGTTGAATTACCTTTATACCAAACAATAAAGCCATCGGTAAAAAAGAGTTATTTTGAGTACAAGTCGATACTACCGCCATTTTGTGTCTGCTTTTTTCATTGAAAGAATTAAAAAACTAACGATGTAGATTCGGTGATAAATTTGCTCTCTAATAACATCTCTTGTTCATTGATTTATAGATCTACCAGGTTCATGTTGCTCGATGCTAGACCAATGAGCATGACTCGTAATCGAAAATTTGCAAAAATTGACATATTAAATAATCAATTTGCATAAAAGAATAGCTCTTCAACATCAATACATAAGTTTTAATTCATTTTCAAATTTAAATATGTTGAATATACATAATTATTTCACGTGCAGATATTCGAGTGTGAATCCAAAGATCAAGGTAGATCGACTTTCAAGCCCCGATGTTGCTATTGCATGAAAAAAAATGAAAAAAAATGAAAAAAAATTTCAAAGAAAAACGTGCATACATCCGACAATAAAGTGCGTATTGGCGCTTTTAAATATGTTCATAACTTGTTGAAAAAACGATTAAAAACACAGAGTAAGGTAGACTCAGCGCGCTCAGAATTCTACTCTAAAATGACCAATGGATGCTTTTCTAGCTATAACAATAAAATATTTTAAAGATTTTCAAGGGGAATCACAATGAAACATCAATCAACAAAATGATAATAGCGAAGACTTTGAGAAAACAAATCCGAACACACAGACAAAGTGAGTAAACGAGCGTTTGGTTCGGGGGGCTTATCTTCCACTAAATATAAATGCGCGCGCGAGATTCCGGGAGTCTCGCAATATTTATTTCCGAAGACAATAAATATAACGATGCAACGAACAAAGCTTTACATTGCCTCTTCTGATAAAGCTTCAAGTGCAACGAACTCGACGTACGAATTATTGAAGAGTTGCCGTTTTATAGATGAATCATGTATCGAAGAATCTTGCTCTTCGGACGTTTAGTTTGCCATGATCGCGTATTGTTTAATTTTTTTATTTTATCCGCGTGTTATGATTACAGTGTTACAGCCCAAATAAATTTGAAATAACTAGGTTATCCGGAAAATTCATTGTAAGCTGGTAATTATTAAATCTTAGAAAATAACTTGCCATGACGCAAGTCGCTGTCAGCAATTTTGGCTCTCTTTCACGTGTTTTAGATATACGCCGACGCTATGGTTTTCATTTATTTTATTGAAAAATATCATCGATCGAAAACGGAAGCTAACAAATCTTGGCAAACCGTGAAAATTTGGAGTCTTGGTTCACGTGCGTCGGCACAATCACGCATTGGCAAGTGTTATAGAGTTCATTGTTTTATGTAAAGTTACGATCAATCGAAATAACGTATGATTATCATTTTCTAGATTATCATTTTTATAAAGACGACGCTACAATGAACAAATGCTGTGGTGTAAGAACACGAATAGAGCAACATTAATCCATATAGAAATGCGTAAATTCGCGTGTACTACTTTGAAGTAGTCGAACTAGCCGTAAATCTGGTAATGGACTATTAAAGATCGGGCAGGTGAAGGGGTCGTCAGAAGTACGCTCATAAAATCAAAGTGAATCGGATGATGCAGCTCTTGGACACGATCTCATCATGATTATCGATGAAAACGGTATGTGCGAGAGGTTGAAGCATCAGCTTCCTTCCGCTCGGTAAAATGAATATCCGATTATTATGCCGACGTCTACTTTGCTCAAGTCCGCTTAAATACAGTTCGTAGGCCGAGTCGAAACTTACTCGATCAACGTTACATGTTCCCATTCAAGTCCTTTTTTCCGTCGAGATTTTCGTTTTCGTAAGCGGTCGAGTGGCTCCTTGCGCATCTGCTACTTATCGCGCGATTCAAGTTGTGCATAGACATTTGCTTTGGCACTCGTCCGCGACTCGATTCTTTTGCTCTCGGAAAATTTGTCAATTAATATTTGCATCTTTGTGTCGACTCTCCGGCACGCACGGTCGATCAGTCGCGCAAACGAGGGCTCGGTGTTGGATTTGGGAGCGCCGCGACGCGTTCGAGCACGTATAAATGCGCAACGCACCGTGAAGCAGCGATGGGTTATTAGGCAAACATGAGCGCGCTATTATCGAGCTCATATTTAAATACTTATGAATAGGCGTGCGAGCTGAGGCTAGGAAGAATCGCGATGCAATCACGAGTTGCATTACTGCGTTATAAAGGCGTCAGATCGCGGCTCATGCTGCATACGTAGCTTTATTAGCATAAGAGCACGTCACGCGAAGTCGCTCTGATTCTCGACTCTATGATTCGTCGTTCTCGTCGTTGAACGCAGCAGCCAGGCAGATCGATCCTCGGCAAGTAGAGATCGACCTTATCTTTTTCTCACTGCGAGCTGCAATTGCGAGTATATAGCTGTAATACGCATAAGCCGCCAGAGTTGCCGTTGTCTCTCGTCTCGCTCGTCTCGCTCGTCTCGTATAGCATAATATGCGAGAGAATCGTGCTGCTCGCTTTGGGAGCATTGAAGCGTGCAATATTCCCCAATCTGTAAGCATCGGCTGTGGCGGCGGCCCCCTTTTTACCTCGTTACAGCCGAGCAAACTCATCTCTCTCTCTCTTGCTGTGTCTTGGCGTTCTTTAGCTTATATGCATGCGCCAATATACGTATACAGCACGTAGAGCCCGTATACAAAGCTTTTAGCTTGGCTCGCGAGCGCGTCATCATCGTAAGGAAACGGCCCCGAGGGCTTATTGAGGGGGCAAAGTAGGGGCGCCTATCTCTCTCTCTCTCTCCCTGTCTCCGTCTCGCTCGCACGCGTACACAGCCGCAACAACTTGGAAGGCGAGCTGCGTCCGCGCAGCGCAGCAGCTTGCCTGCACGGCGTGTATACATATAGCTATCGAGAGGGGTCCTTTAAAGACACTGCCAAGCAGCCAGCCAAAGTAGGATTTGCTCGTAAAGCGAGTTTCGGGTCCGCGTGTGCTTGCTGCTGTGGCTTCGCACGATTCTCGAGCCGTGCAACACACACCAGAGATCGGCTTCTACAAAATGGTAGCGACGCACACCGGGATCCCGATACGCATATATACGCACGCACCGCTGATCCTTCGACACGCCGACTCGACTTGGCCCGACTGCGTCCTTATGCTTGCATGATTTTGCTTCCGCGCGCGCCTCACTTATGTTTTCGTTCGCGGATAGCCAAAAGACAGACTAATTCCAACTCGCTTAAGTACTCTCTCTCTCTCTCTCTCTCCATATAATAATGCTTTTTCAAAAAATCCGTTTGCAATTGAACGTATTCGCAT
Organism: Trichogramma pretiosum; assembly: GCF_000599845.2. NCBI lineage: Eukaryota > Metazoa > Arthropoda > Insecta > Hymenoptera > Trichogrammatidae > Trichogramma > Trichogramma pretiosum. Next base: position 480,112 of record NW_019641683.1, read on the forward strand.
CGCATCTTACACATCTGCATGATTCTCTGTAAAGCCACCCCGATGCGGCTCTATCGAACACTCCGTTCACCGATGTAATTTCTCGTTCTTGATACTGACTTTATTGAGCGTTCCTCGGTATTTTTTCTCCCTATTTTTCTCGCACTCAACGTGTTTACCACAATGTAAACGAACTTTTTGACAAGTCGAGAGCAACGATCCTTAAAAATACACCTGTTACAGCTGAACCACTGGCGATAATCTATACAAAAATCGTCAAATTCTTAACGAAGGTTCAGTAAGATGAAGCTTTCCCAACTATAAAGTTGAAAATTCTATCGACGCCTAGTAACATCTGACGCGCAATTACCTCTATTTTATTACAACATTATTTTATCGTGAAATTCAGAAATCGCATTGATGCGTGTCCTACATAAAAAATGTTTCTTTATCTTGTTACTATTTGAGCTTATGAGAAATAATTACATTATTTTGGTGGTGCAATTGCCGATCCACATGTCGAGAATCGAGTCGAGATCGATCGCTTCAACAAACGACGCCTTGTTTCGAAGTGTATAACAAAGAGGAACGTAGACACATGGCTACTCGACACGGAAATTGGCTTTTGTACATTTGCAGCTGAGATATTTCGTGCGTACTCTATCGATCGATCGATACTACGTTTGGCCAGCGATCGGTTCGTTTTTATGTTTGCACATGCATAATACACAATCGCACAGCTAGAGGTGTAGTGCAGTACGCCGAGCTGCTCGAGCTCGCGTGTAACGGAACACTCTCGCGACTTGGCAGTATTCTGCGAGCAGCTCATAAAAAATGCATATAATACTGTGCGCCGCGCTCTCCGCGTACCTGTATGTAGCGGCTGTAGCTGCTGTGTATGCGAGCTCGCGATATGTGTGCATAGGCCATTAACATAGCAGTGAAATAGTTAAGCTGACTTGTGCTCGCTTACTTTTTTTCCTCGCTTGCAGTGCTAACAAAATCAATTTTCGCCTCGGATGTGCAGTGTGCGCGCAACACTTGGAAGCGCGAGCTTAAGCTACCGCCACTGCCGCTGCCGTCGAGCTGTCGTTGTTGAGATGCTGTTATATGAGTCTCTACTGACGTAACTCGCGCGCACATGCATCCATAGACTCGAACATGTGTGTGTGTATGTGTGTGTGCTTGTGAACGAAAACAATGGAAACGACAAAACGATTAAGCCTGTGCAGCTGAGCTGCAATTGTGCATGAGTTATGCATACATACCGACGGCTCGGCGCGTACGATACTTTTGAGCACGTAAACAAATGCAAATAATTCAGCGATGAATAATGTATATAGATATATTCATACAGAGGCTCATACGTCATTCATTATTCTCACCTGTATTAATATCTTACTTGGTGTGCGTTCATTTCCTTGCTCGCATTTGCGATATCGGAATCGCCTCGAGTAAGAATAAGGCTCGATCGGCCACGCGTTCGACATTTCAGCTATGGTAAAATAATTCTTTATACGAGTCGGAATGGGTCGATCCCTTTGAACTTTTGATCTTTCACGAGCTCGGGATACAAAGTCTTTGGGAGCTGCAGCCGGTGCACACGTCGGCAGGCGTTTGCGCGCCTTCTCGAGGCAGATCCAGCAGGCATGTCTATACAGTGTTTCGCCCGCATAGCCGATACAGGCTCGGACAGGCATCGTGCCGTATCGTAGGCTGGATGCGCGACATGTACTCGAGCGAGGCCGTGGATAACGAACGCGAGCCGTTCGATAAGCCGGGCGTTGCCGGCACTATGTGATACGCTTCGTCGGGGCTGCGCGCACGCACACGGGCACAGTAGGCTTGACGCGATGCGCGGCTAGATGCCTACACACGCACACCCGTGATGCGCCGCGCACCGCTGAGACGAGCTACCTGCACTGCATAATGCATCGGGGCCGCGGCGCGAGCTCTGAATTAATAATTGCTCTCGCAAAAGCAGCTATAACGTATATCGTATACACGCACCGAGTCAAGCCGTGGCTGTAGGATTTAGCACGCGACTCTTGCAGCTTCTCCTGCATATCTGCTACTTTTTCACCGGCATTTTTACAGTTGTTCCTGCTCTCGAGCGTCCATTTGGACACCGACGACGTTTATCGCGATTCGCAATTACCATGCGATCAAGCGAGTCCGTTGAGTATAGCAGTCAAAAGGCTTCATTTTTGTTTCCACTTTGACCAAGGTCAAAGTCCAAGGTCAAGGTTTGGTTTTTCATTTCGTTTCATTTTACCTTGAGATGAAGCGCAGTCTTTTTCTAGCCCAATTTTCATTCTTATATCAAAACGCGCTCGATACATAAAAATTGTCTGTGAAATATGATAAAGGACGGAGAATAATCAGTGATTCCGATTGACTTTCATATAAAGGCTTGTAGGCAATTTTTCCTTTTTTGCGTTTCCAGGCTTATGCTTTTCAACAATTCATTTTGTGTGCTGCAATGTTCAGAGCAAACCAATTTAACTACAGCGCTCAGATAATAAAAAAAATAAAAAATAATAATAAGGTTTAACGCGTACTGATGAAACCTCGAGTAAGATGATCAAAGTCACACAAGTTGTCCTGCACAATCTCTCGAGCATACTTTTTTTCATTTCCTCTTATTTATCGCGTTATAGATCTACTATTGAGAATGATCAATGGTTTAAATCACTTGGATCGAGAAAATGGCCGAAACCATTCATTTTCCAAAAAAGTGTGCATCTATCTTGGGAGATGCGTACTTCGAATGGTGCGCTATGAATATTGCGAAAAGTTAGCAAAACCATAATTCACCAGAAAACTGAAAAAAAGAAAAAATGCAATACGCAAAGTTTAAAAAAGCATTGGATAAGGTAAGAATGATCTTTTTGAAAATTTGAAAACAAATTTTTTTGTTTTAAAGTTGCGCATAAAATCCGTTTCGTTGATATAGAAACCAATTCAAAGTACGGAGCACAAGTTTTTACTTTGAAAATCGAGAAATTGCAGATGATAAAGTACGACAGAAATTAAACGAAAGAACAATGTTGGCCGCACACACGCAAGGCTCACGCGCGCAGGAGAGCGTGACCATCCGCGCGCACGCATGTATACTTTGCATCGCTCGTTCTTCTTCCTACATACAATAACCGCCTATATATAGAGAGAGAGAGAGAGAGAAAAACAGAAAAATATAGCCATTGTCTACGCTTGCTCCAAGCTATATTATACGCAGTGAATTTTTTACAGCCCGCTGCCCAATTCATGCTCCATAAAATTTTCCAGCTTAATAAAAGATTAACGCTAGACTTATCACTCTGCAGCATGATCACGATCGTACACGCGACTATGTACTAATTGTTCCGAATCGTGAAAATCCCTTATTGCGTTTCGTTCACGGGCGAGAATGAATTTTGCACAAAACAATGGACAGAAGTATTTATGCATCAAACTCGCTCCAGTTACGGGCATACTATGATTCGGCGCTAAATATTCGACAGCAATCGCGTGCTACACTGATTCTTATCTAAGGTGACCCAAGAGATTCGTTCAAGTTCGCTCGAGCATAACGACGACGGCTATATACAATTATAAATGAGTTTTTACGTAATGATTGCCGATTAAAACATGCAAATCTATATAAATCACGTGCGTTTGCGTATTAATGAGTGTAGCAGTACTCGAAAAACGTTGAAAAAAATAATTGAGCCATCGCCGAGGCGGTCCAAGCAAATATGCGACGCACACGCGCGCCCCAACACATTGACCGGTCTTATCGAGAGCTGTTTGTTTTTTGAGCGACCTTGTGATCTGCCGAGCTTGTTTATCTCTGCAATCGCTCCCTCTGCAGCTGTATAAGCTTTCTCGAATACGACTTTGAGAGAGCTCGAGCGACACGTGCTTGATTTGCCTGATAATTGACCCCAAATTCCGTACGAATTCTCAAATGTAAGAAAACAACACGTCGTAGACTTGTCACCGAGAAATTTTTTTGGTCAACCATAGCTCCTTATCTTGTCACATATTCCAGTCGTTTACATAGTTTAATCACAAAAATTAACTTCCGACTATTATGTAAAGCAAGAAATTGGCGCAACGTCTCTGATTTGATAACATCACACATACACAGGCACGCACGCACTTGTTGTACGAGTTGAGCGAGTTAAAATGCTTATTCTTCGCTCCCAGACAAATTACAACGAGAGAGTTTGAGGGTAATGTACATGAGATCTGGTTAAAGCAAAAGAACGTACTTGAATGAATTTGGGAGCCGCGAAGCTCATAATTTTAGAATATGTGCATCGATCAAATGCGCTGAGAACCTATAAGGATAGGCGCGATAATAGACAATCGACTCCTTCAATACGTACACCAACTTTGAGTCGAATATAAATGCTCGGGAGCTCGAGCCCGTTAACTAACGCGAGCCTCGGAAAGAAACCTTGATGCCTCTTCGTATGCACTCGTTGTACTTTAGCTTTGCAATATCAGTAGTCTTACGGTACTATTTGAATGATGTCTGGGCAAAATGTGTGAGAGATACAAGCACCAAGTTGCGTTTTACAGTCCGAGCAATGTACGAGATAGAGCACTGTGCTATAGCGGCATTATGAATTAAGTGCTATGAACTCCTCGGTCGCATTTTGATTTATAACTTGTGAAAAGTCATAGAATATTTAGAATTATCGTCTATATTCAAAACAAAAATAACCGATAAGCACGCGAAAAACATTAAAATGCCTACTATTTTCGGCCAATATTTATTCTACTTTCATTGTGACACTATCCGACAATTGAGTATTGAAATGATAGATTTTAAGTTAGATAAAGAAATCAGAGAAGACGGTAGAACGAATCATAAACTATTGAAAAGGAGATAGTGAGAAAAACGTATGAAGTTTAAATATAAAATTTGCAGCTCATGCAGTAATGATATAGCTTAATTCGTTAAAAGCTATCGTCATACGTTGAAAAATCATTTGACGGCAATGTATTATTTATTCGTCACTTAATAAAGATGTTTTGAGTTTAAAAACGTATATAAGCCTCGAGAGTCTGGTAAAATTATTGAATTAAAACAAATGTTGCATAATTCATAAAAGTATAGGCGTTTCAACTTGGTCTAAAGTTGAATATATAAATAATAGTTGGCAAGTTTTTAGGTCAAGCCGTTCGAGCGCACGCGAAATACGATCGATAGTTTTAGTTCCCTAAACTCTCTGACTGTCTCTCTCTCTCTCTCTCTCTTCGTTCGCTTGTTCGCTCTCTGTCTCTTGGCTTGGCGACTTGCACACGTCTTTTTATCGCTCTATACGTGTATATTTCAGTGTCTTTTTGGTATTGCGTGGCCTATAGACACGAAAGTTCTGAGATAGCTGCTCGCGCGACTAAAATCGCTGCATTTTTGTTCTCATTGAGAGAAAAGCGTTTGATATATATGCGTAGGTGGCTCATAGGATAACGATGTACAACGAGCCGAGCGAAAATCAAGCGTCTTTTGGAGTCATTTTCGAGCGGCTAAAAGATGAAAAATTAGCCAAAGCATCGGCATGAAAAGTAAGAAGGTAGAAGTGTGATAAGTGAGGAGGAATGTTGTGCCAAGTAGAACTGCAATAGAAGAAAAGTCTTTGCGTAGATAGGCGCATATAGAATCAGTCCATTGTAAATGATTGTCTAAATCCTCGGACGTCTGCCAAGTCACACGCACAATATGCTCAGGGCCGCTCGCGAGTCGCGCTATTATATACGTACGTCGACGCTTGTACGTCTACAAGAGCTGCGCGCATTACTCTCTTTCTTTCCTCTCTTGCAGTACGCGCAGAAACTTGCGGCTCTGCAGGCATCTTTCTCGCTCTCGTATATACATGTACGTAGTATGCTATATAGAGCGCGGCTCGCTCAACAGAGATACGCTTACATGCCTACACTACTGCAGCGCAGCACAGTGCGGTTTAGACGCGCTCGCTCTCGAAACAAAGCGAAAAAAAGACACAGTGAGAAAGAGAGGTGAGAGAGGAGAGAGACTGCAGCTAGCTCGACGCTGCAGTCTGCGGCTACGAGAGTGTATATATATATGTGTGCTGCACAGATCGCAGAGCCGAGCTGGCATTGCACACGAGCAAAAAGTACTGTAGCACGAGCTCACGGCGCGCTGCAGCGTCGAGCTGAACAAAAAAATACGAATAACGATCGGAGCGCACAAGGGAAGGAGTAGAAGAAGAAGAAGAAGAAGAAGAAGAAGAAGCAAAAGAAGAAGAGAAGAATAATCGCATCCTCTCATTCGCATTCTCTCTCTCTCTTTATCTTTTTCTATCCCTGCTGGCACAAGAGCTGCGAGTACACAGCACACACAAGATTCCGAAGAATCCGTGGGTTGTACTCGTTGCGCCACTCGTGCACTACCAAACACGATATGTATTTATCTATAAGCAAGTATATTATATACTTGCAGTATTAGCTCGTTGTTTTATAATGTCTCGAGCTAGAACCGCATCAACTTCCAATCGAGTATTGTACGTACTTATTGTGTTTAATACGACTCCGATGCATATTGCATTATCTTATCTCTCGTTTTTGCTTCATTGCCAGACTGCAATATATACGTCTTCCCGACCTCACGACTCCAACCGATGAAACTTTTATCGCTCGCGATTGTTCCGACTTTTTAATTATACTCTCATGCCCGAGTCATTCGTAATTCAAATACAGCTTCCAAATTTACTCAATTTTTCAACTCTGGGAAAGCAGCCAAAGAATTCGCGATTCGAAAGACTCGTTTTTTTTCGTTTCGCCTTCCAGCTCAAAGTATTGATTGATCGAGACCGAATCGATTTTCAGATTACCTCGCTTAATCTCAAGTTTCAAAAACCATCTGCGGTCGATGAAACGACCGTGGAAATCTACGCTTACTTTTAGATCGGAAATACTTGGATACACAGTTTTCGGCAACAGCCGCGAGCTATTGGGTTACGAGGCAAAGATAGGAAAAAACGTTTCCCGACAAGATCATTTTTTAGCCTGTTATGCATTCATTTTCTCTCACAAAAGTGAAGCTGCAACGATATTCGGGCTTCCACGACGAATTTAAAGAAATCTTAAGTTATGATCACTAGACTAATGAAATATACAATTAATTTTAATTGAGAGATTAATCGTTGAAACCCGCCACGACTCCTTCGCACGAGCGAATAGAATTGCAGCGTAGGCGTATCGATAACGGCTCATTGAGTAATAAACTACTGGAAAGAAACTACCGTCTCTTCAAATTCTCTTTGAATCGACGTGTTTAATGGTGGCTAAATTTACATACTTTTTAGGAAAGACTGCTGTCAAATTTCATAGATTAAGCCCAAAATACTGCTTGTTACTTCTTTTTTTTTTTTTTTTTTTTTTTTTGACAAGATCAACAAGATACATTAACGATAAAACGATGCAATGATTTATTTGTGAAACGTGACCACAAGATCCATTCTAACATTGATTTGATCGATTTAATTTGACGACGTGAAGCTCTTGGAGGCGTGTCATCAAATTCAATGATATAGATTCGGTTACACGATGCAGTAAATCCATCAATTCACAAGCTATCTCACTTCATTTTTCGACCATTTTTCAAGTTTATATAGATATGCTACGATCATCATCGGTAAACACATATAAGATAAATATCTCGCGGCAATGTGTAAAATTAAACATGCGTAATTGTATTAGATGCGAACAGACTTCAGTCCAGTGCATATGCTACTGATGGTGGTAATTTTAACCCATCTCTGTGTGTCTCTCCATTCAGAGAAACCAATTTAAACGCCTTTGTCAATCATACACACAGTAGCATTTCTTAGTTTTGTAAAAATTGATCGAATAATAAAAGTGGACAGTAAATATATAGAGTATAAGTAAAATTAGTGTAAAGGAGAAATATATGAAACAATGAGACAATAATACAAGAGCTATTTATTTTATCTGGAAGAATTTCATGACTGCAATCGAATATGCCACATCGAATGCGCCACGAGAGCGGCAAATTGATACTCCGCCGTCAATACTTGGCTTCGTTTATTTTTTCACATGTCTTTGTTCTTTTGATCTGATTTCGGTGTGCCAAAGACAAAGAGGAAAGAAAAAAGTCTATTTAAAAGACAATTATCGCTACGCGTACGAGTCTAATTTTCAAAAAAAATCAGAAAATTGTCTCGGTCTCGGCTTCGAATCATGTTGCTCCGTAAATTTCCATAGTGAATCTACAGACTGGATGAAAATGATCTTTAAAACACATTCGTATTAAAGGAATCAAGCTGGATTGGATTTATACGCACCAATGAACGATGTGCGCAAGGCTCGCTGGATGCCATTTTGACCTCATATACTCATGATTTAAGGCACATGCATAGCTGCGCTAGTGAGCAAAGAAAAAAAAGCGCGAAAAGACAGAGAGAGAGAGAGAGAGAGAGAGAGAGAGAGAGAGAGAGAGATGAGCGGTGAGCTCTCCCTCGCTCATAAAGACCGTCTCGGCGCAAAGCCTCATTAGGACGGTGGGTAGACTGTTGAGTAAAGGGCGCTTGCCAATGGATAGCTGATATATTGGCCCGACTAACTCTACGTATATATAACCCAACGTTTGTTTGGGCAGAAACACTTGGCGCTCGGTGTTATGTGCGTACTGTGCGGCCGCTCCACGTGCGAGAGCTGCCCAATATACCCAATGCAAAGATGAAAAAAAGAGGGTGGGTATAATGCGTGTATTGCAACGATACACATGCCGAATGGGCTTGTGGTAGATAATTGGATGAAGCTTTCGTGCCAGCTTCTCTTTCTTTTCCGTCAAGTTTCTTGTGCACCCCAAATTCATACTCGGCCTCCAAATTAATTTGTACATTTACCGATTGCATTGAACAATTCAGGCGTACATGAGTTGGTTCACTGAGTGATTAACATACGTTTAATTTTTAATTTTACCGGAATTGCAAAGGCGCAATGTTCTCAAAACGCTTCATAATAAGTTGAATTTTTAACTACTTTTTAAACATTCTCGCATCGCTAGGTAAAAAGTTTCAATCATTCTAAGAGAATAGTCACTATATAGTCGTCGATGTTACTAATTCAATGTGCATGATGATGAAAATGTATAGTGAACAAATTTTTCTAATGCTGAATCATTTTAGTGAGCTTGTGCATACCTTTAACTGTTTCTCTACTTTAAATAGTGAGTCTTTTTAGCGTTTCGTCAGTTATGGCGATCTCTCCTGGGCTAAGCACGATATACTTCAATGATAACCCATCACAACGTTAACAAATGAGTTTCACTTCATTATTTTAAGAAAGAAAATACATTTTTATATGCAAATATTTTGCTCAATTCTCTCGCTATCTTAAAGAGTATCGATGTAAGCTGCGTAATGTGATTTCTTGATGATAAAAAGACTACGAAAAAAAGATCAAACTAAAGTCTGGTTGCGAGGAAAATTATTTTATTTTTATTTAATTTATTGAATGTTTTTCTTGCCATAAAAATGTAAACATTCTGGCATTCAAAGAATAGGTATCTCGAACTCTTTCCTCCAATTAATACTCGACAAGAAATCAGTTCTACTCATTATATTTTGAGTTTAACTCTTTATAAAAAAGGTGTAAGATCTCTAGCCCTTGACAAACTGCAACTTAGGCTAAGCTTGTTTTGAACCATAGGCTGATTTAATACCATCTGCCATTTAAACTTATTTACTGTGCACTACAATTTTCTTTTTGCGTGCAAACGTTTTTTGGCATGTTTAACAACAGTAGAGGTCCGTATAGCTATTAAATAGAACGAGGACGTGCTTCATCATAAACACAGAAGATGGAATCAGACTATAAGCGATGTTCACAGCCTCTAAATCACGTATTAATGTGTCAAGCTCTTGTTTTAAATCCTGTAAAAAACTTTTATTCTTATTAAATAATGGACGATGAATAAAACAATGAAATGAAAATTTACACAAAAAATGAAAGTAATCAATAGGTATAAATTTTATAATTCACATGGGATGATAACTAAACGTAGCTACCATAATAAAACAAGTAAAGTATTTGTGTGTAAGAGTAAAAGCGGAACACGTTATCTGTATCATTTTCAGTTGCAGCCAATAGCAGTGTCAATTTTATGAGAGTAACAGAACCTGAGATAAAACATGAATTGTGTATCTCATTATGAGGTTGAGCTTTTGAAATTTGCTAATGTGGACTAAATTATTTTAATTCGCTCGTTCGCGATGAAATTTTTGAAAAAATACTTGATTTTAAGCAATATTTCGCAGCTTTTGATTCCTGAACGATGACGTGTGTGGCACTGAGGTTTTCGCTTTAAGTATAAGCAGCTAAGAATGCTTGTCTGCAGTCAGGAGTTGAAGAATCGTCGCGACCAAGAATTACTGGATAAAATCTGGCACTGTAGCTGTTTAACGTGGGTTCAAATGGCCTTAACTAAAACAGCTCATAAGTCAGGTGATTTCGAAGCTACAAACTCGAGCTTGGTACCATTCTCCGTGACAAATGGTAAGGATTCGAATGTAAAAGGAATCATCCCTCTATCTGTTGCCGATCAAAAGTTATGACAAGGTGTTTTTTGGCAGCTTTGACGAAGTCGTGAAGGCGCATGCGCGAGTTTGCCTCTCTTTCTCGAAAGTTGAGTCTTGGATCGGTACGAGCATCGCAAAGCATACACACCGACAGGACAGCAGGCGTACATGTGTGTGTGTGTGCGTACGTGTATGTGTGTGTGTGTGTGTGTGGATCACAGGCAGACAGAGAAAGAGAGCCACACATGGAGAGAGCGAGGGGAGATTCGGAGTCAAGTCTTCTGTCCTCGTCTCTCTCATGGCGGCCAGTGGGATTCTCCCCTCTTGGCGCTATGGCTTTGCCACTGCCGCACACGAACCACTCGTTTTATGTAACTACGCTGTGCGCCAGCGAAATTGAATGCTATCCGGCACGTTCACTCGCTTCGTGTATATTAGCGCGAGTCGGCCTCTGCCCGAGCGTTTCTCAGTCTCGTATCGATGTATGCGTGTGTGCGTGTGTGTGCGTGTGTATATACGTACTCGTGTATGTTGTACGTGCATGCGTGCGAGCACATAAGCGCAAAGTAAAAAGAGACGGAGCGACTATATAGAAAGAAAAGAGACAAGCGCAGCAGTGACGACGCTGTGCTATATGTACCTACGCTCTCGTGCTTATATGAACGCGCATTTCTTTATGATACGCGTATATAGATATAGCTCCCTACAGTATTACTAGTCTATGCGGTAGGAAAAGAAGCGGCGGCGGTGGCGTCTTATCGCAGCGCTATTTTTGCCGAGCGAGCACTTTTTTTCTCTCTCTCTCTCTCTCCCTCGCGCACTAATCTACACATACTTGGTGTACATACATAAGCTGCAGCTTTTTGCGCAGCTCTTTTTTCTCGTACGTGCACGCTGGCTGCGCGTTTTGCTCGTTGGACGGACGTATAGAGAGGCCGCGCTGCACTCAATTTGCCCGAACACCGGCGCATAATGCAGCTAGCGACACAGCTGATCGCTGCTCTCTTTTATTAATTAACAGCCGCAGTCTGCAGCGAACTTATGAGTGGGAAATTGCGAATACATCGATTTCCGATAATCGACTCTCGAGACTGCAGACCGTACAGCTAGGCCGCGATGGCCCCGCTCTTTTTCGTTTGGCGCGCGCGCGAGCCGACTAATTACGCCAAGGGATCGGTCCCTCTCCTCGTCGTACTCGTGCAAACACACGCACGCACACCCTTTCGAGCTAGAAACTCGTTAGCTGGTCTCTCGGAGAATCGCGACAAGCTCGCCGTTCCGCGGAGCGTAAAAAAAGTACGACGGCCAAGTAGTGTGCAGTCTTGGACGACGAGTCGGACTCGTTGTTTTTTTCTCCGCCGGCTGTACGTGCGAGCTCGCGCATAAAGAGCCGTCGCGGTCGGCCAAGTTTTAATGCTTCAACATATACGCGTAGCGCTCGATTTTGGCGATGTGTCCATCGATCGAGAGGACGTCAAATCGATAAAGAGCCATATCGGTTGCAGCAGAGCTAGAGCCTCGAGGAGCGTCATCGTTACTGCCTCTCGGGTCTCGGTGCGGCGCCGCAAGTTTTTGCCTCTTTTCTTCGCGCGCCTCGAGCGTTTGCAACTATAAATATATTATACACACACACACTTTGACAGAAGCCAAACACGCGCACTCCAATAGCTATATATGAGCTCGTATATAATGTATAAGTACGTGTGTGGTAGGTGGCTTGTGTTGGCTCGGGCCGCGGCGTTACGCAACGATCGGCTATATCTATCTAGCACTACTCACTCGTCGAGCTCCGACCTTAGGCTGCGTCGCCGTCGTTGCTGCGCTGTTAATAAAACGACTAATGATCCCGATGCCGATGCGTCTCGGCTTACTCGCGACGTTTGGCAAGTAATCCGCGACTGCGAACATGATCGAGTTGCTGCTCATTTTCATCCAACTCTCCTGCAAATCCGCGCCTCTATCGATAAATCGTAGCCCAACAAGAGGACGTATCGTCGTCTCCTTGGCTAGCTATAGCTCTATATTTATAGGACCTATACATGTACAACGACATCATCGCAGCGACCTGCGCAGCGGCACACACACGCACATTACATGTATATACGCAATAAACACAGTGTACGAGCCGCAGACGAGCAAGAGCCCCGCAATTGCCGACTTAATAGCGCTATTCAGCACGCTCGGATGCCCTAAAGAGCGGAAAACATAATAAGAGCAAAGAGTCGAAGCGCAGGGACGATTCCCAGCTGTATTATATACCTTTCCAACTTGATCGTGTCGCATCTGAGCGCGAGCGGCAGCTTCCTCGGATCATGCTCGCCTCGGCCTTCTCTCATCGCTTCGATGATCCCTCGTCCTCGCTCGAGCGAAACTCCGTGTGCGACACCTTCTCCGCAGCTAAACGGCAATTTTACAAAGTCATCGACATCTTCACCGCATAGTACGACTCGGACACGTTTCGTCCCGATGATTGCATTGTTTTGCCAACTCTGTCTGATCAAACTGTTCAAGATCAGTAGTGAGTTAATATTCAGAGTTTTAGAAAAAATTTCATCGACTATATAACGCCCGTGAACGAAACGTGGGGTATTGCGAACCTTGGCAAACTACCAACGACCCGCTATACATACGCGTCAGAACGCAGAAAAAGCTCATCGATTCTCGCTTATACTAAGCTAGAGCAAACACCTTAGAAATTTTATAAACCTTCGCCTGCAATCTCAACGGTACAAACATTATTTGGATTGCCAGTCAATTTTTTTCTTTTTGTCACTTACACAAGTGCGAAATTAACCCTATCACAATATGACAATTTTGGCTTTGAATGCGGTGCACGTTTGCGACAGCCATTTATCGATTGAATTGACAAATTCATCGACATTCACACTGGTCACTGGGAATAACAATATTCCAATAATCGCTGAATTCATTTTTATTATTGTTTTTCACATTGAAACCATCTACTAGATCGTTAACCACTTACAAAAAAATCGACTTCCAAAACGCGAGGAACATTTGTACTTCTGTATTGAAAGGCCATTCACTGTCTTACAATTAGGATATATTTTAATTGCATTTCTTCCTTTTTTATTGCATTTTCTTAAATTTCAAAATATTCATTTTTCACTGATATACAGTTGTTTCTGTTGGTTTGAATTTTTCTTTTCTCGTCCCTTCTCGCGCTTCCTATTTTATAAAAATGCCGTCCTTCATCTGCTGTTATATTCTGAATAATCTATTTGAATTACAATGTTCAGAAGATGTATTTTCCTTTAGAACATGAATGATTATGGTAGCAACCTAGGACAAGGTAATCGGACTTGTAGAACACCCAAGATCAATATTTCCATGATGGTCTTCGACAGACAAGGCTACAGAAGGAAAAAAATAATAAAAAGACCTACGGTAACGGATGCATTTTAGTGAAAAATCAAAATTTTCATGCTAACCCAGTCAAAACTTACCTTTTTCTTCTCCTCGGACAGTTGATTTCTGCTCCGAAATTCATGAAAATTAGTATACGAACTTTTGAAACGAAAAAAGAAAGCCTCGGAGCACGTGCAATTAAGAGCTTTTAGTTATCAGGTTTTCTATTTTTTCTCCTTCTAGGCACGTAATCGAATATTTTGATATTTTAAAAAATGTAAAAGAAAGTTAAAAAAATCCTTTCCAGAAATTATCAGACTTTTTATAAAAATAATGGTAATTATTCCTCCTCTCAATCTACTTCTTTTAAAGAAATCATAAGTTAAGAGGGAGATAGGTTCAGAAAGCAAATTTTAAGCGATTTTTGTGATTTTTTAAAATAAAATAAATGAAATAATACGATTGAAACTAACAGGTCAAATTTATTCAAGTTTCTAACAATATCTGTGGATTTTTCCGAGTCAAAATCTCTTTAAATGGCGGAGTAATGAGCTTTTGTTCACAGCGTCTCAACGATGGAGGTGCATCTGGTGGGACTTTTGGAGGCCGCAAATTTTATCAGAAACCAGCAGATAAGTTTTTTTTTGATTGTTTACATATTTACCTTCAGTATTAGCCACCCAGATCATGAAAAAGTTTAAAATTGAGAAAATGGGGATCATTTGAAAAAAAAAAGATATTTTACGAATTTTTTTACTCTTCGGCTGTACGAAAAAAATGTCTCTTATCATTTTTTTCTATTATTTTCGTGGTTCATATTCAAGGTAATTTTATAACAAATCAGAAAAATTTTGGTTTTTAAAAATTGGTTGATTTTTTGCTGATTTATTTGTCCCACCATTTCCAAAAATGTCGTTTCGAGAAAAACGCGTTTAAAGTTAGCAAAAACGTTTGAAGAATTATAATGTTTTTGATCTAATCTGCTATTTTAGCGTCATATTGCCACCCTTTGTCGACACCCAAAACTTAATTTCGCATCAAAAACTCACATTCAAATGACGGTAGCGCATCTTACTTGCAGTGCCCTTAGGTATGCAGTAAATCAAAATGCATCCCACTTTAAAACTGTACCACACGTGAAATACTTTGAATATGAATCCGAAATTTCTTAAGCTTATTCTTGAATACTTCTACTTTGGATTGACGCAATAATAAAAAAATAATGTTTTGACCCCTGTAAACCTATCTCCCCCCTTAAGACCTGACCCAAAATTAAACCATACTCAAATGCGAAAGCTAGCTATTTAATACTTTATTACTTATTATTTTGATGCCTTACTTACAATTTCTATAACTCATTGTTTTCTCTCGCTCGTCTTTCGAGACAACATTGAATTTAGTGCGATCGAGATCAAATGAAGACGAACCGACCCTATCCTGCTCATAACTGGCTAATTAATGCGAACCTCGGCACGTTGAGTAATATTTTCACGTAAAAAATGAAATAATTTCTATATTTTTCGGTAATAAATATGCGTTCAAAAATTTAGAACGATATTTCCTATAATTTATTCGGTCATATGTCATTTCCTTGGTTTAAGTAAGCTTGTTTGTTTCAGGTGTACCCGATAATTCCAAAAACTCTGCCCGAGACTATCGACTCCATTCCTGTTATCGAGTAAGTCAATTTTTCCGAACTCCACGCTGTTAAAAGATTTTCCTGTCCTCTTTGGGATACATTTTTCTTTAATCATCCAATAAAAATATGTAAAACATTATACTGTTATGTTCCATTATAGAACAAATTGGACTGTTAATAAATTTTCTTTTTAAACATTTAAGTTGGAACATTTTGTTGTGGTACTTCAAAGTTCATAGTTGTTAATTTATTTGTACAAAAAGGGACCATATAAATATTTTGAGTCTATAAAATTATTAATTCATTAAGATCGCAAGCCTAAATTGAATTCAATTTAAATTGTATTAGAATCTTCAACTTTAATAATTTAAATTGCTCCTATACAACAACTATTTTATTGTTTTTAAATTTGCTGATACATTTTTAATTACACTTTTAGTTTTTCTATGAGAATGGAAGTACGAAAATTTATAATGCTTAATATTACTGGAATTATTTCAAAGCGGAAGAGGGGCCTAGTAACGTGTTGCTAATTTAAAACTATGCTTAAAAATTCATTCACAAAACGTTTAATGTTAAAAATGTTTAATTTTTAAAATTACTTCGACACCAAACATTAAGAGTTGTTCAAACATTAGAGATCATGTTCAGATTTTTTAAATAAAAAATTTTTTCACTCAGAATTCCATGTAACTTAAATTTCATTACAGTCCTATATGCTTCAAGAATGTTACAGAAATTGAAGAAGTGACGAAATAGAAATAGAATTTGAATTTAAAAACGTGAAACTTAACACGAATTTATTAGCATTCATGAAAATTTACGATTATTCTCAAAATCAGTTGCAAGATGCGAAATATTGAAGTGATTTTCTCAAAGTAGAATTTTGTGGCTGAAAAGCAAAACGACATAACTCCATTTTTTTTAAATCGAGTTTATGATGGAAATCACCTATATTTAGTGTCCACTTTAAGATATTATTGACAAAACAGGCATATCTTACATGTATTGTTGGATCTAACAATGTGCATAACAACATAACTTCACTTTGCGAAAAACGTGGAGAGGCAGAATGACATAAGTCCATATTATAGGCCGCGTCTAATTAGGCACTCACATGCAACTTTAAACGCGTTTTTCTCGAAAATATAAAAAGTGGAGTTATGTCGTTTTGCCTTTCCACCACAGAATAGTAGATATAGTAAAAAGAAATTTTTTGTGAGCTATTTTACAAAAAAGTTTCATTATGAACGTAAACAAACACAAATCAATGCAAATCAATCAATGTGGTGTACAATGTACATGCGATATATGCCAATAGCTATTATGATAAAAGCACACTATCAAAGCACTGAAGTCACAACAAGGTGATGCATAAAGAATATCTATTACACATGCAATAAAGAGGAAAGAAAACCTCAACAAAGAGTCATTGCAAAGTGCATGTCAACTCAATACGCAATGGTTTCACTCGTGCTTGCAATGTATGCGGAAAAATATTTGCTCAAAGAATTAATTTTAAAAAGCGCGTCGATGCGTCACATAATGGTATTGAGCAGGCTCGTGATGAATATAGAAAAACTTAATGATACTCTTTAAACTCTTTCTATTTAATGCATCACTCACTCATTATAACCTCATGATAATAAAATTGATATTCCAAATTGTATTGAAAGTTTCCTGGTTCAAATTCGAACTGACGCAATCCTTTTTTTGTGCACATTGGATTACAATAATACAGTCAAACCCCGGTATTCGCGGGGATTCGGTTCCAAAATAGTACCACGAATACTGACGCATTGTTCTTATGGGAAACGGGGGTTTCGGTTTCTCGTCTGGCTGAAATGTCAATGAACGAATAAGTAAAACAATATTTCAGTTGATAGTAAATTAAATTTATAATAAATATTTATTGTTTTGCTCTGCGCGTCAAATCTTTGTTCAAATTTTGATAACACTCTGATGATTTTTTAATGTCTTGCTTGAATTGAAAACTGGGATGATTGGATCATGAATTATGGCTCATTTAATGAGTTGTTTTGCATCGGTCCAAATTTTTCCAATAATTTTGTCCGTAAGTACAGGTTCTGATTCTTCATACTTTACAACTTTTTCATCAGTTCCTGAATTCTATTCACCATATTCTCGATTTCATCGATTGATTTTATAGTATAGTAGACTCGTTGACGCCGAATCTTCTTGCTAGAGCAACTTTTTCACCAGCTGCCAATGCATCAAGAATTTATATTTCTTTGGAAATTCCGAACTTTTTTATCGCGCTGTATTTGAAGTGTTTGCTTGAAAAGGGTCTTCTTTGCGTTGGTCCGGTCATAATTAAAAAAAAATTTTTTTATTTTTAATTTTTTTTAATTTCAAGCGTCATAAATGTTAAGAATACGAGAACACAAACCCGCGGATACTGAAGCTGAGCCACAATTAAGCGTACCGCAGATACGAAAAATCGAGAATAGCGAATCCACGAATAACAGGGTTTGACTTCAATCATCATGGTTTTATATTAATCATTTAGTTATGTTTCAGTTTTGTTTGATATTTGCTATGTGAATTAATACATTATAATCTGGAATCTCGATTGTAAAATAGAGATGCGTTAAATATTCTGTAATCTTAGGGTGAAAAATGGTATCTTTATAGACTTGTTTTTGAAAGCACCAGTAATCAAGAGTTGAAAGGATTCACCTTCCATGACCGTAAAGAGTAGTTGTAAAAAATTGTTATTATAGCCCTAGGAATATAATAAACAAGGAGTTTGAAATAAAATTGATATTGAAGAATAGTTTACCTTTCATGGTTTACAATTACATAGAATTAAAAGCATGTCCAATGGGTTCTAAAACTATGATTCACGATATAGTAACTGATTCAGGGCATTGTGAAAATTTTTATTATTTTTTATTAACTTTTTAATTTGATGGTTTTTATAAAATTCTTTTAAAAATTTATCATCGATCAATAGACAATGTATTGGAAAAAATATGAACTCTCACGATCTTAATAATGAGAAAAAATTATTTTAATTGTACAAAAATATTGGGAAAAATAAACTTATAAAATTTTTTTTTTTTTGATGATGTTATATGTATTATGTGCAACGTTTTCATAGGCGTTTGCGTTAAATGTAAATATTTATAACAACGTTCATTGTCTCTAAAGTACTTTCTTTGATTAACCCGAAAAGCATGACTTCCAAACGTCTATTTTTATTTTTCGTAAAATAATGAGCTTAAACTGAAAAAATATTTGCAATATGGCTAAAATTTCACGAAAAAATAACTGGTTTATTTCATTTTACGTTTAACAATGAAATTTACAATAAAACGTAAAGATTCGAGTGCTTCAGAAAAGATGCGTTAACTTAGCTGGAGTCGTTATTTCTCATTGAAATGAAATTTTTTTTAAGCGGAAAATAATTAATACAAATATGAATTAAACTCAAGAAACAGTAACTATTTAAGTCTCAATTCATCTAGTAAAAAATTGAAAAATATTTTAATTAATCTTATACCAGTTATTTTACGTACTTCAAGCAGGGCTGCTTAGCGATTGAGACACGCCATCTTCCTTTGGAAAATGCAAATCAACATAAGCCATTCAAATATTGGATCATTTAACATTAACAGTGACTTTACAAATGAGTGTAATTTCATTTCTGCGATTCTTTTCATTTTATTGTATTCGAATTGGTCTTAAACGAGCTATAACAATATGATCAAGTTAACGAATATCGGATGATTACAACTTGAAAATAATTATTATAATAAAATTAAGCTATAATTTATTCATTTTATATAATAATTATTATTCGAAGCCTGCAAATATGATACTTTTTAATAATTTATTAAGAAATTGCTTCAATTCAAACATTTACGGAGTATATTGAAAGAGATTCCGGCTAAACAAGCGTACCAGCTCCACGTAAAAAAATAGGAATTGACAAGAAATATTAAATAAATTTAAAAAATAGTATTAAAAGAATCATTTGAATTAGTTTGACTACTGGATTTTCAAATTATTTTCTTCAATTTAAAAAAAATGTATGGAAATTTTGATAATTATTCGATAAATCGAGAATCGCGCGTCAGCATTCTCAGTGCGATAAATGTGATTTGTAATCAATGAAGTTGAAATAATATCAAATACAACTATTAACAGAAAAATTCGAACAGGATGATATCGTTAATAACACGAAATATGTTTGAGTAAAAGAGATTCCACTAATCATGCTAAAAAAGTGAGTTGACGCATTAAATCGAACGTATACTTTTTCGGATATGAACGTGAAGTTTGAGCTGAAAATTTATAAGAACGCAAGTAGCTACAGGCGATTGAGTTGGTGTTTTTATCTTGATTTTTATCGAGCTTTGTGTTTTTCGAAAATGATCATACGAGGCATCTCTAGGTGAATAGAAACGGCCGCCAATATCAAGCGAGCTTTGTGGACCTTTCAATACGATTCGAAGAAACATTGGTGAATGCGAGGTCCGATAATAATCGTATTCAGATTTTCTCCTCGGACATGAGCTCGCCAAAACAAGATTCCGCAATGTTTTTATGGGACGTACTTCTCGTAGAGATCCAATTGTACTACTTGAGTATATTTTAAAAAGTTAATAGCTGCGGTTTCGATAGGAGTGGCGCAAGAAAATTTCCGCGTGTAAAGCAGCGAAGCACAAAAAACCCGTAAACGCCTTCAATTGATATTTGTTTGAATACATCTGATTTTCAAGGTACACAAGTGTCACGGGCAAAAGTAATTACTCACAGGCCGCAGATTAAGATTCACGCGAGTATTTAATTTTCACTCTCGAGGCGTCGTAAGTCATATAAAGTAAGCATCAGCAAAGGAGGCAGCGTCGAAGCGGAGCGGGCGCGCGTACGACTTTGAAGTAAAAACACGGCATATCTGGAAAAGTAAGGAACAACGCGGGATCGTAATAGGTTCGTTGCAATCGGCAATTTCGCACGTTTTCGTTCGTATAAGTGGATTTTCAATAAAGTCATAGGTTCGCGGGGAAAGGGAAGAAACGCAGGTAAAAATAGAGGCCGGGCGCTCCGAAAGAGTCAACGCATCATTCGCGAGTATCGGAGAACAGAGAAAAGGTAGGAGACTTTGATCGAGATGATTGGCTTCGTTAACGGAGGCTCGAGCGGGTCGCGACAAGTCGCTCCTCGAAGGAAGAAAGCAAGCGAACATTCGGAGGATCGAAAGGAGCGTCCGGATCGGCCGGTTAGCTGGCGCGTCGAATCGATGTCGGCATCTCGTCAGGCTGGCAGAGAGGGAAGCGGATAGAGGTTGCAGGATGGAAAAGCCGACGAGGTGAAAGTTGGGTTAACCGGAAAAATTTGGTCGGTTGGAGTTGGCTGCAGTTGGCGAGACAAAGGCCTGGCGTTGCGAATTGCCATCGGTGGCGGCGGCCCAAAAACCGAGCCGAGAGCTTAGTCGCTGCATCGCGTAATGAAAGCGCCTCGCGGGCACGCACTCGAGTGCTTCTCTCTCTCTCTCTCTCTCTTGTTTGGAGTTTGTATCGTCGGTCATTGTCTGACGCGCGGCTTGGATACGCGCTACATGCGAGAGCAGCCGAGTGCGCCACGCCCTGCCTCTCACACAACGTTGCCATATGTCTCGGAGAGTTGAGAGAGAGAGAGAGAGAGTATAGCATGCAGCGCAGCGAAGCCGAGTGAAGCGAATTGCCAGCAACAGCAGCAGCAGCAGCAGCGGCGGCGGCAATGCTCTATACAGGCTTCGGCTACATAGCAGGCGATGGACGCTCACGGCAGGCCACGCTACGGCTTTCCGCAATGTTTCTGCGCTTTCTCTCTCTCTGTGTATGTGCGGCTCTCACACGGATGCACACAGCGACGCGCTTCGAGCTCCGAGCCGGCAATTCGCCTCGACGCTCGTCTTTCTGCACGCGCTCTTTTGCTCCGTCTATACATACGACGTCTCTCTGTCTCTCTCTTTCTTATATTGCTACCATACATGAGGGAACTCGGAGCTTGGAGCGGATGGAATATACACGAGCGACGAGCACGGCTCTACGTGAGCGGCTATATATAGCTGCTGCTTTCCAACTCCAACATATACGAGCCGTTTCCCTTATACATATATATCAACGAACCGCCTGTGTGTGTGTGTGCGAGCTATATAGGTATACGGTAAGCCGCTCAGTTCGTAGGCGCGACGGCGATCGGGGAGATCGAACGGAGCCTTGGCGAATGTGTGTGCGTGAGTGCTTTGTGTGAGCGCGCCTCGTACCTTCGCAAACTACTGCGCGTTCACGCACACAGACCTACGGCGACCTTCGTACGTATACGAATTCGTACGAAGGGGAGCCGACTGACTGTGGGTTGGATACACAACTACGCGTAGCCGAGCGCCTGTATACGTATATCCTATGCATGTGTATATTCGGATAGAGAGAGAGAGAGAAAGCATACCAACAAAAGCCCGACGCGCCGAGGGGTGCGCGTTTTTACGTGTATAATGGTGGCTGCTTCCCCCTTTGTGAGCTGCTACTTGGCTGTAGCTGCTCTCTGCCAACAGCTACCAACGCGAGCTCCTATCTCTACCTACGTACAGACCTTATATATAAAATCGCTTCGGCAATGCATTACCGAGCCCAAAGCCCTGTGCGCCTCGTGAAATGGGAGTGGGTTTGCGTTCTCTCTCCCTGCTATATTGCGATGATACGACGCTTCGGAGCAGCCACGTCGACTCGATACTCGCTCGTACTTTTACTCAAAATTACACAGCTTTTCTCTCTTTTATGATAAAACTGAACAACATTTCCTCTCAAGCTTATCAAAATTGATACTTGTATTTATCCTGCTAGTCGTTTTTCCATCTACTGCTATCGGATTCAGCTCGACACACGAGTTATTCGACGAAATGCACAAACGAGTCTTCGAAGCCTTCAGTGGCTGCTTCGATTTTTCTTCCGTTGAGACGGCAATTTTTCACATTTTTCCAAACTGGCCTCGTCTACGCTTAGCTCATCATCTCTGCTTCGTACTCGTATAATTGTTTTTGAGATCCAGCGAGGCTTTGTGACCTTTTGAGCGCTTTGTTCCGAAGAATTCTAGCGCGTTCAGCTCGGACCCATGCTCCCTAATTATCGATTGTCTTGACCAAGGCTTCGATTCGATCGGAATTCCAATGCTACCGATACATCACCTGAATCTTCAATTATCCGTAAGTGTACATTGATTCTCGAGTTATGTTTTGCTTTGGCAAAAACTGCGAGTTTTGCAATGGACACTTTCACAAGTGTCGACTGTCGACTCTCGCAACTGCTAAGAAACTACGATTTCGCGGGAATATCCCGCTCTTACCCAATCATTTCGACAAACTTCGTCGATTAACAAAAAGTAACAGATAATGCGACCTGCATACTTTCATTCTGACACCTCCTTATTTCGATTTTTCAGTTTTCTATTGTTAAATTTCAACCGTTTCATGACAAACGCGCTGGCCGAGTTCCGCTGCCGTTGAGTTTTTCTTATAAAGAACATGAATATTGTCTGATTTTATCATTGTAAAACAAATCTGATTAGTTCAGTCCCTTCAATGGCCATCCTTCATTGAGTATCTCGATAATTTATTCGATAATTTATTAAATTGCAGCCGAACGTGAAAGAATACGGAAAAAATTTGACGATAAGCCTCGTGCGAAACCTTAATAAAGAGCCAAGATTTATTTTTCTTTCTTTAGTTTATATGTTATTTGATTTAATTATTCATGTCAATGATTTAAATTATTTTAGCCGTTAATAATGGTAATTTTACTGTAAAAAGCATTGAAATTAATATGCTAAAGGTTACAAATCCATTCGTTTCAAATTGCTGCATCGTGCGAATTACTATGTAATATAATAATGTATAAGTATTTTAAGCCAATTTCGAAATAGATATTTGCTAAATGTGTCAAGTATCGGTGGTAATTATAGAAACATGCAAAACATTCATAAAAAAAGTAAAAGCGGAAAGAACACTGGTATTATTGTAAACTGCAGTACGAGCGCAGTGTATTGGTTGTTCGTTTTATCTAACATTATGCTGATTTTATTAAATTTAGCACTGAAATAAATATCAAAAAATATCTACTTTCGACAATCTCCTAAAAGTCAACAAATTTACAGACTTTGATTACGATAAAAACACCTTTAAAATCTCGATCATCTATCAAACGAAATGTTAGATTTCATCTTAATTTAAAGGTAATACAAAATTGTTTCTGCCAATAAGATCAGTACACGAAAAATAGTTTGCTATGAGTTGAATGGCTCGGATAAAGCAGGTTAAAAAAGTTGAAGTGTGGATAATGCGGTTCTGTGCGAGGCGATGAAGGACGATTAATAGATCGCGCATGCACGAGACACGCCTTTGAGCAGCTCGCTCGAGGTCGCGACATGCATTCTTGCGCGACGATTCGGAAGTTGGACGACAATTGACGGCTATTTTAAGATAACGACTAGCTCGATTTGGTGGGCTCGGATCGCGGTAGCTCCGAGCAATTTCACATCGAACCTCGCAATTCGTCTAAAGCTGTTCGGCAAACTGCGACTATTTTTTATTCCGTATTAAGCAAATCGCTCGTCTCTCCATCAACGATGACTAATAACTTTTAACAATTGTCGAGGATATTTGAATGTCTATAATATCTCGCGCTGATCACGTATTGTTTGTCACGAGTCCGACTTTAACTCGACTCGGAGTTGGAAGTTCAAGAGAGAATAATTACGTGATAATACAATAATCGCGATTATCGTGTCGAGCGAAATTTCTTCGCAACGATCGCATTATCTTGGATGCCTACGCAATTGCTCGTATTAGACAGACGATAAAGTCGATTGATCGGTACCGAGAGTGCAGACGATTAGCAGCGGTGGCACGACTGTTGACGCTATGTAATGCGCTCAGCAGCTTCGATCGTGCGCTATATGTATAAAACATGCGCGACAAAGTGCGGACTCGTGAACCATTTTGCCCGGCTCGAGACGCTGATCGGAACCGATGAATCACGACTTCGCGCTTTGTTCCGATGATTCACCTATACACATATATATACAACATAACAGCAGTGCGAAGAAATCGCGCGCATCGAGCGAACCGAGCTCGAACATTGCAATGCAATATTTTTCAAGCGCATAATTGCAGCGACGCGTTAATCTTTGACAATTACCGAAAACTTCCAGTCCGATTGCTTACGTGGCTGCTATATACATACCTTCTCACCAGTATTTGTTTTATTGAGACGATCATGGCTTCTGTCGACGGCTCATCGTGTTCGTGACGTAACCTTTGAGGTAATAAATCATTAAATGAGTGATGGACGCCACGCGCCACATCATTACTATCCAACAAATCCGACGCGTGCCCGTTGAATATGTATCGAGAGGCGGCCACTAACTTCGATGCAATCAAAACTATTATGACCATCGTAAAAGAGTCAGATTGTATCTATTATTTCCATAGTATACCAGTCAATCATGGCCCGCCCACAATTTGGATTTTGAAAAACGTACTTTCCAAATAAGTCGAATACACGTGTTAGTTCTCGTATACCCAATGAACGAATCTCATTGACGAACGTAATGTATATGAGCCATTTCCTGTTTTTCAGATTAGCTTTTATAAAACCACCAAAATATTGTTAAACGATCTGTATACAATACAAGAGATTCTATTTTATTTTTTTTTATACGCTTGACCTACCTGATTATGATGAAGTTCATTTAATAGTTTTCTTAAATATTTCAAGTCGGTGGAAGATTCTAATAATCTCCCTTTTTGTAACAGTTTTATTTATGATCTATTTTGTACATACATTTCTACAAATAGAAATTATATTGAAGCGCTTTCATATTTGGTGTTTTGATTTGAAGAATTGACGCTTCAATTTTGAGTCGAATAAAGATTTCAGGCAAAAATTCAATTCAATTCACTTCGTGCTAAATTTTTCAACTTATGAATAAACTACTTTCCTATTGTCAATAAAATGTGTCTTAATGACAAGTTAATCAAAAAATGACTATCGAGTTCTCTAAATTTTTGAAAATCTCCGAAATCTTGTTTTAATTAGAAAACGAACATCTTTTTACCGTAGGCAAG
This sequence comes from Trichogramma pretiosum, assembly GCF_000599845.2. NCBI lineage: Eukaryota > Metazoa > Arthropoda > Insecta > Hymenoptera > Trichogrammatidae > Trichogramma > Trichogramma pretiosum. The sequence goes on from NW_019641683.1 coordinate 505,784, forward strand.
ATTCGTACCCTTAAAATCCCAAAGAATAAAAGTTGCTTCAGAATAGTGATACTTGCGAAGTTTACACTTTGAAAAGTATTTCAAGCGCAGATTACACTCTTTCTGCAATTCAAAGTGTAAACTTTGAAAGAATCATCATCCTATAACAACGGCGAAATATGTGCACATTTTAAATTTGCAAATAATTAATTATGGAATTAAACTCAACCACTGTAAGATGGTTGTCATATTCAAATTACGGCTCGGTACCTTTTTATAATAATACAAAGTATGACCCCGTTTTAACGGCAACGGCGTGTAGCTCATTGCCACTCTTTGGACGTTGAGATAATGTGAATCACGTAGTATCCTTAAGTATTTAATTGTAACGATCGTTCGATATGCGTATGATGGCAGCCCGCGCCGATGTATTATAGAGAATTTATCCCTTGTTGACTCCTGAACTGCGTTCGCGAGTTCAGATCTGTTTTGGTGATTGTAAGATTAGCATCGCGCAGCGACACTTGCGAGAGGTAATCGCTATTCTTGCGAGTTGGAATTGTTGTCCAGCGGTGCGACCGGACGACATACTTGGACAGCGATCCTTCGTCTACCTTGTAAGTACTAACTCTTTCTTCAGCACGGTTGCTTTCCTTCGGGTCCTTTTTTGATCTCGCTTTGCTGCTGCTGCATGACTCACGCTCGGGACAACTTCATATTATTTCGTATTGATTATGAAAATTATTATTCAACCTAATTCTTAATTAAACTCAACTTTCAATAAACCTCATCTTATATTTTACTTGAATGTGTTGTCTCTTTGCCCGCTGGGTGACAATTCTTGCCTGCAATATTACGGACAAGTAGCTACGCGGCCTCCACGGTATACATTAATCTTTCGAGCTAGCACTCGGACATATAACGCGTCCCTTCTTTTAGGCCAACCGTTATAACGTACAACATGAAAATGGCATTTTTTTTTAAATAATTATCGTACAACAACAATATAGCGTTAACAAAATGTTCACTATTTAAGTAAATTTCAATATAAAATTCCACATGTCCGAACGACCTTGTTGAAAGCTATAATGATTTTATGTACAAAAATCTAACGTATAACAGAGAAATCATTTCATTTATAGGTCTTCATGCGTTTTATTAAATAGAATATGAACAATAATAACATGAACATTATATTGCCTCTTCGTTTATTTTAAATCGAACGTTAAACACTCATTCATTTTAACGGCCCGAAAGTAGCATTTTTCGGACAGTTCTCACGTTTGACTCGTTTTGCAGAAAAAACATTGCACACCCGTTGCATAACATAATATTATAGCACTACGAGGCATCAGTTTACATTTATGGCACGCTTTTCTGTGGCATAAATGTGAACTGATGCCTCGTAGTGCTATAAATATACATACGGTAACGAAATTACAGGACACAGCTCAGCCGAGCGAAGTCGCGTCGCCCGCACGTCGAAAAGGGCATCTATGAGTGTGTGTGTGAATGATTTTCGTATGTCACGGATGAAGAACGAAGAAAACGCAGTCACGTGAACCCGAAGCGCCGTGGAAATTCAGAGGCAGTAACAGTAGCAAGCCCAAGTGGGCAGATTGATTTCAGCCGTCTTTTAGCCAGGAACTCGCGAGAGGTAGCAATTGCCTCGCTAGAAAAACTACGAAGCCGAACGGAGTCCGTTACATGTCGTGTGATACAAAAAACGACCAAATTTTGGGCGTGGAAAAAGTCCTGAGGCTCAGCCTGTGTTGGGCGTGTGTTCTCCCGTGAATGTGAGGGTGTGATTTGGGCTTGTGATTGCCCACGTAAGTGAAGTTCGTTAAAGAAACTTGTCAAGTCCTGTGTGGGCTTGTGAGTTCGCTCGAGGGAGGATCAATTAGTTGGCCATAAGTAGGGCTGGCCGTTTTGCCCGAGAGAAGCCTGGACTTGGCTTGTGATTTTCCTTGGATTCGGGCCCGAGCAACGACGGCCATCAGCGAGGAACAGTTGTAAGGTACTCGGTGTAAGGTGTAAGTTGTAAGTGTGTTCGCGATAGGCAAGAGTAAGTATGAGTCGAATGCGAGGCTGTCGGCCGAGCCATAATCGGCGCGACGAATGTGGGCAAGATAAGGCCCAGAGTCGGGCACAGAACGCCCGACGAAGTAAGCCCTAAATTAGTTTTAACATATTAAGTATTGAGTTTATCGAAAGTCGCGCCTATTGTTTTCCGAGCCCTGAAAGACCCAAGACGGAATGACGGCCTCACCTGCAGCGGGCCCAACTCGGCGAGAGGTTCGAACCTCTTTGCGAGACACGTCAAGGCCTGGCGGGTCCCGAATAAAAAGTATTTCAACGGCAACGCGCTATCAAATATGGATCATTCATCTGGAACAACGCATCGACTCACCCGCGGTAAGTTTCTTAAAATTACGGGTGCGGACGGTATCTTCTGTTTCTGCGTGACTTTTTGTGTAAATTCCGTCATAAGCACATAGAATTAAACGCCTTTTATTTACTGCGAAATTGAACTTGAGCTCATAATTATCACGTTTGAAATCTAGCATAGACATTTTTTAAATGCTTAAATAAAGACTTTTTATATCAACATGTTGGTGTTACTTTGAAAGAAGTCGATAGATTAGGGCAAATTGCCGCAGTTTTATTCAATATTTTTATCAATAAGCAGCAGCGGAAGCAACGTTATAACGATCATTAGCGGTGAAACATCATCGAAGACTAAATGAAATGACCAATGTGGGTGTGGCCCTGTCAAAGCCGCAAGAATCGTCATGGCGCAGCTATGCGTTTAGTTCACAAATATTAAGAATCAAGCGCGGAACCCATATTCGAAGCACCTCAAACATAACTTGTAAGTACAACCGATTTCGTACAGAAAATTTGGTTAAGAACGCAGTAGATTACAAGCGTCACCTCTGTGAGATTTTGTAAGCACATACATGTATAAGCGGAAGACGTTTGACCTACAGAAGCGTTCAATAAACAACATTCGCATCCACAGGCTTCTCAAAATTTTCCGAAACATGTCCCAAAAACTGTTAACAAAAATGAAGAGTTCAAAGATCATCTTTAATTTTTACAAGCTACTAAAACAGCGCACTCCGCTCGCTCTAACCTCAGCTTTGTTTACCTAACTCCCTCATGCTTCCTATGTGGAATTAATCAAAACCCTCAACTTACAGTCAATACTCAATATACAACAAACCGATACATTCCGCAGCTCCACTCTCTCAATTTATCAGAACGCTTATAAACTGTCGACATTTTTAGCAGATGCTTTTTCTAAAAGGGAAATAAGTATTGCGATTTTTTAAGATTACTCTAAAGTTTTGAGCTAATGAATCTAATTATTAGACTCGAACATAAAACACTTATGCCTAAAGGTGTGGAAAGTGCATAATATGATTGATATTCCGTGTTATTAAGGGGACACACCTGTGTTTATGAATAAAAAACATGAAAATTAAGGATTACTATTACAATTTTGTGTTTCCGATGTAAGAATATGTTTTTACAGGTCCTTTTACAACAAAAAATATGTCTCTTGTTCCTCTTATTATTGAAAATCATCTATCAAACAAGTATATTGACTTGTGATTTCTAAGTCATTGACCGCATGATTTTGAAAGCAATTTTTCACCAATCCTGATTCTTGGGGTCTCAAAAGTTTTTTAATATATTTCTTTTCCACTTAAGGGTAACAAAATTTAAACAAAAGGCTTGGACAATTTTTTTCATACTAAAGTACAAAAAGAAATAAAGTAAAAAATCTGCTACACTTAAGTGGAAAAGAATTTTATGACAAAACTTTTGAGACCCCAACGATCAGGATTGGTGAAAAATTGCATTCAAAATCATGCGGTCAAAGACTTGAAAATCACAAGACAATATATATGAATCCTGGATGATTTTTAATAATAAGAGGAACTAGAGGCATATATTTTGTTGTAAAAGGACCTATAAAAACATATGTTTACATAAGAAACAAAAAATTTTAGTAGTAATCCTTAATTTTCATGTTTTTCATTTATAGGCATAAACACAGGCGTGTCCCCTTAAGCAAGACTTATTATTGTATTGCATATACAGCTCGCGTTCTTGATTCTTTTGATTCTTGGTATACTCCCGTGGAGCCTTGATGAAACCTACTATGAAAATACGAATGTTCAAAGTTTGCCGAAATAGATTTCGTGCTGATTGAATCGACATATTTTGCAAAAATTGTCTTGTTTATTGAGTTCACTGTTATAACAAATTGTTTCGGTCAGTCTTGCTTAAAAATATGTAAAAATGTTTATTTTTCTATCGCATTTTTCTATCGTACATATTTAATGTTAATATTCATTAAATCGCTTTTAAATGTAAGACTTTTTATAAATAAAGTGCGTTTAAAATTTACTCGGAGGTTGAGCATAACTGAAAGTCGTATCAATTGAGTTGCAAAGTTGCCGCGTGCAAGCGAATCAATTATCGCTTCGACGATAAGATAAGCGAGCAGCTTCACGTAAATAATGCGCTCTCTTGTCAGTCATTGAGAGTTTAAAAATTGTCGTTTTGAATATTCACATTCGCTGCTAGTTGGATAGAAACGTGAAAATTGTCGAAAATCGTAAAAGCAATCGCGTAGAATCGTGAAGCGAATGGCGACTTAGTTACAGAAGAATGATAAAAAAACATCGGATCGCATTAACGTTGCCATTAACACGTTCGAGCTGACTGTCGAGTTGGTATGCGATATCGTAATTACAGTAAGATCCTATGGTCGTAGATAGAGTCGGAGTCGGAGCTCGGAAAGCCGCTAATACTTTATGCCGCATACAATGAATAGCGTCGTCGTCGTCGCGATCGGCTGGGGTAGTTATTATATATGGAGTTTGCAGTAATAGCCGCTCGATGGCGAGGAATCTCTTTGGTGCACGATTATCATAGCAAACAGGTTTTTTTAAAGATCGCGTATCTGTCTAAATGCAATCATAATCGCAGTTTATATGTATATATCCTCCAGTCCCTCTCTCTTTCGTCCGTTTGTCTCACGAGCTCGCGATAGACGCGCTAAACGAGTTTCTTGGCCGCTTACATATACATAAGCTATAACGCGGATGATTTCATCGACGATGGGCAAACCTGCCTCTCATAACGCCGCTGCGTAATGCACACGAGTCTCAGAGCGCAGCGGGCCCGAGACACAAGCCGCAGGCCTCGAGCGGATTAAAATTTCAGCGCGGTATCGTGTTTTATTGGGACTAGGTCTGGACATCTCGGGCGATCTTGGCCCGGGTCACGGGAGACTTTTGCCTATGCTTACGGCGTCCAGTCGCAATCGAATCGAGGCGCTATTTTCCGGCTGCATCTACGATACGAACTTGGCGCTCTCGACCATGCGGGTGTACGGAGCGATGACGTCTATAAACTGCGCTGCGAGAAGTACGCGAGCAGAAATTAGAATCGTTCGTTTGATTGTCCTTTTTTCCGAACACGAGGCCAAACGCAGGCAAGTTTTGACGGCTCCTTGTCGCCGCGTTTCCATCGAGACGAGCGCGATATTCGCTCTCATTCCTCATAAATAAGCAGCTGCTCGTTCGCAAGCCACTCGGTTAGCTTCGGGAAAAGTCGAGACGCTTCTTGATGGCTCAAGGCGCGATCGTCACGGAGCCTGGAAAATCCGAAAAGGCGAAATTTTCGAGCAGATCGGACGAAGAGAGTTTGAAAGGAGGATCGCGCGAAAGTGCCTCAACACTTATTCGTCCGCGAGACAGCCGAGACGCAGGCCGAGAAGTTTCGGGCAAAGTCGAGCACGATCGCAAGAACGAGGCGTACGGCTATTAGGATCGGTTAGGACTCCCTCGGCATCCGCAGCCATGATGCTAGCTCGGCTCTTGGGCTCCCTCGCTGCATCGTCTATTATGCTGCATAGGTGCGTATGGCCGCACGAGACAGCTCACAAAGAAAAAGGTCGTGTGCGCCCGCTCATGGCCTGCCTCGTTTCGATTCTCTTTTCGACTCGCACTCGAAGTAGGGGGAAAAAGGTCCGTCCGCGGTGGTCCACACTCACACTCGGGCACGCAGGCAGGCACACCTTCGCACACGTACGGAATTACGAATCGAGGATAAAGCCAGAAATGGCATGCATCGACGAAAAACGAGCTCTCGGAGCGAGAAGGCCGAATAACGAGTCGAAAATCGGAGCGACGCCGTCGAGTATCCACCCACTCTCGGCTGGTGGGGGCAGGAAGATGGGCGGCTGGAGCCGTGGGATAGGCTCGGCGCGCGGCGCTCAGGCCAATGCTCGGCGCTGTGCTTGGACTCGACCAATCGAGGCTCGCTCGGAGCTGCCGTTCTTCGAGTGCGACAAGGACGAGACGAGCTGAAAAAGAGACAGCTGCAGTGCTGCTTTGCTCTCTCTCTTTCTCTGTCTCGCTTACGCGCCTCGCGACAGCGGCTTCTCGCAAAGAAAACAGCAAACTGCGCCGCTCGCTGCCGCGGAGCAGAGTCGAGCAGAGACGTTATAGAAACGCCGAAGCTAACCCGCCGCGCCACAGCTGCTATCGCACAGAGCCCAGCGCTGCATAACATATCTCGAGTCAGTCAGCACTTTTTTCGAGCGCTATACGTGCGCAATAACGTCGGCTTTCGGAGCAGATCGTTGCTCTCGAGCTGCAGTATTGTCAGTGTGACTGGTGCAACGGTGTGTTGTGTCAGTGTGACTCGCGCGTGTGTGTGTCTGCGCGCATCGCGATACTTGCTCTGTGTTTGTATGCGTTTGTGCGTGTTGTTTATGTGTGTGTGTGTGTGTGTTCGTGACTGGTGGCAGGCAGCGCCGTGAAAAGTGTCAAGACAGCGTTGCCAAGTGTCCGCTCGCCAACTGCGAATCCAACTGTGTGAGTGTAAACACGGACGCAGGCAGTGCACGTAATTAGGCACAGGCTCTGTCGGAGCGATTCTGCCTGCTTCGTAGACAACGTCAACGACGAGAGCAACATCGACGTTGCGAGTTGGTTCGTGCGCGAGTCAACGGTGTAGCAGACCACAGCTATTCTCAGCAGCAGTTTACAAGCTCGCGCGAGTGTGTGTGTGTGTGCACGCGCGCCGTGTAGCTGTGCTGTATTCGTTGCGATATAGTCGAGGACTCTGGCAGCCGAGTAGATCCGGCAACGTCGCGCCTCGATTCGCCTATAAATCTCGCGCATCCATCGTCCGTCGTGTTTGTTCACACGGACGAGGCACACACACAAACAGGCCTCTCCACAGCAGCAGTTCTCGCACAGTCAGTCGCACAGTCTCTCTCGGTGTAGGAACTTTGGCCGGAGTTGCTGGCAGCGCCGCCGAGAGGTCGCCAGCGTCGACGCGCTCACTCACACAGACGGACGATTCGGAGCAGCTAGCATATAGCTCCAGAGCCGTATAGAGAGATACAGCGGTCGGTCGTAACAATCCCACTCCTCGAGGTCCCGAGCGATTCGTCCCCACCGCCGCGGACTCGGCTGGCCGTGCATACGGAGCGCGCGCTGCACACACGGACGAGTCCAAGCGAGGGGAGCCGCGGCTCGAGGGGCGCCCCCCCCTGCCTCCTGCCCGCCCCTGGCCCGCGCGCTCTCGAGCAGCTAGCCGGCAGCCGAGTGCGAAAGAGACGGCGCGACGAGTCTTGGCCCTGTGGTGGGGTGGCAGCTAGCGGAGAGTGCGCTACAACAGCCGCTCCGCTCGTGCGCGCGCCTTCTCAGTCGGCCTCGAACCGGAGAACCACGAGCGTCTCCTCTGCGTCACCGGGCCTCGCGATTTTACCTCGCGCGCGTCAGCACTGCGCTCCTGCAGTGACCAAAAAATATATATACGCTGGTCGTCGGCTGATCGGCCGCTCTCGCCTCGTCCCGACCTCTTCCTCGACCGTTTCGAGCCCCGCTCGTCCAGTGTCAAAGTCGGTGGAAATCGTTGTTTGCGCGAATCGTCGTTCAACCCATTGGCAGTGTCAGCAGCAGCAGCAGCAGTAGCAGCAGTAGCGCGCCTGACGGCCATGTTTGGTGTTTACGAGTAGCAGCCGCCACAAGGCAAGGGGGCTCTCTCGCTCTCTTTCTCTCTCACTCGTATCTCTGTGGCAGCTCGACAGCAGCAGCAGCAACTCCAAGTGAGCGTGTGTACACACATACACAGGCAGTGACAGTGTATGCGATAATATTCGCAAGTGCTACGTGTAGTTTTGCCAAGTGTTAGTGTGTGTCTGTGTAAGTGTGAGTGCGAGTGAGCGTGCGTGTCCTTTATGTGCATGTGCTCGCTCGTTACACATACGCTTCTCAGTCTGTGCGCGTGTCTGTGTGGCCGCGCGTTTCTCCGTAGTAACACTACTTATTATGACTGCTGAGAAGGTCGTAACGAGAAACGCCAAACGACTGTTACCATAATAACGAAAGCAGTTTCGCCTCGACTCTGAGCGAGACAGATTTCTCAATTGTAAAAGTGTGCCACTGTCTATGAATTTGTGCAGCTGTGCCCAGTGAAAACGCGTGCTCCGATCGGTCGTCGAGCGAGAGCCTCGACTCCGAAAAGTGATCCAGTGCCAAGTTGAAAAAGCCCAATGGGTCATCGTGATCTGCAGCAGACAACATCATTGTGCAGTCGTGCATCCGATAGTGTGCGTCTGTGTGTGTTTGTGTATGCGTGTGTGCGCGCGCCCCTGTGTGCGTTTGCAGCCGGTATCACGAGAGTGTATTAGCATCAGTCAGTAAACGCTACTAACGCGTCTAAAAACGTTGGCTTAGTTGCAACGCGCGCAAGTTTGCGCGCTCCGAAGCCTCCTGCGTTTGTCGCCTTGTCGTCTGTGTGAAGGCGCGATTCGCGTGTGCGTGTGCTATTGCACCGCTTGCTCGACCAACTCCAAGTGTGCGTCTGTGTTTTCGAGCATCTGCAGTAGGCCCAAAAGTGCGCTCAGGTATTCGCTACTGAGCGCCAGTGCGTGACAGTGTGCCCGCTGTGTACGAGTCCTCGGCACTCTGACCGATATCGTTAACAGTCTTGTGTTTGTGTCCAAGTGTGTGTGATTCAGCTCACGACGTACAAGTTGTTGTTGTTGTGCTGCACCCTTATCACTACGATCCTCAGTGCGTCAGTGCACGAGTGCTATTGTCAACGTCACCGTCGTCGTCGTTGATGTTGTTGTTGTTGTGTAGTTGTTGTTGTTTCCCCCTGTCAAATATATATCTCCTTGACCGGCGAGGTGTTCCTTTAATCAAGGCACTTCGTCAATAACAAAGGGGATATATAATCAGAAACCAGCCGCAACGACGATTTCGTTAAGCAAACCGCAGCAGCACCGGCGTGCGAGTGGAAGTAGCAGCGGAAGCAGTGGAAGTAGTAGTAGCAGCAGCAGCAGCAGTGCCAGTAGCAGCAGCAACGGTAGCAGTGGCAGCGGAGTCGGAGAAAAACCCATTTACTACGATTTGTACGCCGAATACGATTTGGGCCATCGCTCCTCCGAAAGGATCAAGGTCAAGCGCGCCTGTGAGGAGTCCGTCCAGTTGCTCCAGCAATTGAACAACAATAATAACAATACAACTGCTACTGCATCGCCCTCACCGTCGTCGTCATCTACCTCGAGCAATAACAATAATAACAACAACAATAATACCTCGATCAATCAAATAAAGAGGCGTATCATTGCCAAATTATTCTCAGCCAGTAAGGCCAATAACAATAACGACACCAACGATTCCATCGACTCAACTGGTATCATGGATCTCGGAGATAGAGTCTACGCAGCTGAGAGAATCACGAAAAAACGCGAAAAGAGGGTAGGCATATACATTCCAATAAGTTAAATTTTTATATGCAACAAACTTTTTGAACGTGAGAATGAATGTTATTACGAGCAGCTGATTAAATATTCATATTCAGATACATTTTCGACAATTCTAGCGGTACACGTGACGAAAGAACGGCTGGCAAGCTAGTTCGACGACTCCCACGCAATATGCTCATTATGAGACGTTATTATGATCTTGACTCAGTACTACCGCCTTTGATCGCATGTGTGAAATCATAATATTTACATCGCGACTGGGCCGCCTGTTCGTTTGATGCGCGCACGCGTTCGATCCTTCCTACCTCATAATGTACATGTGTGCGTGTGTGCTCGCCTCGTCCGTCCGTGTATGTGTGTGTTTAGCTGGGAGAAAGCAACACCCATACATGCATCGCTTATGATGACACGCTGTAATTATAACTCGACGCTTGTAAATCAAGCATTTCCTTCCGAGACAGCGATACTTCGAATAAAAGGCCCATCAATTGAAATTCAATAGTCTTTTTATGGACTCGGACTTTCGGCTTTAATCATGCGTGTAAATCACTTTAATGTTTCGTCGATTTATGTTTTCGTTATTTGCAATTCGCATCAGGTCAAAATAAATAATAATCTGCCTATTAAGTAATTAGTTGAAATCGGTAAACTCATAACACTTACGACGACAATCCATAATATAATGTTTTATTATCTGTAGTGTCGTTTGTAGAGCTTAAGGTGGCTCGTCAGTAATCATATCAATAGAACAGCGAGGCGTATGTCTGTCTCTTTCTCGCATTAGGCAGACAACCGCTCGCATTGTTCAAAATCAATGATTTTACGCACATTTTGTTTGATTACTCATTAGTTAGTTCGATAAGGGGTAATTTTTAACATACCAATCGAAGGGTAGTGACTTGAAGCATAACATACTCGTTTTTGGTTAAGATCTATTGTTTAATAAAAAAGTTATGGCGTAAAATGTATGAAATTATGATGGCCTCCCATAAGAGCCCGTGTTAAATTTGCTATTTTCAACGGCTTCGTTCTCAAAAATTAGTTCGATAACCCATGCTCAAATTTCTACAGCATATCAAGGGTACTTTGAATGACATTTCTGCAAAGTTTCATAAATATCTGTTGTTGACTCGTTTTACTGATGAGCTACCTTAAATACTCGAAAAAATATAACAATCCAAATCATACTTTGTGTGCACTATGTTTTCTTTATTCAAATTTTCAGTAAATTCATGTTCTTCTTAAATTGGCAGGTAAAGTACATTTCTTTGTAATATGAATTCATAAGTCGCTTTCAATTCGTAATTTTACAATGGAGATCACAAAAAATAGCGTAAAACGAGAAAAAAGTACCTAGACTTTAATTATGCACTATCCGGACGTTATAGCTCAAATGATTCTCTGTGAATCTTTATTGTCATTCAAATCTGAATGTAATAGATGCATAAATTTTAATTTCATCAACATTGGAACATATAATATAGTAAATATATGTAAGCACTTCGAATGTTCAAAAAATGACGTAACATATTTAAATCTTACGTGAGATTGATATGTCGAAATTACAATAATAGAAATTGATTTACATTTGGTCGAGAATCTTTAAAACGCAGTTACTACCCAGTAATGCCATTGAAATTAAATGTTTCATTATATTGGTACTCTTGCTGGGTAGTATATTATTTATAAAGCTGAAAATCGATTTATGAAAATGATTAACATGATGATTTTGATAATCGATAATTTTTAATTGAAAAACGTTTTTAAAAACGTGAAAAGTTCAAGCTGAAGAGCTTTTACTAGAAATTAATAATTGTAGTAATTAAAAAATATGTTACACGCATTGCGTATAAATTGAAATGGCACGCAGGAATATTGGTGCATGGATGAACAATTCAAGCACCAGAAAAAGGGTGCTGCATAACATGTTAATAAAAATCATAATGTTACGATAGAAAGTAGACAATTTCAGTGACTAGTTTTTGCCTGTGATTGAGTGAGGCATATCAAATTTTGAGAAAGAAAAGCCACGTGATGACGATTAACAACTTTGGTACGTCGTACTATGATGACGTAATAAGATTTAATATAATAGCATGATGTAATATGAAAAAAACCTAAATCTTACAGCCACTCGTAATATATGAGTGAAATTTCACTATGATTCATGAAAAAAACCTTAAATATATCTCGTAAGCTCGTGTTGAACATTCGGAAAACAAATGAGTATTGTAAATGTGTAATAGTTGAAAAAAGAGATGTGTAACGAAAGGAGTAGTTGCTGAACGAAACAATTGGTAGACGTAGGAGTCGCGTCCTTGACCGCATCGATAAATTCAAAGAGAGATAGGATAGAGAAGCGCATTTGAGTATTAGGCTGTCATACACGCGCCTGTCTGCCTCGTGAACCATTTGGAGGAGGCCATTCGAGCGACAGCTGTACATGAACGCATGCCTTGCCTTTCGCGCCTTTTCGAACAATAGCCGCACGAATTAAAGCCAATGAAAAGCCAAAGAGCTGCCACGCGTATGCTCTTCCATCGAGCGTATATTCTATCTATAGTAAAAACGTGCTTACTTGGGTTACTCGCAAGACTCGATGTACCACGCGCACGCGTATGCATATGTGTGTAAGTCGAGCACTTACACGTTGTAACACACAAGTACACACACTACCAGGCGTTCAGTTGTGCACTAGCGAGAAAACGTAAATATAGCGTAATAGGGCTCGGGCCTGCGTTAATTGTATGCGGCAATAATAAAAGCAGTAAACAGGCTAGCATTGGCTGAGCCCCTATACATAAACTCGTCTATGTTTACATTTTGGAATGAAAGGTCCAAGGAGTTGGACGAGGCAGAAGCGGCAAGCCTAAGTGAATTAGTCGTTGCGAGATGGCACCAGTCTTCAGAAGGTGCTTTACGCGCGATCGTCATGATCGCGTTAGAGCACACCGCCCCTGGGGCGCACTAACACTCGCGCAGCCGACCAGTCACGGATTAACGCACACCTTGAAAGGCGCCGCCCCCGCCTCGGCCGCCCCTCTCTCTTACATGGAGCGGCTGGCGCTGACTGTCTGTCTGTCCCTCCTCCCCCTCTGCCTGGCGCGCTCCCTCTCTGCGCTCGGCCGTATGCCCCTCCTCTCTCTCTCCTTCCGACCGCCCGCCGAACTACTACCACTATCGTAGCACGTAAATGTCGGCGCCAGCCAGAGAGAAAGAGAGAGACGGAGCACTGCAGACAGCGCCGCGATCTTTGTCTGTTGCACATTCGTACGAGCAGTAGCTATACACCGCCAGTACTACTACACCCATGGCATTTGTGCACACACGTACAGTACATACACTCGTATGTATTGTATGCAGCCGCTTTGGTATGGGTGTACCTACCCGTGCACGCTCGCGACTCTCTGTGTATGCAGAGCTATATGCACTCGCGTATACACATGCGCGTTTAGGTCTATCGCGCGAACGAGCCGAACGACTGCCAGAAGCAGTGGTGTAATGTAATGCTCTGTTCGGCTCTCTCTCTTACTCTGTGCATGCTGTACGTGTGTCATGTGTATGTATGCGTATCTATCTATATAGAAGACCCCAACGGACGCAGTACTGTTATATACGCGCGCACACTTACAGCAACGTACTGCTCGAGCTCTGTTGCTCTTGCGTTGCTACTTTCCTGCAATGCCTTTCTTTTCACTCGAGCGCCTTTTATAAACCCATGTTGATGTTTTTTTTCTCTCCTTTACCTTCTCAACGTCTTTCAGTCTCTCTTTCTCTTACACTGTAGATTAGACACGAAACTGGCTTCGCATCGACGCATTTTTTACTCGCTACCGAGATCGTTTTTTTGTCCTTCGTCACCTTCGTAATATTATCATATTCCTCACAGGCATATAAGTCGAGACTTCACCAAGTTTTTTTTCTTCGCAAAAATTACGAGTTCGCGCTGAAAATTTACATGTGAAATCCTCCTCGTCTGCCTTTGCACGTCCATGTATTATACGCAAAGTAAGTCGCGCCAGTTTATTCTTATATGAATATACGTGTGTTTAGCCCATCGTCATTCTTGGCTCTGCTCTCAGTACTTGGGTACATTATGTAGGTATATGTAGCTATGCGAGCATCAACGATGAGTAGTACCATGCAGACCGCAACACACGCAGACGCACGAAGGGGATAGAAAACAGAGAGAACGAAAAAAGTGCATACCTTTATGTATTTCTCGATGTATTCTCGTCGGTAGTGCATCAGTCCGCAATTCTCTTTGCCGGCTTGCGGTGATGGCTAATAGTGAGTAAAACTGCTTTCAACGTTCGTAAGACTCGCATCGATCATATTGATATTCAATTGTTTCACCAATTGTCTTGTACTCATAATACCTTCTCCTTTTTTCGAGTGCCCCGGTTAATGAATCATTAAATAAAAATTACGTGAAATAATAGGAAAAATTTAAACTCTGAACCCTTGTGATTAAACGTAGCTGCGAAAATCGAACCGATTCATGTGTTGTTCCTGCTTCAGTGGACTGTGTGCTCTATTGAATTGTCACTTTTTTCGAATATATTGTCGATCTGATCGTGCGACACTCTGATATTTTCGCTCGGTCGCGTTTGACGCCAAGAGAACTATCGTCTAGCTTGTTCCAGCCCATATCCGTTGGATAATAAATGAAATACGAATTCGATCTGTCCGAGCGTGTCGGGCTCTTCCCCTTCTAAAGAAAGATAGAGAAAGAGGACGACGAGGTATACACGCCGCAGCCTATATAGTACTCGTTTGTGTGCATGAGAAAGAGAGAAGCAGAGAAAAAGAGAGAGAGAGAGAGAGAGAGAGAGAGAGAAAGAACCTGCTCACGCTGCCGCTGCTGGCGTGCCGCTCGAGAATTCGAAACAAAAACGCCAGGCAAACGAACGAGGCAGCCAAGAGCGACGATGAGAAAAACAAGAAGGACGAGTATTAAATGAAAGGAAGAAGTACGATGACGATCGGTGTAAACGCGCGACTCTACGTCTACCTAGGGTACAAGCATCTCGGTCTCACCTCCTATTTGGCCGCCGCCTTTACCGCTCGAGTTTGAGATTCCTCCACTGAGAAATTATGCCTTTATTATCTCCCCGAACTTTAAAAATGCCTATGCTCAAAGACTATAACGAAAACTGCTTCTGCTGCTTATTTTACTATTCAAAACTCTGAATTATGCTCAATTTGCTAAATATAACCGACCAACTTTTGCCTTCCTTTTTTTTTCCCTAATACTTACTCAAATGCTTACAATATATATGTATGTACTCGGTTTTGAATAATTCCAATCACGTTAATGATTCACGTTAATCGTTCTAAAGCAATTTTGTGATCTAACTGATAGACACTGTATCACTGATAAGCGCCCAACATTTCGACACGTCCAGTCACGTTGATTAGCCCAATGTTATACGTGCACGAGTTCCTGCAATTTCGCACTTTGTGCAATTCATTTCATAATTTGTCAACAATAAATCATGAAGCATGGACTTGAGATATCTTCCGCTGCGTTGACCGATCATATTACTCTCATTCATTGAATACTTAATTGTCATTGATAGATAAAAATCTCGATACCAGCGTTCAAATAAGATAAGTTCGATCGAATTTCAATAGCCGGCTCAAGCTTTATCTTATTCTTATCCACTGAATTTTCATGTGGCGATTGTAGTTTGCGATGAGGATGTCCTTTAAAGCACATTAAGTTTTGAAAACTCGATAAAGCTCCCTATATATGTAGCAGTTTTTCACGGTACATGTATGTGGATGTAGAAGAAGCGGCAAAAGTACGCCAAAGATTGATACAAGCGATAGTACCTTTACGGCGATGAGAGAGAAAAAAACTCCAAAGTAGCACCATAAAGTGCAACGCTCGACCTACTTTTCCCACTATTTCGCCGCTACATAGACACGTTCGTATATGTATTCACATGTATATTCGCTTACAAACAGGCCATAGGCATCGCAGAAGCTTTTCTTCATCGCTATACATGTTATATAGCACGTGTGCGAGTGTGTGTGTGTGTGTGTGTGTGTGTGTGTGTGTGTGTGTGTGTGTGTGTGTGTGTGTGTGAGAATATATACATGTATAACTATGCAGCGTTTGAACTCGCTGTAGCACTGCTTATAATAATATACCGTAGACGTTTTACGGCATGCAGGACTCCGAGGTACTCATATTTAAGAGCTCTTCTAATTGGACCCAAGCCATCAAGCGTGGACATACATAACACAAACTGCAAAACCTTTGTCTAAAGAGCCTAGACTTAATCCCTAGAGAAGAAAAATATTCTCAATATTTGCATAATTCTATACTCACACGGAGACCTTCTCACCTTTGGGTCACGGATCTTTACCAACATTTTTGTGGGTCTCCAGGAATCTAATAATAAAGCTCCTTATGCTTAGTTTTATTGAATGGGGCTGAGGGCCCATTTTAAAAGGGGTTTTCTGTTTTATTTAAAAATGTTTGTTCTTTTCTCAAAAGATCCGTGACCCAAAGATGAGAAGGTCTCCTTGTCAGTATCTTTTTCTAAATTGTTTACTGCGACGATGCGGAAAACTCGAGTACGCTCGATAAAAGGCGAAAAAAACTATAACGCGTCAAATAACGCATACAAGCGAAATTATATATTGATCTCAATCCAGTTGAAAATTAAAAACCGCTCGAATTTTATCGTCCTTCCTGTTTGAATAACTTCATACAGTTCTAGGTGCGTGGCCGAATTTTTTGGCGGGTTAAAAATAAGTGCAGCGACCCGGCTCCGTTTAGAAAAAAGTACAGGATCGTCTTAGTTGGGCGTAACCCGCCATGCTTATCAGCAGACAATGAATAATCAGCCATAAACACCAATTAAAAAAGTTATAATTCGTAAAGTTGATTCAGAAGTACCAAGATGGGGGCCTCTCTATCACTCGTAACCATCGAATCCTCGGTACTTTTATAATATATACCGCTAGATATACGTTGACAAAAAAACATATGTGGGTCGCGACCGTAAATCGAATACAAAGTTCATATAATCACTCCATAAAAAAGCCGCCAAGGGGTTCTTTACGCTCCGATTAGCACGTGTACAACATCCTCATAAAACTAGGTATAATATAGCGGCGAAATATGATGACGAATTTAAAAATACAGATTCCTGTCCTTCTTTCTCTCTCGCAGAACATAATAATAGTAAAAGGCCACTACACGCATATTTACGACGGGCTCGAAATTATGATGAGAGTCAGATGATGCCGCTGATCATCGTGATTTGCTCTCTCGAGCGCTGGCGCCTCCAATTGGCTTTTTCTTTTCTTCCTTTTTTTTATTTTTATCTTTTTTTAGACCCCTTGCTTAGAATCGTATATTTTAAGACTTAAGCGCTTGCTTCTAATTTTTGTTTCCGAAACAATCCAATCGTCTCATTCGAACCTATGTATATCATGTTTTTGTACGAATGTGTGTACATTTTCATGTGTTATAGAATACAACTTTATGACAATATATATTTGTTTCAAATCGACAATATGTTTATTTTGTGATTTTTTTGTTTCAGGGCAAAATCGAATACTACGTCAAATGGAAAGGTTGGAGCAAAAAGTAAGTATGATTGTCTTTTTTGTTGTCGCGATTAGTCATGTAATCGTTAGCATTATTTTTATCGAAATTCAAGGCTTTTTGAGGTATTTTGACCAATTATTTACCATGACTAACGAGTACTGTTCTTTTAGATACAATACGTGGGAGCCAGAAGAAAATATTCTCGATGTCAGGTTAATCGAATTGTACGAAGCCAGCCAAAAAGGAGGAGACGTCACATCGAGAAGACCTAGGCGAAGGGATACACGATACAATGTAAGCTTTTTCCTATTTGTTTTTATATTGAGTTTTCTAGTTTTTTGTTTTAAATAATCATTCTTTTATAATTCAATATTATTCTATTAAAAAATCCTTTTTCATAATACCAATAAAAATCTTATAAAAATGTGTAACTAATAAAAATGTTTCATACTTATCACTACCAATGATTTGCTATGTCATTGTTCGAACTCATATAGGTTCTGATTAGATTTCTATTAAAATTCGGATTTCCTTCGAATTTCTTACAGTAAAAAAATATCACATGTTGATTCTGAGAAAATGTGCTCCAGTAAGCATAACTATCAAAACAAAAATAGCGATTGATAACTTTTCAGATTTTAACCAGTTGCATTTGAACGTATTAAAAAATGAATCACAGTTTAAAACCGAAATTATATAAATATTTATTGCCTTTAAATAGATAATCTAATGAAGAACAGTAAACAAGGCATAAATAAATTTTAATCTGTATAAATAAAATTAATATTAACTCAAATTAAAACCAAAGTAGGAGAAAATAATTTTTATTCCGGATTTTGGAATGAAAATTGTTTTCTACATCAACTGCTCATGAATAATTGGGAAGGCATTTATTAATGTTATTTTTTTTATAGGAACAAGTCCTTGCAAATCTCGTTGTGGCGGAGGAACCAGGTGGTGATGAACCCGTTGGAGAAGACAGTCAAGATGAATCAGCACCGGAACCAATTGTATCGAGCGGCTCGATTGTTTCCAACAATCATCTTGGCGTTGACGAGGACACCGTTGCATCTTCCCTCGATGGACACGAGTCACCAACTCCTCCGACCGAGCTGGGCTCTGCTTCGGCGTTTAGCGCAGCGGATTCGGACAGCTCCATCAGTAGCGTCGATATGCCTCTGATGCCTAGACGCGAACCTGCTGGCACTAAACGGAAGGCAGAAGTACTAAAAGAATCGGGAAAAATTGGCGTCACAATCACAACGAGCAGCCCTACCAGTGGCAGCGGTAGTCCTCCACCAAATAAAATTCCGCGACTACTCCCTCTCAAAAACAACTCGCCGACCTATCATGTAAGCTATCTTTATATCCAAAAACAATAGTTCTTTCCTTATGTAACTCTAACACCAATTCATACCTTCGATATTTCTTTATTGCAGAGTCACAAAATCAACGGTAGGCGACCATCTTCATCGAGTGTGAAATCAACACCCGACGAACCATCACCTGCTGTTCCAACGACACCTGCTCCAGCGATGCAAGATAAGAAACGCCCCGAAGCAGATTTACCTCGGGGGCCAGCGCCGTCGTTGCCTCGTTCGCCAATATCTCCACAGCACGACACAACTGTTGAACCTGCGACACAACCTAATACCAAAAAGAAACATCATCACCATCACCACCATCACCATCACCATCATCATGCGGACCACCACCAACACAAGAATAACAGTGAGAAAGAACAACGGGTTGAACAGACCCATCCACAAACGGTCGAAACCAATGGACACAAATCACCTAATCCCAGCGATACATACACCAATAATAACAGGTTACCAGCCTCACCATTGACTAATGGTCATCGTACACTCAGTGAGGAAGACACAGACGCAAAGAACAACAACAGCAAATCACCACAGAGCATCAAAGACGATTTGTCTCGAAATAGTGAACAACAATCGACTACTATCTATTTGCCATTACATAGTCCAGGAACTGATTATTGGCACGCGCGTAATCCTGTTGCAGATCAAGTCTTCATAACCGATGTGACGGTGAATTTAAAGACCGTAACTATCAGGGAGTGCAAGACTGAGAAAGGATTTTTTCGAGAACGAGATCCTAAAAGCGACGTTTATCAATAGGTCAACATTGTAAAACGCAGTCTATTGTTGGCTTAATTTAATGCTCAATGTAATATTTTTTGATGCTTGTACATAATGAAAAAATTATTTTCGCACCGATATGTCAGTGGATGCATGTCCGCAATTGATGGAGAACAATGATTTCAAGTGACCTAAACGTATTTTCAGTAAAGCCTTAGTTCGCTGCACGAAATCAACACTGTATGATATAGTAGAATTTCATTTTAATGCTAAATAGTATGGTTACACGTAATCATTGGGATAAAAAAACGATTATAAAGCGCTTGGTAGTTGTTAGATCAAAGCAAGTAATATGCCAATGAGTGGCATTCGTTATATCTGTAAAAGCAATTGATATAGTATACAGTTTTTATACTGATTGAATAAGATTAAAAATCGGCTTTAATTATATAATTAAAATCGTGTTCAGGTCACATTATATACCGTGAAACGTGGTAAAGCAGGCGTGGAAAATCGGAAAAACTTTTTTTTTCTAATATATGTTTGTAGATAATTTGAAGTACAATTTTTACTTAGTAGTTAAAATTGAAAAAATTTGATTTAAATTTATATGAAAGGCGATAGAAAATGAACTTCATTACTAATAACCGCTTTGCCTCGTTTTTTATTGTAAATACTAAATTTATTATGAATAAGTTTCAAACTTAATTGAAAAACATTTTTTTTTTGCATAAGTTCCTAAAGTAATGTTCCATTTAATATATCAGTGACAAGAATAAAACTAAAAACTCATCCACTGCTGTATAATGCAGTGATGCGTATTTCAAATATCAACTACTTTCGCTATTGTACATTTTTCTTCTATTGCAGACTTTCTGGAACAATGATTTTATTCGAAGATTAATGAAATGCATTTTTATTATATTGTGTACGATATTATTGTTAAGTATGTTACATAAAGTGAAAAGACGTTTATGCAGTGTCAAGCATATTCCGATTATTTGACTATTTTTATCGTTCTGGATAAATTATCCACATTGTTATTAATGAGACTTCAATGAAATAAGAGTAATGACCAAATTCTTTGTCTTACCAATAGTAAGATAACTATCATTAAACCTTAGTCATAATGATTTCTTCAACGTCTACCATTTGCTGCACACTTTTGTAACAAATAATTCCGTGATAAATAGTTGGTGAATATATCTCTTTTCAATCCAACAACATGATGTAACATCCGATTGCTTATTTAAAAGATCGTTTCCGATAATTTAAAAATTTAAACTTCTTAGTATTATAGATTTTAATGTATGTATAAGATGCCCCATGAGATAAATGAAAATACTTTTTTCCGCCAGAACACTCAATTTCTGTATTGGATTATCACTATTGAAAATATTGGTTCTGCGATAACGAATCGAATTATAATCAAAGAGTAAAAAGCTATATATTTACAGGGAAAAAGTATGATGATTAATTTGTTTATAGATATTTCATGATGGGGCAACTTGTATTCAACTAGAATTTATTCCTCTGAAAAATTATTTCAAATTCGTACATATAATGTAATAAATGTACATTGTCACAAGAAATCAGTAACGCATATGAATCAATTTAAAAATCCGTGAATTGTATAAAAATGAATTGTATATATAAAAAATCAATTTGAATTCAGTAACAAATGTGAGAGGTATGATGTGTTACGAATCTGTGTATTGTAGATGATATAATTACAATCTGTACATAGATAATTTATCTTTTACGTTTTAAATGTTTTGTCGATCAATTTTCACAGCAATTCACTGGAAAAATAATACGACTAATGAAATGAAGATGAATTGCAAAATGAAAGAAAAATGAATGATCTTACGTTTAAACTTTCGATATAGACTGTACGCGTTTCTTCGATATTGTTTTCTGTACTTAGACTATGAATCTATCTATACAGTAATTGCATAAAAAAGAGTAACAACCATACGTGAGACCCTGGTAGTACCAAATCCATCAGTAATTTTAGTTCTGTCTGGTACAGATTCCTTATATTTCAATAAAACCATTAATTACACTTGTTGACTTTTATTAAACTGTTCCTAAGCTATTAATCTTTATAGATATTATAGTACCAATCAAATTTTTATTTTTTTACAATCAATTTTGATATAATTTAAATTATTGATACTCTTTTTCACCAATTTTTGCATTTTCACGAGAATTTTTTAAAATTTACTCATTGATAAGAAATTTTACTGTTTTCATAAAAGGAATTGAATGGGAAAAAGTCGACGTAGAGGTGACCAAACATTTTAGAAAATTGATAATTATTACGGGAAAACGGAAGAGTGGAGTGAAAACTTTGCAATGACTCATTAATGATCAGCTCTTTGATAAAAGGCGTAACTTAAAAATCGAAAATTTAGAACAATAGTAGTCCACGCGTTCTACAATATAAATGAAAATTCTCACTAAATATATAACCAGTAATTAAAAATTACATAAATGCATATAATAATAATTTTTGACTGATTTTGCATGTATTCAACATTTTTATGCACATTCTGAACATTTTTCGTGCATATTTGAATGCATGTTTTAGCGTTTATTTTGCATATAATCCGGGCTCTACTGATTATTGTGAAGTCATGAAAAATTGCCAGTCTATCGATACGTGCCTCCGTACAGCCCACGAATCCCCTACGTAGTTATAACGGGTATATTAGCAAAATTTGTGCATAGTCCGCAACCTTGAAATACTCGAGTTGGAAAGACGATCATGCAATATAATGTATAAAGCCGTGCAGGGTCGGGAGTTGAGCTTCGCAACAATAGCCGCACACGCGCACATTATCGTGCGTAAAACATAGAGTGCGTCTGCACTTGACTACCAGCTGATAAAAGCCTATGTACTTTCGGTAAGCGTTACATTATTTAGGAGCGCAGAAAAGCTCGAACTGTTGTAGGACGTTCAAAAGCCTGAGAGCGAGTGACGTAAGTTGAATTGTCGGTGTTGACTGGCTGAGGCTAGCAGTTAGCGCGCATACAGCATACTGTAGAGCTGCTGCTAACAACTGAGCGCATCTACGCTGACTATAGCAGCTTTCGGAGTCTCGGCTCTCAGCTCGTTTTATCTTTCTCGCTCGAAGCGCATGTAGCACGTCTTCTCTCCCACTGCTTTTATATGTTGTAACTCTCGGATTCGTTTGTTTTGTACGCTATACAGCGCTTGAACTCCCTGTCTGATAGCTGCTGTCTTATAAACTCGTATAATAAGCATATATATACTGCGTCCACATATAAGTTGTTGTGAGTATATGCCTACTCACTTGTATTGCCCTCCGCGCAAAAAATTGTGCGAGAGAAGGCGAACAGGGGCCTGCTGCGACACTGGTCGTCTTTAATACATGCAGCAGTGCACATATATTCTTGTTTGCTATCGTCGTCGACTTTTTCACACGCTACACCAACTCTGCTGCACTCGGACTGCAGTGCAGACAGTATTTTTTTCAACATTGCATGCATTGCACGCAGCGGAGAGTTGCTCGGCAGAAGCTCTTTATATGCGTCGCAGCAGTGAATTATGTGGGTGAAGCCGGAAGAAGTTTTGCTAGCCAATGCATTTTGGTAACTTTTTTTTCCAATTCATTACCAAAAACTTTATGCTAATCGCCTAACTACCATCTTAACATGGATACATGAAAGTTTTTGTTGCACGTACAAACACCCGAGAGCTTTGTTTATGCGCATCAGCTGTTTTTTTTGTACATTTTTTATTTTGGATCGAGCGTTGAACTCGCCATCTTACTGCATAGCTGCACAGTCTACTTAAAAATCGTTTAATTTATAATAAACAATTTTATCAGTATAATAAAAATTGAACGAATTAGGCATTTTATTAAAAAATCAAGAAACAAATATTCTCATAACCATAAAAGCTAATTGTAAAATTTAGATAACATAAAATTTTTATAATTTATTATTATGAAATTTCAATTTTTTGGCTTAATAAATTATATTTTAATCTGCACATGTGATACATGCATTCAATACAATAATGAAGTTAATTTACAATAGTACTCCAATAGTATTTCAATCAAATATTTATATACTAAATAAGTAACCTTTTTGTAAAGGATAACTGAAGAATCAACAAAGTTTTTTGTACGCCAGCGTCGAAAGGGTCATGGAAAATCCAAAGGTATCTCATCCATTATTGTTGGAACCCTCGACAGTGTATTTGATACAAAACCTCCTCCTTTTAGAATATTACATCAAACTGCCAATTCAGAAGTTTTTTGGGGTACGTATTTGAAAAATTCACTTATTTTTCTACTTCCTTGCAACGATAGTTATTATATTGATTTTGTATAATAAATATATTATTATGCAGTTGTGGCATGTTCCTTGACACATTCTGAAATAATGAAGGATTGGGAATGGCTTCACAAAAATTTGGTAAACACATTGTTATCTTTTGATACAGAAGAAGAAGTCACAGATTTTGTATGCTGTAAAATACAGTCTATTATAGCAAACAATGCATCAGAATGTAAATTAACAGATGGTAATTCATATTTTTCAGTAGTTGTTTCAAGCATTGTTATAAAAAACTCATTAACTTTTATCCTTTTAAAGATGAAGATTCACAGTCTTTTAAAAGAGTTTCATATAAATTCCGTCAACTTTTTCATCTACCTCAAGATGATAAACTTGTAAATTATTATTCATGCAGGTGAATACATGATTTATTTTCCTCAATCGCTTATAATATTTTAATTATTTTTCATTTTAGTTATTGGAAAACTCGATTACCAAGGCAAGGCTGGCTATATTTATCTGTGAATCACATGTGCTTCTATTCTTATATTTTGTCTAAAGAAACAAAATTAATAATAAGATGGGCAGATATCATTGAATTAGATAAAACTAATTCACTTGTATTTCCTGACAGTATTCATGTAGTAACTCGTGATAGTAAAGAAGTCAGTGAAAATAATACACATAATATTAATTGCTAATTAATACTTAATTATTGATTGTATCTAATTATTATTTTTATTACTTATTTTTAGCACTATTTTTCAATGTTCCTTCACAAATCAGAAACATATTCACTAATGGAACAATTAACCAATTTTGCTATGAAACGGTGAGTTATGGAAATAATTAATATTCTCTGCTTTCATTATTTTATAAATGAATATTTTGTCGTACAGGTTAATTGATGAAAAAAGTGGTTTTAATGAAGATAGGGATCTTCTGAACAAATTGAGGTAATTTTTATGCAATAGATTCTGCATTATTCATACTCAATTCAAAGTATTTTCATTTTCATTATCTAGTAAAAATGTGCCTAAAAAGCCGTCGTTCTTGAAACGAGATCTAGATGCTCGTGCACAGTCTGAAGCTTATCGAATGCAATTCAGATTACCAGGTAGCGAAAAATTAGATGGTTGTGTGGACGCAACTCTATGGACACCATATGATAAGCGTCACAATTGGGGGAAAATTTATTTGTCGCACAATTATTTATGCTTTGAAAGCAGAGTGAGTTAATGAAAGATTAAGTAATATATTTTTTCTTGTTGACAAAAACATTTATAATTTATTCCAATGATTTAGGTTAAACATTTAGTAAACTTAGTAGTACCTCTGAGAGAAGTCAGACAAGTTGAAGCAGCTGAAAATCAAGCTTCAAATGCTTCATTAGAAAAATCTATTTTAATAACAACAGCCAGAGCATCATTCCTTTTTGCTCAGATACATGACAGGGACTTTGTGGTTCAAAAAATTTCGGAATTACTTGCCAAAACAAAAATTTCCATAGTGTAAGTTTAAATTACTTTATCTTTTGAATTATTTAACTTTAGAGCTTTCTTATGTAACATTTACAGCTCAGCAGATGGAATTTGTGATAGAAGTAACAAGACGAAATCCGTTGAGAGTTGGTCCCCTCAACCTCCACTCATGAAATTATTTAAGGCACCACTTAGTTCTGAAGCCACTGTTAAACAAGAAGCCAAAGAAAAACAATGGGAACTACATTTTTCCGAATATGGAAGAGGGATGACAATTTACAGAACAGTGGAAACTGCCAAACTTGTAATAGCTGGAATACCTCAAAATTTGAGAGGTGAAGTATGGCTTACGTTTTCCGGAGCCCAAAACGAAATGGCCATGAATCCAGGACTATATAAGTCGCTTGTTAATCAATCTCTTGGTAAAAGCTGTCAAGCAAATGATGAGATCGAACGTGATTTACACAGATCTTTACCAGAACATCCAGCATTCCAATCCGATACAGGAATTAATGCTTTACGAAGGGTTTTGTCAGCTTATGCCTACAGAAATCCTCAAATAGGTATTTTTTAAACTATTTGAATATTTTAATATTATATTCTGTTCAATACTAGTTTTATAAGTACTTTATTACTTAAATGTAGGGTATTGTCAGGCAATGAACATAGTTGCATCAGTGCTATTGATCTACTGTTCTGAAGAATCAGCTTTTTGGCAGCTTTGCAATGTTTGTGAATCTTTGTTACCTGACTACTATGATCGACGAGTAGTCGGTGCTTTAGTAGATCAAGGACTTCTTGAAGAACTAGCTGCCGAACACTTACCAGCTTTATACATAAAATTACAAGAGCTCGGACTTATTAGAGTCATTTCGCTATCCTGGTTTTTAACGATATTTTTAAGTGTTATGCCAACAAGTAGCGCAGTTAATATCATGGATTGCTTTTTTTATGACGGTGCCAAAGTAATTTTTCAAGTAGCATTGACTGTGCTCGAATGGAACCAAGAAAAGTTATTAAAATGCAATGATGACGGTGAAGCTATGCAATTACTTACTGATTATCTTGGTGGTGTTTACAACGACGAAGGTCCAGTATTGCCACGACCTGTTGACACGGTCCCTCCAAATAGAGTTGATAATTGTTTTAATAATTTCATTACACAATATGAGAATTAGAAAAATTAATATTTATTTTTTTTTAGAGTATCTCAATTCAAACGTTGATTTATGAATCATACTCCAGGTACGGTTCTCTAAAAGTGGATGAAATCGAACGATTACGATTAAAACATAGACTAAGAGTAGTTCAGAGTTTGGAGGAGGGCATTGAAAAAAACGTTATTCGGAGTATTGTTAACGAAAAATGGATGACCGCAGAAGAATTAAGGGTCAGTTAAAAGAAATTTTATACCGTATTTGAGTAATTGTTTATGATTTTTTCGGTTTTCAGGAGTTGGTAAACCTGGTCAGAGAAGAATTGATAACCCATCGCCGAACAGATGAAGAACGATATGACCCTACGCAACCACCATATGAAGTTTATAAAATCGATTACGATTTATTTAGAATTTTATTCGGAGTCTTATCGCCTTGGGGAAAGTGTTCACAAGCTGAGTCTTTATCAGCAAGACTCTTTCGTGTGAGTTTTTTATTATTTATCAGAATTGTTTTAAGTTAAATTAAAGTTGAATGTTTAATTATTGAAAACTTTAGTTAATGGATCGAAACCATGATAACCTTTTGAACTTTAAAGAAGTAGTTCAAGCGATTGCAATGACTGCAACTGTGGATTCGTCACAACGTTTAAAGTTATTGTACACTTTGCATTTACCACCCCTTCTTACTCCCGTAGATTTTGAATCACCTACGCAATCAGGTAAAATATGATGGTAACTGATACTTCAATCTTGCATTTTTAGCAAATGAAACAAAAAAACGACCGTTTCAGATGGGGCTGAAATAGCGACGGAAGCAACCGACTTTTTCGACAGTATTGAGAAAAGCATATCTACGTTGAATGTAGACGTGACTTTTTCAGATGAAGGACCAAGTGCTTTAACCCGATCGATTAGCATAAATAGTCATCGAATCGAAGAGTCTTGGGAACAACAAAGTATGGGCAGTTTGAGATCGATGATTGCGTCCAGGGATAGTCCACTTGATTTGAAAATCGTGCCAAAAATGTCACAGCTTCATTTCATAGCTTTATGGAAAACTTTATATGATATGTTTCCAAATCAACCAGATGACCCCGATACGTACAACTGTATCGCGGAAATCGGTAAGCTAAAAAATGGCTCTTAATTACATTTTTGAGATTTAAAAGATTTTCGAAACTTAACCATTTTATTCTAGGCACTTTATTACTTCAACTAGGAGATGTTGGCAAGAAATTTTATGTTGAAAGAGAAGAATCTGTAGACAGTTTAGCAAGTTCTGCTTCAGTCAAACAATCAGGTGTAATGGTGAGATTTTTTAGCTTATTTTAAATCAAACTTATTATGAACTTTTCAAATACTACTTTCCTTTTCATATTTTA
Organism: Trichogramma pretiosum; assembly: GCF_000599845.2. Lineage (NCBI taxonomy): Eukaryota > Metazoa > Arthropoda > Insecta > Hymenoptera > Trichogrammatidae > Trichogramma > Trichogramma pretiosum. The sequence goes on from NW_019641683.1 coordinate 533,579, forward strand.
GACACCTGATCGAAATGGAAATCCGTCGAGTTCATCAACAGCTGATCCAAATTGGTCAATTACAGTTGAACAATTTTTGGCTTCAGCTCTGAATGGGCAACCTATTGTTGATTTTTTTAGCAAACGAGCAAACATAATCGAATCAATAGCTTTTTTGAAAAAACGTAGATTTGATCGAGCTCATTCTATCTCTGATACTCAAGTTATAAATGTGTGATACTCTAAATGTAATCATGAAGATATTTTTTCAACGAAAATTTGACGAGAATTCAAAAAATATACACATAATCATGCGGATATGTACATTGTTATACAATGATATTTTTTGCGGGCAGAATATAGAAATGAAGATGCAATCAATTTTTTTGGAAATCTAGATTAAAGTACTTAGCTATACATTTGCAATTATGCGCATTAATGATTGCACTCGAAAGTGAGTCTAGAGATTATATCTCTGAAATTGCTTCCATTTTTAATGTTATTGGAGAGATTAAATCATAAGTATTTTTTTAAATCAAAACTTTGATAGATGAAAAAAGTAGTCTTTAAAGTATCAAATCTAATATGCAAGAAATTTAAAATTATTTAATTACTTGTTATGCAATAAATTTTACAATTATACAAATTTATAATGAAATTGACTAGTTTTTTAAGGTAATAGAAAATTGAAGTATAATTTTGATAAAGTTCTTGAACTACCAGAAATATTATGTTATATATATTTTCAAATTATTCCTTGTTATACAATTATTTCAGATTTTATTCACAATTACGAATTGTATTGTAGCCTTTAGTTATTTTTTCATATTTATAATTTTTGTCTATCACGAAAAATAATCTTTGATACTTTTTGAGCATAATATATAGATATTTATATATAAATATATATGTATATATACATTTTTTCGAAAAATGTTAGTTTTCATACACATTTTATTTAATTGTAAATTATTTTGCAAAAATTATACACAAATACTCCTGTTTTTATGTAAAAATTTTTTTGATCATTTTCAAATGTATCATAGTTGTAAATAGTATATTTCATACAAAGTACTAATATATTTCATTCAAACGCTTTATTAAATATCATTTTGTTATTTATGAAGAATATTAAATAAAATAATTTTAAATACTGAAAAATTATGCAATCTTTTATTTTTTTTGAAACTCTTTCAATTAGCAGAGTCTTCGAGTAATTATTAATTAATCAATTTTTACTAGGGCGAAGTTGATCGTTAACACAAACATTTTTTTTAATATTTATGGTACCTAATTAATTACCTAATGAAGATTCAGTGAAAAAATATATCAAAAACCATTGCTTTTACCCTTAGAAGTCAATCGGACACTTGAAGATTTTTACCTTCCCAGCGGCCAGATTAAAAAACTGGAAGCAGTGCGCAGACGTAGAATTCCTCGCATGGATGATGTTGTAACTCCCTAGATATAACAAATGCCAAAAGATGACAACGTAAAAAAGTTAAAGACAAGGCATCAGCTGCACTTTCTTTCAGACGTCAAGTTAAGCGCCAATAAAAGTATCTTAGACGTGATTCAAGATGATGACGTCCGAGCATGTGTATCTTTCTAAAACGTTCATGCGGCTGGTCACATAGTCGAGTAGATGAAACGCAAACGTTTGAAAATAAATTACCTTGACATTCAAATTTAATCTCCTCGTGATATGTACCGTTGATTTTTTCCGCGGCCTAAAAAACTATTGTGTGTTGCATAAGAACATGTTAGCTCATGATCATTAGTAAATGAGGATTCATCAAAAAAGTGAGTTAGTTGTGAATAAATTACTTGTAACCACCACTTTCGGAAAGCTTTGTATTTACAGTTCTCGAAATAGTTTGATTATTGTCTGGTTCGTTGCACAATATCGCGTGACTGAACATTTTTAATAAAAAATTATTGTATGTTCATTATCAATATCTGAAATTGGAATCTATCATATGACATATTTTTTAACTTTCAGAGAAATAATGGCAAGAGTAATTACCAAAAATTCAGCGAATATTATTTATATCAATGTTTTATTGAAACGACCGCTTTCTTTACATAAAATTTCATCATGTAAATATGCAAATAGTGTTCAATCAAATGATCCTGGAAGTCCTTTGGAAGTACTCAAACAAAAAGTCAATAAAGGTGAATTAATGCATGATGAGCACCAGTTAATAGTAATTGAAGATCTTCAGAAAGTTTATGAGCGTCTTAAAGGCTATACACCTGAAAAGCCAGGCCTAATCAGTAAATGGCTGAGAAATAATAATAAGAAGACAAAAGCTCCTAAAGGACTCTACCTCTATGGAGCAGTAGGTGGAGGTAAAACAATGTTGATGGACCTTTTCTATAATTGTTGTCAGGTATCCTTGACTTTCTGCCTTATGAGTATTGCAAGCAGGAAAAGTAGAAAGGATACACATGTTACATTATTCCTCATGCAATATCCTTATTTTCTTCCTAGCACTTGGTTATCATATCTTAAATTTAATTGCCAATTCTTTTGATAGATTCAGCACAAAAAAAGGGTTCACTTTCACTCGTTTATGCTGGATGTTCACAGTAAAATACACGAGGTTAAAAAAGGTATTGTTCGTGATCATAGCAGTACAAAACTTCAACCGTTCGACCCAATACCTCCAGTAGCATCCTCGATAACTGAAAATACATGGTTATTGTGCTTTGATGAATTTCAAGTAAATTAAAAAATAATTTCATTGTACAGATAGACAATACATGACATAAATTCTGATTTCAAACACTCATTTGAAGGTCACAGATGTTGCTGATGCTATGATTCTCAAAAGATTATTTACAGAACTGTTCAACAATGGTGTGGTAGTTGTAGCAACAAGTAATAGAAAACCAGACGATCTCTACAAAAGTGGATTACAAAGGGGAAATTTTTTACCATTTATTCAAATTCTTAAAGATCATTGCAATGTATCTTCTTTAGATTCTGGTATTGACTATCGTACAAAAGCTGCATCAGGAAAAGAAAAACATTATTTTATGTAAGTTTTATTAATACAGAAGTCTTGCTATAATTATTGAAAAAAATGATTCGATTTTGTAATTAATATAGTAAAGGAGAAGAAGCTGATAGAAACATTGAGAAAATTTTTAAATATCTATGTTCAATGGAAAATGATATCCCACGACCAAGAACATTGAACATTAAAGGTAGAAATGTAACATTTAAAAAAACTTGTGGACAAGTTATTGACTCAAACTTTGAAGAATTGTGTGATAGACCCCTGGGTGCTAGTGATTATATTGAAATATGTCAAGCTTTTCATACAGTTATAATACGTGATGTACCACAACTAAATATGAAATTGAAGAGTCAAGCTAGAAGATTTATTACTCTCATAGATACTTTATACGACAATAGGGTAAATTTTATATTATACAATACTATGAAATATATAATGAAGTTAAAATCTTAAAATAGTGACATTTTAAAATTTTAGGTTCGAACTGTTATATCAGCAAATGCTCCTTATAATAAACTTTTTGTCCCTGAAGGAGAAGAAGAATATACTGATGAAAAGCGAATGCTCATGGATGATTTGAAAATATCTCATGGCACTGTAAGATCATCAAAAACTATGAATTTTTAAAATTTTACAAATGCAATGACCAAGTTTAATTTTTCAGGATGACCATAAATCAAATATTTTTACTGGCGAGGAGGAGTTATTTGCATTTGATCGTACTGTATCAAGATTGGCTGAAATGCAGACTGCTGCATATTGGGATGAATGGGAAAAGCATAGATAACGGCCAGTAATTCTAGTCTTACTTTTATTTTATGAGCTTATGAATGAATCATAATGTCATTAAAAGTAATAATCAAAGAATTTTTTATTCAACTTACTTAAAACTTGATGTTTTTTGGTGACATTATTAAAAATATTTTTTGTGTACTTAAATCAACAAGATTTTTATCATAAATAGCGATATAAAGTTGTGTAAATATGTAAAAAAATGTTACAATAAAAAGATATAAGTAAGTAGATCTCATACTTTTCAATATCACTTGATATTATATTATCCACCATATTCTGCTTTTATACTTATTCATTTTTCTCTTGGATGTAGCTGCACAAGAGCCAAAGTCTATTTATAATTTAAAAAATATTTGTATCATACATTTCAAAATGAAGATTTTACTTTAAATTTAAAATTCCCGCTTATTGAAACATTCTTGTGAAATACTTTCTCATCATTCGTCAGTCATTATGATGATTATTATTTGGTGCAATCACCTGATTATTCATTTAGTACTTGATACTTAGTTGATATTTGCAAACATGTGTCCTATTCACAGTGAACTTATTGAGGAAATTTCCAAGCTTTCCAAAATGAAAGAGCTGGATTTGGATAACTTTATAAGTAATAAGTATTTTTCAATAAATTAAGCCAATTTATAATTTAAAAACTAATTATTTGTGCAGAGATGGTTAAACCTATGAACTGGATAGATGGTGGTCATTACGACTATATAAAAAAAATGAGAGAGCATGTGTCTCAACTATCGACAGAAAAACAAATTGAGTTGTGTTTAAAAGTACTAGAACATGTTGATTTAACTAGTTTGAAAGGAACAGAAAGTCATGAAGAAATAACAGAACTTTGTGAAAAGGTATGAATCTAATTTGTAAAATTCATGAGATTCTAATCAGTAATTTATGTTAAGGCTGCAAAAACTTATCAAAAAGGAATGAAAACTTGGAACACTGCTGCAGTTTGCGTAACTCCAAATAAAGCTCAAGATGCAATAAAAGCTTTAGATAGGTTGAATATGAGAGATTCAGTAAAAGTTGCTAGTGGTAATTTACAAGTCTAAAACACTTAAATGAAAATTTTGTATATAAAAGATTAATAACGATTTTTTCTTAAAAGTTGCAGGAGATTTTCCTGCAGCATTGCTACCATTAGAAGATAGACTAGCTGAAATTAGACTAGTTGTTGAATATGGGGTAGATGAAGTTGACATTGTTATAAATCGAAAGCTGGCTATAGACCACAAATGGACAGAGTTGTATGATGAATTGAAGCAAGTCAGACAAGCATGTGGAAATAAAAAAATGAAAACTATCCTTGCCGTTGGAGATTTGCCTGGTTATTTTGAAATTTATTTTGCATCAATAATAGCCATGTTAGCTGGGACTGATTTCATAAAAACATCTACTGGCAAAGAAGCTATTAATGCAGAATTAAAATTTGGACTTATAATGTGTCACGCTATTATTCATTATCATACTGCAACTGGTAGAAAGGTCAGAAACAATTGGATCATTTTTATACTTTAAATGTTTTTTTCACCCAATATAAGCAAAATAAGTTATGTAAAAAATAATTAATAGGTTGGCTTAAAACCTGCTGGAGGAATTTCCTCTCCGTTAGAAGCTGCCACTTGGTTGGAAATGACACGATTTAAACTAGGAACAGATTGGATGAAAACGGAAATGTTTAGGATTGGTGCTTCAAAATTAGTGGATAAAATTCTTGAATTTGTAGGCACTGATTTTAAATCAACTAAGGATTATTGAAAAATATTTTTTAATTTTACTCCCAAACACAGTTCAATTGGAAAATTGGACAAAAAGAAATGAAAAATTTTTCATGTAAAAATTTTTATAATTTAATAAAAAAATGTAATAATGAAATGAGTTATTAAATAATTTTATCTAATGGTATGCCATCTAAAAACAGTAGAGCTTCTGCATTACTTATGGCACTTTGAATATCATTTTTTTGGATTGTCTTTTTTTTTGCTTGATGAGTGTATTTATATGATTCCTTAGCCAAGGAGTCAATGAATAATTCAGTGGCCATTGTTATCAGAAATACAGCTTCTTGATTTATTAAGTTTATACTGGAATCACTTTTAATGATATTTTTAACTCTGCCAATAGGTAATTTTGTCAATTTAATTTTATGATCTTTATCATGTTCAATTTCTTCTTCTGTATTTTCAATTTCCAGCATGTTATCATGGAGGTTTGTATCATTTTCATTATTTATTTCCTCTGTATTTATTTCTTTCACTAGTGCCTCTGGTGTTTCAACCGATGAAGGGACATCTGTACTCTTTGATATTTCTACAATTGTTGTGTTTTCAATAACGTTTTTGTCTTGAGTCCGTGTGTCATCATCGGTAAAATCTATATTTAAGAAGCCTTCAGTATTTTCAGTATTTTCTAAATTACCAAACAAAACTTTGTCGATGTCTTCCATTTTAATTAATGCTATCTTCCAAGCAAACAATGATGAAAATTAACAAAATATATTTTATAACTCGTTCTAACTGTTAAGCCAAACAACTACTTTTGCAAAATACATATCAATTTGTAACCTTTACGATATCAAAACAAATTGAATGACTGCAACAATAATACGTAACTCGGCGCGCACATAATTGCAAGTCTTCTGTTACCATACAACTTTAGATTTTCACCTCACTTTGTATTGTTATGTCCAGTTTTATTGTTCAATATTCAATTAAAAACTTGTTATTAGCTTGTTTCTAAAAGTAATCAACTTTGTATTCTATTATTTCATATTTGCGAGTGAATCTTGCTGAAATTGAGACCGGCGTGGACACAGGACAGATCTAAGATTGTATTTGGAGTGGGGTGAAAACTGACTCGATTTGTTATGGAGTGCCGGTAGACAGGTTAAGTATTTTTCATCTCCTAATACATCATGGTAAGAAATTATAATGAATAATAATAAATAAAAGATCTTTTTGCATCGATGCTATTAACGCTATTTAATGTGACAAATTGTGAAATTATTAACACAAAAAGCTTTTAGTGCATTCTTGTGTGCGTATTTTGTGTTGCAATTGCCTAATTAATTGATATATGTGACGTTTAAACAGACACTTGCATTGTTTTCATTTTTCTTCAAAGCAGTATGGATTTAAATATAGACACTAACACAATAAGAAATTTATTGTAATATCTCCGTTTGTAAAAGCAATTATGACTTTTAGTTTATTATTTTCAAGTTTTAGTAAATTTCCTACAATTTTGCAAATACAGAATGCAAACATTGTCTAGATAAGCCTATACTTATATACCTAAGCTATATAAACAATTGTCAAATTACTCATGTAAATTTGTTTTATTCTAGGCTCGTGGGCCAAAGAAGCACTTGAAGCGTCTTAATGCTCCCAAAGCATGGACTTTGGATAAATTAGGGGGTGTCTATGCCCCTCGCCCGTCCACTGGTCCTCATAAACTCAGAGAGTGTTTACCTCTTGTAATCTTTTTAAGAAATCGTTTGAAGTATGCCCTTACCAATTGTGAGGTTACAAAGATAGTAATGCAGCGGTTAATAAAAGTTGATGGTAAAATTAGAACTGACTCCAACTATCCAGCTGGCTTCATGGGTGAATAAAATTTTTATTTTATCTTAAAAATACCAGAACTTTTCTATAAATATTATACATTTTTGCTTATATCCAACCACAATATTTTCTTTTGATAAATGTTGCTAGTCAAAACTAATTAAAAAGTTAAATTCTTATCTTGGCCTTTGATTAAATTTTTAGATAATTCTTCAGTCTTTTCTGGAAAATTTTTAATTGATTTTACTTTTTTCAGATGTCATCTCAATTGAAAAGACAAATGAGTTCTTCAGACTTATCTATGATATCAAGGGTCGATTTACTATCCATCGCATCACAGCTATTGAAGCCAAGGTATATTTTTAACTCAATATTCATGTGTTATTGAAATTTTAAAACACAGAAATTAATAATTTTTTTTGTGCAGTACAAGCTTTGCAAAGTAAAACGAGTACAGACAGGCCCAAAAGGGATTCCGTTTCTTGTTACACATGATGGTAGGACAATCCGTTATCCTGATCCAGTCATCAAAGTCAATGACACTATTCAATTGGAAATTGAAAGTGGAAAAATTTTGGATTTTATTAAGTTTGATAATGGTTAGTAAAATTATGCATATAATGTCAAGATTAGTTTGACAAAAATTAGTTATATTTACAATTTTATTTTAGGTAATCTTTGTATGATCACGGGCGGGAGAAATTTGGGCCGTGTTGGCACTGTTGTCAATTGTGAAAGACATCAGGGTTCATTTGATATTGTACATATTAAAGATGCTCAGGGACATGTATTTGCCACAAGGTACAGTGATTAATTTTACAACAAAATTTTCCAAATCAACATATTTTATTTTTTCAGATTAAATAATGTATTTATCATTGGTAAAGGAATCAAACCCTATGTCAGTTTGCCAAGAGGTAATGGCATCAAGTTATCAATCGCTGAAGAACGTGACAAGAGGCTAGCAGCTAAGGGTGTTTAATTTGTTACATAAAAATTTAATAAACCTAGTTTTTTCTTGGTACATACTTGTTTTAATTACAATTTTTGAATTGATCATTATGTACATCATAAATGATTACACATTATTTTTAAATGAACACTTTGCACTTAAGCCTATTTTATCTAACGAAATAATCACTTATGGGGAAGCCAAATTTCGGTTTCCAAATCAAGAACAGCGCGTAACATTTCATTACATTTTTCATCGCCCTCTGCACCATATTTTCGGTGTACATCTTTGGCAGTTTTCAAATATCTAAAATTATAAAATTAATGTCATTTTAATTTCTAATAAATTTGTTTTTTTTTAGCTTACTTTTGAATACACAGAATATAATTTTTCACTTCTTTTTCAACTATCTTGGGAAATTCGGAAAATCTTGAGTTGACGCTCGCCGATCCCGAAGTTTGTGATAAGATTGGACACACTCGAATCCATGAGCCCTCTTTTTTACTCGGGTTAGCCCAGTCGCGTCCATGCTCCCACATGCAAATCGGTGGTTCGTCTTTATTATTTTGAGGCTTCAAACTTCCACGTCGTGGCGGATTTTTTTCTTCAAAGAATTGATTATACCTCGATATTTCAGGGTAAGTATCTGAGTTCTGCTGTAAATAACTATCGTTCAATAAATTTGCTTTTATGATTATTAATTATTCAATCACTAATAATTAAATTTACCATAGTTCGGTTATCTTGACAGTAGTTAATTATTCTTATTGGATCTCGAGAAGTTTTATACTTTTTTTTCAAAAATTTATTTTGCTGATAAATTTTATCGCTCTCGGATTCATCGTCATCATCGCCGATGGTATTAGCTGCCCATATTGTGAAAAGCGATAAACCAGTGTTGCAAACTGGTAATCCTAACAAGTCAAATAAATCGTGCAGTAGCGGTTTTTTCACTTCGCAGTCAACTTCGCAATCGTTACCCAATGCTGGGCTCACGTTCACCTAAACGAGCGTAAAATTAATTTAATTTTTCAAATGAAATAGCTTTTTTCTGAATGAGATGATACCTCAAGAAGCCAAGGCTTCAAGTTTTCATCGATCAATATATCAAATCCGAAAAATTCGAAGCAATTCGGTGACTTTGGAATTCCAGTTGCTTGACTGAGAACAGTTAAGGTGACTATGCAGGCAATCTTTTGCCACAAAAACCAATCCAAGTAGCCTGATTGGCCGAGATAACGTCGGAGTCGCCGGAACGTCCATTTGCAGCCTGTATATAACATTGAGCTATAACCAGGTTTAAATGGAGAAAAACAGAAAGGAAAAAAATAAGATGAACATTTTACCGGCACCGACTCGCTCTTTTTTTTCATAATAACCTGGTCCCAGTTTATTGAGTGAAAAATTTGTGAGGTGCCGAAAAGGATCATCGATAGCTTCGAGGGAAAATTTTTCCGTCGCAAATCTTGCGATTCCATCTTTGTAAAGATAAATGGCCAATGGTCGATAAGATGGTACGCATACGTACAGTCTGAGATCGAATTTGTAGCCACCGATTAACAAGGGATTTTCGATGTACTTTTGCACCACGGCAAAACTATCGTAGGTCAAGTCGCTCAGTTTCTGTGAAAAAAATGCTGAACGTATTTAACGGACTCGCGGATAAGCCGAATCTGCGAGCAGAAGGAAAATGACTCACTCGAAATAAAAATATGCCTTTCCCTTGACTTTGTCCAACTGGTTTACAAATCCATATTCTTTCATCCCGTTCGAAGCGACTGCAGTTTGCGGCCAGCCTCGTGTACTCCGATGGGAGATTGAAAGCTAGAGGACTTGTTTTTTCTTATTGAAATGCAAAAATCAGCATTCCCGATAAAGTTTCGAAATTCGTATAAGGAGCATCGATACTTACCTGAAATCATAAATATTACCATGAACTTTTTTCATACATTTCAAAAGTCTTACGAGACTGTCTTTTCTGCAGATAGAATTTCCTTTGGGTATGCGATTAATGAACTGAAAAATAAATTATTCATCTCTACATGAATGACGTAATGTTTAGAAGTAAGTCAAAACAATACGGACCTGCCACGGTAACAAAGATTTGTAATGATTTTGTGGAAACCCACCAGATTTCCACCATAAATTCCAGCGATCTTTGAAGGAATTATTATCTCCAGAGTACTCTCGCCAACCTCGCTCCGTGCAAACCTATTTAAATGTAACGCTTTGTTTATCTAATACATATATCTTAATTCATTAAAGTGAGAGAACCTCTTTTCATTACCATGAGACTCGAATTATTAAACTTTTATGCTTTGAATTACCACATCAAAATCATTCACTTTACTCATTATCAATGTCACATGTGGTGATGTAAAGTTAACAATGTATAAGGGTCAAAATAATACTTTTTTACAAAACCGTGCGCACGTGTGTCACCGATCTTGACGCGCTTTTGGTATGTTATAATATGTACATGGTAAAAAGGTCCCAAAAACCAAATTTTAGACACCCTCCCCCCTCCTACCCCCCACTTCCGGTATAAACGTCTATTTTTGATCTATATTTTTTCTGAGGACATAAAGCAATTAAAAAATCGGAAAAAATTCATAAAAATACTTTTCAACAATCCAAACAACCTTGCATTTTTTCAGATTTTTTGAGTGCTTCAGATAAAATCATTAAAAAATCTGAAAAAATTGAAAGTTGTTTGGATTGTTGAAAAGTAATTTTATGAATTTTTTCCGATTTTTTAATTGCTTTATGTCCTCAGAAAAAATATAGATCGAAAATAGACGTTTATACCGGAAGTGGGGGGTAGGAGGGGGAAGGGGGTCTAAAATTTGGTTTTTGGGACCTTTTTACCATGTACACTGTCCGTGGACTAATTTTGTCCTTTTGACACGCATTCGGACGGTATGGGACTTGTATAAGCATACGACGTTCCGTAATGCAGTGGACAAAATTAGTCCACGGACAGTGTACTATTATAACATACCAAAAGCGCGTCAAGATCGGTGACACACATGCGCACGGTTTTGTAAAAAAGTATTATTTTAACTTATATAAATATAAAGTTTCATGTGATTGATTCATAAGGGCAGTTATGAGAGATAACGCACTCTTTTGAATTTTCAAAATTTTTATACTGAATTTCCATATGATGAATATCTATATTTATTAAAGCATATATTTACGAACGTTACGCGTAAAGTATATAACGTGGTTATAAGCTAATTTTGAATTAATGCGTTACTGCACGTTATTAAGTTGAGAAATTTCGATCACAATTAAAAGCTATTTCAACGAAGCACGAAATATAATACGTGTATATTAACTCTATTACTGCTCGTTCGCAACTTATACACACAATTACAGCATAGCTCGTTAATGCACTATATGCACAAGAAAGTTTCCGCATCGTTTCTTCACGAGCACAATTTAACCCTCTTTTAACTCGCATACGTACAATTCGCTTGCGAATGGAGCTTTAAAGTATATACATATTATAAATTTATGTGAAAAGCTTGCTCATGCACAGAAGATTGATGATAATAAGCTGTGGCAGCCGAGGGCGCGTTCCTACTGACTTTTGTTTACATCATTACAATTGATAAAATACCGTGATTTGTTGCTGTTTTGCATTATTATATATTTCAATTGTTTTTTAACAATATTTTTTGGTGTTTTCTGGTACTCAATAATGCAGCTCCTTATATTTTATCCCAAGGACCTTTGGAGTGATTAAAAAATGATTCTCTTTTCTACTAAAAATCAGTGCTATTTTTTATCTCGAAAACGCACGATTTCAGAGGAAAGTCAAAGGAAACAGTGAAGTCTTGAAATCAATTCTGAAAAATGTAGATTAAATATGTAAATATGTAAATTATTTTCTATTTTATTAAAAAATCTTTATGATTTTCTATCTCCAGAATTAAAAAATGCAAAGAACTAAAAGTTGCAGAGTTTATCAAAAAATGCGTTTAAATTTTTCTAGAATATTCGAGATTACTTATCATCTTTTTTTAAAAATTCAAATTTAATATTTTTTGAAGGACTCCAGTGACCTCTAAAAAAGGTGATAATCTATCCGAAAAATCTAAGGCCCATGAGATTAGACTAAGCACATAGGAAGCTTTATTATAAGGTACGAGCAAACACCAAAAAACCGCTACTTATTTATTTATAAAAATAGTCATAAAAAACTAATTTTTGCTGCTCTTTTTTTAAAATCACTACTTATATATTCCAAAAACCACTTAAACTGTGTTAACATTCATAATTTGTTTTTTGAAAAAAATTTTCATTTTTACGATGTAACTCCCATTAATAAGTTTTTTAAGATTAAATTTCGCATTTTTTTTATTTGTTGAGTATGGGCTTATAATTTTTGGTGCTTTTTTTAACATCACTTCTCATATATTTCAACCACTTACACCACTTGAACTTTGTAAAGATTTTTAAAAAATTCGAAAATGAAAATATAGAGCAGTTTTTTCATATATGTACAACTTTTGTGCGGGGGGTTCTCGGATCTGCCCCAAAATTTAGTATGTTATTTGGGTATGTGAAAATAGCCTTCAGGTAAATTTTTAGCCCTCTAGGGGCCTTAGGGCCCAAATTTGGGCCCCTCGAAGATCCAAAAATAGCCGTTTTTACCTATTTTTGCGTATTATTCAAATATTTGTAACTCGGGCACCGGTGCATATTTTTTAACTCTGAGGGTCGCATTTTTTAGGTCAAGACATGTACTTTTCGTAAAAAAATTATGTAGAGCTCGATAGACCAACCCCCGGTTATGGGGGGGCAATGAAGGGGGATGAAAAATCGCAAAATTGACGTTTTTTAGCTTTTTTTGAATTGATGCAGAAGGCGACTGGATTGACGTATTTACTTTTGCAACGTCTCATTTTAAAGGTATTTTTATTACCTTTAAATTGCCGTGCGCAGAATTAAGATTGGTTCAAAAACGACGGAGATAGAGCTGTTTAAAGGTGTCAACATTATGAAAAAAGGCGTTTTTTCGAGATTTCGATAAGCTGTAACTTTTTTCTAGTAACATGAATCTCTTTGAAATTTTATGTGAAAGTAGTTGATTACATGTAGTTTGAAGCCATGTAGGTAAGGATCTTGGTATTTGCCTCTATAACCGAAAACGAGGCCCCCGAAATCCGGCACTTTAGCCCTTATATAGGCAAAATACATGTTAAATTGGGCGGCAAAACTATTTGGTAACTCCTGAAATTATCGCAAAATAAACATAAAAAAAAAATCAAAAACCCCATATTAAACGTATTTTTCGACGAGGAATCCAATGGTAACCTCGAATTTGACCTTGAACATAACCTCTAAACTATAGCGAACCAAAATTGATTTTTCGCACGGTGACCCCCTTTTTTTATTTCAGATTTGAAAAGAGCGGAAAATTTCACGTTCAAATACATATTTCGTTTTTTTTTTCAAGGTAATTTTAAGGGCCCCACAGATCAAGAATAAACTCTTTGGCTGAGTTTAATATTAGTTTTAATGGAGCCTTCATTTTCAAACTGTGGGGCCCTTAAAATTACCTTGAAAAAAAAAACGAAATATGTATTTGAACGTGAAATTTTCCGCTCTTTTCAAATCTGAAATAAAAAAAGGGGGTCACCGTGCGAAAAATCAATTTTGGTTCGCTATAGTTTAGAGGTTATGTTCAAGGTCAAATTCGAGGTTACCATTGGATTCCTCGTCGAAAAATACGTTTAATATGGGGTTTTTGATTTTTTTTTTATGTTTATTTTGCGATAATTTCAGGAGTTACCAAATAGTTTTGCCGCCCAATTTAACATGTATTTTGCCTATATAAGGGCTAAAGTGCCGGATTTCGGGGGCCTCGTTTTCGGTTATAGAGGCAAATACCAAGATCCTTACCTACATGGCTTCAAACTACATGTAATCAACTACTTTCACATAAAATTTCAAAGAGATTCATGTTACTAGAAAAAAGTTACAGCTTATCGAAATCTCGAAAAAACGCCTTTTTTCATAATGTTGACACCTTTAAACAGCTCTATCTCCGTCGTTTTTGAACCAATCTTAATTCTGCGCACGGCAATTTAAAGGTAATAAAAATACCTTTAAAATGAGACGTTGCAAAAGTAAATACGTCAATCCAGTCGCCTTCTGCATCAATTCAAAAAAAGCTAAAAAACGTCAATTTTGCGATTTTTCATCCCCCTTCATTGCCCCCCCATAACCGGGGGTTGGTCTATCGAGCTCTACATAATTTTTTTACGAAAAGTACATGTCTTGACCTAAAAAATGCGACCCTCAGAGTTAAAAAATATGCACCGGTGCCCGAGTTACAAATATTTGAATAATACGCAAAAATAGGTAAAAACGGCTATTTTTGGACCTTCGAGGGGCCCAAATTTGGGCCCTAAGGCCCCTAGAGGGCTAAAAATTTACCTGAAGGCTATTTTCACATACCCAAATAACATACTAAATTTTGGGGCAGATCCGAGAACCCCCCGCACAAAAGTTGTACATATATGAAAAAACTGCTCATAACATTTTCATTTTTACGTTATAGCTATGTAATTAATCGATGAATCTTAATGTCTTTGGTCTTACATTTAAGTTTAACTTCTCATCTTTCGAAATGTGCTCAAAAATTTCAATGAATCAGTACATTCTTTCAAAAAATTAAAAATCTTAATAACTTACAAAATATTACACGAACCGAAATGAAACTTTTTCGGGCTTCATCCTCAATTCAATCGACAAAAAATCCAGTTTATCTCAATAGGATTCACCGTCCCATTATTGAGAAAACTCGTTTCACATACATACAAACATTAGTCACAAATTCGATCTAGTTTATGAATATATATTAGACTTATAATTGAGACACATTTGACAAAAGTCTATTTTAGACTCATCTCAAAGATTCCTCTGTGAGGAAGCAATCAGTTAGAATTTGTGACCCAGAGGTGGGGAGGTTTGCTTTTTATACATAAATTTGTTGTTTAATCATACCAATCAACTGTCCCACTACATGCAATATCGCTGTGCGTGATGTGCAAAATTGTAGAAAAAAAATTAATTAGTTGATTTAAAAAGTTTGACAAGTTGCTTGGCAATCCTTAATAAATATAAAAGATAGAAATTCACAAAGTTTCAAGAAAAAAAGAAGATTAAGAATTAAGGATTCGTGACTGTTTCAAAAAATGCATGATGTGATTTAGGGTTTGTAACAGAGTTTGACCTATTAACGAGTATAATAATGAATTATTATATCGTTATTTTATTTATATATTTTTCATCATTTTCATTATTAAACTTGATTACATTTATTGAAGAAAAAATTAAATTTTTTGATTGCATTTTTTTAAAACGGAATAGTAATTTTGCGCGATGAATTAATTTTTATTTTCATGCTTATGTAAGCAGAAGTTTTTATTTTTCATCGTTGACATATAAATTCTGTTTTTCTTTCTAAACTATTCCATGATTTATAATTATTTTAAAACATTAATTCATATTGTCGTTGGACAATGCAATGGAAGGAATTTTATGAAATTCTTAGCAATAAAAACTCAATCAAAGGAAAAGGGTGAAAATTGTACAAAGGCAAACTCACCTGAACAAGTAAGTTCGGACCAATGCCATTATCATTGAGCCTAAAAACGAAGGGACCATCATTGCCCTGTCGATCCGTAGTCATGCCGCTTCCTTAACTGCTCGATTCAGATTAGAGGCAAGAAAGCTGGCTTGCTACTTTCGACAGTGGTAGTAGTAGTAGGGGCAGCACTTTCAAGAACTCTAATCGATCACTGCGCGGAGTACCAGTTGTTTCCCTACTATGGGACCTCTGGCACAGCCGTGCCTTACCGCAAATTTGAAAGAAAATGAAACATTATACATCCTGGCCGTTAAGGCTGTACTAAAAACTATTCACTTCATAAAGTGACTTAATATCGACACGCGACAAGCCTCGAAACGCTCGAATATTTCGCATTGACTTTTATTTTTACCATTACCTGAGAATTATTAGGACAAAAAACTACTCAACACAAAAGGTCGGGATTTATTTTTATCATTGTTTATATTTATACGTAAATAACATATCGATGAAGCACGCGCATCGCGAGTTGTAAATTTGGTGTTCGATGTGCTTTCTCACACATCAGCGGCTGCCGGTAAAGCGCGCGTAAACTCATATAGCTCTGCGGACGATTTGTGGCTGGCTGTCAGGCGATGTTGTCGATTATATCTTTGAGCTTTTCACTCGCTCCACAGCGTTTGCCTCTCCCTTACGTGCTTTCGTACCAACTTTCAAAATATACCAATATATCTGTTGTTGTTTTATGATATACATAAAATCAACCTCTATGTACTAACAAAAATGTTTGATATAAAAAATTAAGCTTATAGATAGTTTATCTACAAAATTTTACATTATCAGAAAATTTCCTGATTGCTTTATAGGTCTCGGTCGAAAAAAAAAATTACAAAGCTTTTTTGTTTCGGTTATTCAACAGCAGAATTAGGCACACCTGCATAGCGATTTATCGTACGAGTAGTTGGCTATTAAAAAAGTAATTGCGGTTGTAAAGAAATTTAAGGCTTGTTTAGCTTTGCCTTTGCAGGGACAAAGTTTTTTCTAGGCAAAGCTTATCATTTTGCTTTAACGTGCACAAAAGCTATTATTTAACTTTATATTGAATTCAGGTATTATGCCGCCCAATATATATGCAAGTTGAATAAGTTATGTGTGTGCACGGTCCACGTCCCTCGTAAATTTACGGTTTTACGTTACAAAGAGCCCATTATTTAGCCTAATTTTTCAAGCACGAAAAAAACTCTCATAGTACATTAACGTGACGTAACAGAAATATTATTTGTATCATGAATTATTAAGTAATATTATGTTCGAGCACTAGAGCAAATGACAATATGCTTCTAATTGAGAGCAACGCTACAGAGATCTCGGCATCGGTATGATACTATTTATAAATATTTTGTAAAATAATTGTACGTAATATAAATTTTATAACAATCTATGGATTAATATTAATACATATTTCTTCATTGTTTTCAAGATGATTTAATTACGGTTACCATTGAATTATTGATGTAACACGATAGCAACATTATACTTCTTAATTTTTGAAATAGACATCAAGCAATGCTATAAACTGCTTGAAACTATAACTTGATCTATTTGAGCCGCAAAAATCTTTTTTAGATATCACTTTGGGCAAATCAATTATTTAAAAATTAAGACTCAACTTATAGACGACGATATTAACCTACATTGGTAATTGAAATGCAAGAAAGACAATTACTTACGAGTCCATTGGGTCACACCAACATTAGGGCAAAACGGCAAGAATTCTATGCAATATCGCGGCTTCATCGCGTACAAGTTTACAGTAGCAACACCTGCAGTCTGGGGCTTGGTAGCATGTATACAGCTAAGAAGGTCTACATCCGCGAGTCCTTTTCTATGCTGTTGGAGTTCGACACGCGACTACCCACTGCTACGCTAGCCGGCAGCTTTCAGGGCCTACATGAATCCTGGCCAAAGGCACGCGATTCTCATAAGTATGCGCGGCTTTGCTCGTCTGTCTGCAAGTGTGTATCGGTGCGCATAAACCGACGAGATCGGGCATTTTTTGTACTTCTTTTTTCTCGAAGCAGCGCGCACGTATAAATACAGTACAAAATATGTATCCCGAGCTTTCGCTTCGTTCATTCGCTATGTTTTTAATCCGTGCTCATGTGTGCCTCAGCCCGGGCTTTTTCGAACTAGAATGCAAGCTTTACGCGCCCTTGTACAAAAGTTGAGATTGATATGTAATTGCAGGTCCGTAAACATTTATTTAAAGTACAATTTGATGCTATTTGAAGCCGAGTTGAAGGGCTCTCTCCTTTTCGTCTCTAATCCCGTTGCTGAAGAAGTTGAATTGAGTTTGATTCGAATATACCCAAGTTTAGTGGTATCGAGGACGATGTATAAAAGTAATACAATATTTTATCCATATTTCTTTATCTCCATCTAAAACTTGTTCGACTGCAACAATATTTTTTCAATTAATTTTAGAACGTAACTCATATTTAATTTCAGACTTTTGTTAACTAAACAAATACACAACTAAACTTTATGACGCATAAAAGAACATTTTTCAAATTTTTAATGGAATATTTCATGTACTTTATACATATTTTAAATGAATAAAGTTTGGTATGACTTTCCACGCTAATTCCAAGTCAATACTGTAACGATGATTCGCATTACAAAAGTTCGCAAAACTATTCAATGCCTCAAAAACAATAAAACAAAAAGATGTTTATGCTTGTGTATGAATCATGAGTGTAGTAGTAATTAAATGCCCACGTCACTAATTATTTTCATCATTATTAACTGTATATAGCAACACGTAAAGTTGGTGATAGATTCCTGTACACATCCTCACATGTGCAGGCTCTTAATAGCTTTGCGTGGGCAAAACCGTAAATGTGTATATAATAATGACAAATCGATTCTACGTTCAACTGCTTTGTTCAACTACCTTTTTGCTTCAAATGCGCAGATATAATAATATTCCGTGTGTTATATGTGCCTCACATATTATACTGTGACGTGAGCGTGTCGTGTATAGATTTTCCTGATGTTTAATCTTTAATATCGCACACGCGGTCTTAAATGTACAGCGATACATTTAATAATTAATTTTTTGACATACGCGAAATAAGTCTACTGAATAAGCTGGCTTGTCATTTGACTTTTCGTTCAAAAAGAAAAGTGACAAATGATGACATTTTTCAAGAGATGAGGGTATACTTTTATCATGTGGGATCAAATCAACCAGATACACTTTTTTGTTATAATTAAATTTATTAATTAATACATAACACTGATGTGAGTGAATTTTATTCGTACTTAATTAAAGTATCTAAGTAAATTGAGAACAGAAATTGTTTTCATAAATATTAGTTTTTTTATGTGCTATTATAAGTATTGACCAAAAACATAACGGTAGTAAAGTTTATCATAAAAAATACGTTAATAATATATTGTTGTTAGGAATAAATTTTTGGTGAACATTTCATTAAAAATAGTTCTGTAACTTACAGACAAAAACGTACATAAAATACATATCTTTTTTGCATTCTACTACGAGTACTTATGATAAAGAGTAGTAGTGAAATTATCAAAAATAAAGTGTACGCAATAAAGTGTGTAACAATGTTAAAATATTGACGGTCACCAGTTAATTAATTACATTTTTGCAAATGTAATTTTTTCAAATTCCCCGATTTCACCAGATCATTCATTACCTTCGAACCATTTACACTTTAAAATTACTATGATTATAGTTTGAACATATTTTGTTGTTTGTTTGTGTTGTTTGAAAGTTCCCAATCTAAATGTTCACATGATTAATGTATTTGTAAATCATGATATACTAATACAAATTTATTAATAATATCTGTAGAAGTTATTTGAATTCAAATATTAATTTATCATCTTAAGCTCATCATTAAAAACACAAAGAATAGACTGACGATGAAGTTTGCTTGAATTATTAACTGAAATATTTTGGGTGAAAATTATCGTCCTTTTACACATAGCAAACAAAAATTCAGCACATTTCGTATCAGTAACTTAAATAGATCTCTATACGGTTTAAGCGACGAACGTAACAGTGTCTGAAATATAGCATCCTTACTTAATAGTAGAGATTAAAATAAAATTCTCTTGCTTATTACTCTAAACGCACTTTTACAATAACATGTATAATATATTTTTTAATTATTTTACTTGATGCGAGTAGTCGCTTTCTCACAGTCATCGCAATTTTAAAAAGTCAACACGCGCGCGCGCGTGTGTGTGTGTGTGGATATACGCAAGGATAATAACACTCAAGTTGACTGCAAAACGCGTGCAGAATCAATTGAGGCTTGCGTGCTTACACAAGCCCTTTTCTCAACTTTTGCTTGCGCGCGCGAGCGTGTCGTTCTTCGTCTCCTTTCGCTATATAGCACGTATACACAGTTTACCGCACCTACAGCAGTGGGTATTTGTAGTGCAGCACGAAACCAATGAAAAATATGACAAACTGGGTAAAAAGTTTGCTGGATATTCGTATGACGTATGCGGACTGCGGAAAAACGGCAAAAATAACTCATTAAATTGCAACTTATTTGTTACATATTACTTTTTGGTTTATTACTTTTTTTTACTCACTTACTTCTACGTAGTATGCGCATTTTTCAAGATTATCGCGAACAAGCATAACTATCCTATTAACGCTCTCCCAAATGAGCTCTCTATTACAGGGTCGTTTAAAGAGCGAAAGAACGTCGAATTTACAAAATTACATTATGGCAATTTTGCCAATCGGTTGTTTTCTACCTGCAGTACTTTCTATCGGTAGTTTTATACCACAAAATAATTATTTTTTATATATTACGTATAACAAGCTTAACATAATATAAAACATATAATTTCTTCTTTCTTGAAAACGTTAGGTAGGGGTGTTCCGTAGAGCGCAGATGAGTAAAATTATTTTAAAAATGAAATATTATAATATGTTTAGATTTCTAAGAACTCGCGATTTCGTTCCGAAGGTATGAAGTATTGTTTAGCGCGCATGATTTTTGCAGAATGGACGACCGCCTTTCGCATAAAAGCTCTGGCCTTCGAGGTTCTTTTTACACATCTGCAATTTCAACAAATAACAATCATTTACTTTAATTTAATGCAATTATTGGACAAATTTAAAGTTTAATAATTATATTACCGTGCAATTGAAACATTGGCTGTGATAATTATTGTTGAGAGCTTCCACCCAGCGATCACCAGCTTCTACTGGGAAACCGCAAGCGAAGCATTTTGTCGTAAAGAGCTCATTCCAGTCTGTAAAGTACAATTTTTTAGTTATTTTGAATTAGTCATCACAACTTATCTATTTTCAGCGTCTATTTAATTCAATCTAATTATTTTTTAATGAATTATTAATTACAATTTTTTACAACAAAAATAGTTTTGAATAATATTGTTATTAAAAACAAAGTGGCTTCATAAAGATTTTAATTATCTTATCAAAATTTTAGTTGTACATGAAGTTATGAACCTTTTTCACAATATGGAAGTCCTTCTTCAAGGAAGAATGGATTGCTGCCAAATTCCTTTTTACAGTGAGCGCAGCTAAAACATTGAGGATGAAAATGCTTACCAATGGCATTTAAACAGTCCTATAAAAATGACGTAATTACATACAGATGATACATTTACGAACTTCAATGATTATAATTATATAGATATCGGTATAAGAAATGTCATCAACACAGAAATGATATCTGATTTGATGCTCGAAAAGGTTTATTACGCACCCCTTTGATTTTGTTATTGCATTTGTTACATGACGGGGCTATGAATTTTTCGAAACAGTATTCACAATACAGTTGGCCTTTTTCTTCAACAAAGCCAATGTCCTGAAGACCACGACGGCATTGAGGATTTACACAAACAAAGTGTTCTGGACACCAAATTGAGCCCAATGCAGATATGAATGGTCCCCTGATTAAAACAATCGTGTTTAAGTCTCATGAAATTTGAAAATATTACAATGATATTATTAAAAAACAAAAAAAACGAAAAAAGAACGAAAGCAAAAACAGTAACATTATTTTTTTATGAAATAGTAGTTTTTTGAAAATAACAAACCTGTTTATTTCTTTATTACAGCTACAACACATAGGTTTTGATGTGAGGCCGTTCAAACGATTGTTAGTTTGTTCTCTGTTAGCTGCACAAAATCATGCGACAATCAGTAATTAATTTTCGAATATTAAACTAAGTAATTTGCAAACAAAATTCATTCATTTTAAAGTAAAAAAATAACATAGATGAAATATTACATGTTATAAAATATATATTTCATTGCGTAAATTAATTAGTATCATTTTGAAAAAGCCAAACTTAAGAGTTATAATAAAAAAGGTCACTGAAATAAAATCACTGCTGGTGTAAAACCATAAAAAAGACAGCATAAAGTCATCTGCAAAACCTGAAATAACAAACTCAGTTAGTACCTGACTTGATTATTGCAAGAAGCGCAAAGCGGAACCCGCATTCCTGATCCAGCCTGGTTGAGAATACCTCTGCCACGATTCGGGGCGGCACATGTTGTAATCTTGTTTCCACTGCCCAATGCGCATGAACCAGCACCTAGATCCGGATGGGATGAACAATTTGGTGGGTCTACTGAACTCTGGGTTTTATTTGACAGGCAATGGGAGGATGAAGATTGGGAACTGGAGGAGGTTATTTCACTGCGGAATCGTTTTTGAGTCGTCTGGCATTTAATTTGGGAGCTACTAGTTCGGCATGGAGGAGGAGGAGGCGTAACCGGCTTATAAAGCTGCACCGTTGGTATCGGTGGCGCTGGAGCCGGTTTCGTCTCGCGTTTGCAAAGCGTCAGTGTGGTTATTTGATTACAGAGATTAGTACGCGGTGGGGGTTGGATTGGTTGAAATCCGCAATCCCTTGAGTCAGAGGATGTTTTGAAAGTCGTTGTTGTTGTAGTTGTACTGGAGTTTGTGCATGAACAAACTTTGGGGCAACAGCGGGGACAAGATGGAGGTTCTTCAACGTCTAATTCTTCAGGCAAGGGGATATTGGGAAAAGGTAAACGAGCCTTGGCAGCGCCCAGACATTTTTGGGCTGGTTTTGGGCATTGAACTGAACGCATTCCAGGAATTCCTTGGCACTTGTTTGTAATGGTACGCGTAGTTTCTACATTAGGTAATTTTTGACAATTGCCTGATACTGAGCCACAGTAACAAGATGGTTTCTGGCAAACTCCTCCTGATTTGGCCGGACAAGGCGATACACTAACACCTGAACGATCTGGCGTTGGTTTGATGCAAACGCCTTCAGAACCAATGCCATCGCAAGGAACTACAACGACTCCTTGCTTGCAAGCAGTATCACCATGTGCCCTAACCGGCAAAACTTGAACTCCAGTCATAGGACATGGGGGCTTTGGTGGAGGGCACGTTGGTATTTCATGGCAAATTCTACGCACATCCGAACCACCAATTGGTGCAAATACTCTTACACCTGTTTTTTGAATTCTATCCATAACTTGATTTTTTTTGGCGTTGGGGCAAGGCAAAGTAACTTCGGTACAAGAATTTTCTGCGATGTAGCATTGACCGTCATCAGAAGGTTCAGGAGGTGATGATTCTTCTTCTTCTTCTTCTTCTTCTTCTTCTTCTTCATCTTCAGGCTCTACGTAATCTTTGACAAAGTGTTCAGTTTTTTTCGAATGATGAAAACCGTCGCATTCTTCCGTGACTATATCATCGTGCTCGTGAATGTGAGCGTGCTTCGATGCGCCTTGGCCAGCCCAAGAAATATTCTTAGATACCACAGTGTCTTTAGTTTTGTGGCCTTGAGGAGTGTCCTCTTCCCAGTGGTAACGAGTAGTTTCAGTTCTATCAGGCGTTGGTTCTCGCTTACAAGGTGGTTCTTCTCTTATCCTTGGCGCCTGAGCTCTGATGCATGCAGGTGGTTCTGGCGGACCAGCACCTAAAGTCTGGCAGCAGCCTGGAGTAGAGTTTCTGCTCAACGGATAGTCTTGGCCTTGAACTGGTTTTTGCTCTTCACAAACCAAGTGCTTCTGATAAGATGGTATGGTGTCAGGTTTCTTCAATCCGCAAGATGATACTCTACCACTGGGTGTTTGAGATCTTGAGCGACATTGAGAAGGGGATGCAGACCTATTGCGGAAGCGAAAATCTGGTGGAGGAGTTGGGAGAGGCCGAGGTCCATCAGGCTTTTTTGGCTGTTCTTTCGGCTTTCCACGATATAAAATTTGAGCTGGTGAAGAATAACCTTCGTACGTCGTCATCATTTCTGGTGTCTGTGAACGGCATCGGCACGAGCATTGAGATGGATCAACCTGGCGTCCCAGAGGCGAATACGGCGTATCAGGAGCTGTGGTTAAAGCAGCTACAAATGGCGAGATTGGTCGATTTTCCAATGGCGGTAGTTGGGGTTGACATCTGCAACAAACGGTCTTTTGCTCGTAGGTCACCTCGCGATGATAAACTTCGCGAGCTTCTCCCCTGGAGCATTGATTAGAAACTCCGCTTTGAAGTGGAGAAAATTGACGATCGGGAGCTGTTGTCAGAGCCTTACACATTTCAGATTTATACTCTTTCGGCGAGGAATTTTTGACCGAAGGCGAGGGTAATGGACAAGGTCCACTCTCAGTATGCTTCACAAACTGGACATGCTTTTTGGTAGTTGTACCGCATTGCTGTTGAGACTGCTCCTTCTGAGACAACCTCGAGCTGATTCTACGTTCTTGCAAAGTCGGCTGGCGTTTGCACGGGCCTTGTTGATCTCTCAAACTTTGATGAACCTCCACCTGTTCGCGCAGGCTTCTTTTACGCTGTTCTTCGTAATCACCGTGCTCGCAATGCTGCTTCACGCAAACTTGTTCGACCACTTGACGAATTTCTTTCTTACAAGGTGGTTTATCCTGTTCCAATTGGACCGGTATAATACGCTCTCGAGAAGGCGCTCGAATGGTAACCTCAACAGCCCGATCGCTTGCGCAAGAACATGGTCGCTCTTCTACTTTTATGTCAATGATTCTTTCTTTGGTGCTTCTTCCGGCTTCCTCTTTTTCCATGCGACGCTGCTCTTCGACTCTTCTCTGACGTTCAGCCTCTTCTTTTTGTCTGCGTTGTTCCTCGTCTCTTCTGCGCAATTCAGCCATTTGTCGTTCTTCCTCTTGTCTTCTTCTCTCTGCTTCTTCTCGCTGCCTTCTATCTTCTTCTGCCTTGCGCTGCCTGGCTTCTTCATCTTGTCTACGCGTTTCTTCGATCATTTGCTGAGTATCAATTTTTTGGGACAGTGATTCAGTATAATTTCTTCTGCACGAAATATCTTCGACTTCTCGATCGACGGTCGAGGATCTGGTTGCTTGAGCCGCTTGTCCAAAAGGGTTACCAAGAGCGGCATCGGGAGAAACGAGTTCGATGGTTTTTTCGTAAGTAGTTGTTTTCTTGATATGAATGTTATCTTTATCTTCCTCTTCGACTTCGGTATACAGATCGTGCTCGGCATCGATACCTTTAGGGCAGATGGCCACATCGGGCGGAACAATTTTCGAATAGTCGGGCCCCTCGTCTCGTGGCTCGGGAGGAGGCAGGGGCTTGGGCGCGGGTTCCGGTTCAGCTTCGCAAGTAAACTTGCAAACCTTGGATGTTTTGTGCTCGTGACGATGGACGCCGTCCTCTTGCTTGCACGTATCCTCTTCGCGATGCACGTGTCGTTCTTGATGCTTGTGGCCGGCAGGCGCGGGTCGTTCGCAAGATGATTCGCGAGTAGTGACTTTTTGACAAACATTGCCATCGGATTGGCAGACCGACTGAGTCTCTTGAGAAAAGGACGACTCGTACAGATTAGTCCCCGATGTCACGGTTGCAGTCCATGGCCTAGGAGTGGGCTGAGTGATCCTCGTCGGAGTTAACGACCGTCTCACGCTCTCGCTCGAACCAGCTCGCGAGGATCTTTCCAAGCAACAGCTCGCTTGTGGAGGGGCCTTATT
Organism: Trichogramma pretiosum; assembly: GCF_000599845.2. Classification (NCBI taxonomy): domain Eukaryota; kingdom Metazoa; phylum Arthropoda; class Insecta; order Hymenoptera; family Trichogrammatidae; genus Trichogramma; species Trichogramma pretiosum. The sequence continues at coordinate 559,524 of NW_019641683.1, forward strand.
TACCAGAGAAACGCGTCGGTATTGTGGGCCTGGACAGCTGTGTTGTTCCATTTTACTTTCGCAATATTGTTGCTGTTGGTGATAATTTTTACTTATAACTTGCTCGACGGTAGCTCTTCTTTCGCGGTTCACCTCGCGAATGCGCTGATCAATCGAGGGATTTGGATCTATGTATATGGGGCTCGCGGTTGGATAAGTTATGTCTTCGATTGCCCTAACGGGCGGCCACTTGGGCGTTTTATTTTTGACTTTTGGTTGCTTCACCACCGCCTTAGGTCGACAACTTTCTTGTACGAATTCGTATTTCGAAAAGTCTTCTTGGAAAAATTGAATGTTTGAACCAGATTGAGAATGTTCGTGGCACTCCACGTAATAGGTCTCTGTCTTGTCGCCGTACAGTAAAGTGTCGGGTTTAGGATTTTAGGTAAGTGGCACAGATTTTTGGATCGATACATATATGTTTGTATATTTTTTTCAAGGTAACAATTTGTTAGACAGCCATAGTGTCGGCAATGAAAAAGTATTATTGAGTAATAAGTGACATAAATTGCGTCAAAACAGAGGATAACAAAGCAATTATAGAGAGCAGTGGACAGTTAATACGAGTTAGAAAGAAAAAAAAGAGAAAATTCTAGGTAAGTATAAAAGCAAGTTAACAGGTGTTTTTTTTTAATTGCTATTAAAAAGTCGCTCGATTTGTTAAGAAAAATAGTTAATTAAAATACTTTATATCGTATTGATTGAGCGACGGTAAGCCAGGTTTTATTGGATAATTTTTCATTACGCATTAAGACATTTTAATCGACGGGTTGATTGTTGTAAGTATTACTAGCTTAATTTCAACAGCCTAATATATAACTATATTATTAATCTATTAATAAAATGGATTTTTCAATCAATTAAGTGAATTTTGCATATTGATAAACATTTTTATATAAAATGTTTTACAGATGCCATGAAATTATGACGAAAAATTACAATTTATTCAAACGTTTATTTGATCGAAATAGCCATTTTATTCGAAACGCCTCTTTAATATTACTATATTTTATCATTCTATGGATAACTAAGTAGTTTATAAAATATAAAATTAAAATTGTTCATGTTAAATCGGGTCAGTCTTTCTGCAAAAGCTCGACTCCTAAGCCGGAAGATGGAATGAAAAAGCGCTAAAGAATTCACACGTAATGAAGCAGTATAAGCAATTTTTGATTGTATGGATAAATTTAACGACTTATCATTTTTTTTTTAAATGATGTAATTTTATTTTTGTGAAAATCACAATATCAACGGCCGAAAAAAACATTATTGTAATAGCTTCATCAAAGTGTAACATAATAATCGATACGTAAAACTGATCGAATGAAAGCACAACTTGATCGAAAAAAATTCGCGTATCTGGTGCAGTTGAGAGCTGCCATGCTCACGAAATTAAGGAGAATGGTCGGGGTTTCGAGTTGAATGACGTAGATGCTGAAAAGAAAAAAAACCAAGACAGGGAGATCAACATAAATGATGATAGTATGAATCTAAGCTATTTACAATTATATATCTCCGAAACTCAAGGTGCTTTGGTAGTTCCGTCGATTGGTTAAGTTATATTACGGCGTGCGGAATTAATAATGTCAATTTATGCAGAGAAAATTAATAAATATGAGTATTACTAGTTACAAAAGTAAAAGTTTTTTGTTGCCTTTTGCTTCTAGAATCAGTTATAAGTTTTACAAGTCAGATATAAAAAAATACATGTAGTAACTTTTCATGCTGCATTCGTAAAGTGTATAATTATAATCGTCATTGTTATTGTAGAAAATAACGAATATATAAGAATTGAAAGTTAAAGATAACGAATACATTTGAGAATGAAAAGGGGTGTCCTGTTTACTGTCGCGGCTGGCAGCTCTCAGGGCACCAATCGTGACACGACACCGAAAATTTAGAAAAAAAAATGTTAAATCACCGTAAGAATCTACTTTTTTTCCAATCCAATAATTCTCGGTAAAATTTCATTTCAATCATTATTATTCTAACTGGACATTTTTGAGGCTGCAAAGCTTTCGTTTCATTTTTTGAGTGAGTCGAGTAAAATATTAAAGACGAATTCATTATATTTAAAGTAAGAGCGATCATTAAGCGATGCGCGAATCAAAGCCTCGGCGTACCTTTGAATAGTGGGCTTGTCGGCTTTGGCAGAGTAGAGGAACGACCTATATTTGCAAGAATTGAATTCAAGGTTATAAATCTGTTTTTTCATCTATTTGAGGCTTATATGTCAATTTAATCGGTTACTATAGCTTTATGAATGATGAACGTATCATTTAGTTTTAATTAACTGTGGCTAATCAGATAAATTATATGGTCTTAATTTAATAAAACCATCGGCAAAAGTTTATCATGCCTTTGTAGACATGAGCGCTAAGAGCATAAAAATAGTCACTGAGAAAAACTAGCCCTTGAATTTTTTCATCGAACTGATTGCATAAATAAATATTATGCAGTTACCGAAAATAATGATTGATTTATGTATAATCATTGAACATATATTTACAATTAGCAATTTGTGATATATAATTATTGCAATCATTAATAATTATATGAATCAAAGAACTATATTTCCAAATGATTATTTTTCTTATAAATACAACTATTTTAAGCTAGTATCTACGCAATAAATCAACGCTATGTTCTATTTTTACAACCCACATAATATATTAACTTGATAAAGTAATAAATTAATGCTACTTAATTTTTTTAGAATTAATACAAAAACAATTTGGAAAACTCACCAGCTAGGGATTGACTTTGAGGCCGAGGTAGAGTGCTTCCTGTATTAATAATCGATGAGGAGGAGTAATTTTGGTTGATGATACTCGATCCAATGAAGGGCTTAGGTCCAGAGATGTTGCTCGATGGTGCCTGCAAGATATATTTCACACAATTCACTTTTAAGTATCTCACTTGAATTAGAAATTAATTTTACACTTTTTCATTGATATTTGCATAAATAAAAGAATCTGATGAAGTGACTAAAAATTTCTAGAAATTTTTCAAAAGATTGGAAATAGGTAGCACATTGCACAGCTGAAGTAATGAGATTAATTTTATTACAATACATCACAACAATAATTGATTAGAAAACTTGCACGCAGACTTATCAACTGTTCCACTCAATGAACGATGAAAAATAAATATTTTGTGATTTGGAGCAATTAAAAATAATAAAGCACGAGAATAATTACAATTAAAAATTCGATTTTAAAAGCTGTGCTTGGCGAGTTCAAAGATTCGTTCGATTCATAGGGAATCGTCAAAAAAGTCTATGTTACGATTAGCTTTTTGACGATCGATTCGTGGTTGGTGCTCGGACACGAGTGAGTCAGTGCAGCATTAGCTTTACTGGCCGAAAATTGTACTGACAATCGAAGGGCGAATTGCCAAGACACGTCAGCTGAAAAAAAATAATCATGAAGCACGAGAAAAAGGCGGGGTAGGGAAGGGATACTACGTTGAGTTCACGTGATAATTTACAATGTGGCGCGATGATTATTGAGACATTGCACGCGATGGTATGCGCAGCGGCTATGCAGTCAACGGCGAAGAATACAAAGAAGGAAGTAGCGCCGCAACGAGCTTCGCAATTAGGAAGTTTGTCGATCGAGTCGGCCCTTGAGCGAGGGACTGAAATAATTCGAATCTCGCTGATATGGTAATGAGATGTCGTTGAGCAATTTTTCTGATTAAGCTCGTGCATTGATTTCCTGACTGATATTGTTATTGCGTATTCCATACTAAACTGATGCCTTAAAATTTCACCCTAGACTGCATGCGAAACTTGTTTTTCGGAGGCTGCAAAAAGCTCGAATTTGTAATATTTAAAAGACCACATTTTGCCAAAGTTAAGAGTCAAGTATAATTTAAGAAACAAAAATGTCCATCATGTCGATGACGGGTCTGCGTCCACGACTTAATTCGATCAAATAATCACCTTGAAAGACCGCACGGAAGTTTGAACTTTTTCCGAGCTATAATTTCGTTCCTCGAACAAGCTCTTGTTTTTGAGCGGTTTGTCCTGGTGCTCTACATGACCATTGTTGATTGTGCAATCGCGTAGATCATCGCTGATCTTATGCAACTTTTTGTAATCGATTCCGTCGAAATTATCGTTATTTATCGTTGAATTTCGATTGTAATCTAAGCCTGGCTCCTGCTGCTTGTCGTTCATCTGCTGCTGCTGATGATGATTATTCGAGACATTGTTGGTGTCGTTGGTGATCGTTTTGAAGCTTATCGTACTCGTATACATTTTGGAGTCGTTGCTGTTTGAAATCGACTGTTGGTGGTGGTGTTGCTGCTGCTGCTTGTCTTGCTCGTCGAGACTCTCCTGCGAAGTTGATGTGGTGGTCGTCGTAGTCGCGGTGTGAAGCGCCGGCGATGCGTAAGCCGTGAAGGCGCTATTACCGTAGGGCCTCGCCGAATTGCCGTTGACGTGGCCATTGCTGCAGGGACGTGACTTGGGCGGACTGTATGCTCGCGGACAGGAGTTCTGCAATAAGCGTTTAGTAGCACACACGGGATGGCGCGTGGCATATTTTACTCGTGTTAATAAGGTTTAATTATTTCGCGCTTTTATGCTTGTGATAAATGTTATGAAATATTAATAATAATGATATTTTAAGATGCTCTAATTAAACATAATTTTCAATGAGAAGCCGTCGTTATAACCAAGCATGCGATGTCGTTTTGATGAATTGATTAAAATATTTACTTTAGGTTTCAGTTATTTCACTAATGATCAAAAGTTAAGCTGATTTTATAGGATTCTATTGAGTATTTTTAGGATAAAAGTCAAGTTGTCATCGTTATAAATGTAAACTAAATAATATATGAATTGAGACTTGTGGAAACAATAAAAGCTTTTTTTGTTACCATTTTCAGACTCTCCAATTGCCAAACGCTAGATCTACTCAATCTAATATTATCCCTAAACAAATGATTCAATAACGAAGGTCAAGCTTACCACAAATGGTTGTGGCGAGGAACTTCCGTGATTGCTCAATGAGGGCGACAAATTACCATGGCTTGACAAGGCAGAAGAAATGGTGTTTGCCGGTGCTTTGTGTCCCCTGCAACGAAAGTGAAATAATGTATCGTTAAATAATTGTTTTAATATTTCTATTTTGTTGCACTTACGGAGCAATAGTGATTGGGATGATGTTGGTCGCAGGTGCGCTCTGCCTGGCTACTAGTTTAGCGTGGATGTCGCAATAAAGTTTGTTGTTGATGTTGTAGTAACCGACATTCTTCAATGAGGTTCCGCAGGTCGCGCATTTGAAGCACTCGACGTGCAGACTTTTTTCCTTTATCCGCACGAAAACGCCGCTAAACATTTAATATGGATGAATAATGCATGATTTTTTTCGATGACGAGGAATTATTTGAGATCTTATGACGAATCAATTAAGCGAGAGAAGAAGTAATTTCGAATCTCTTTTGTGAATTTTGTCAAGACAGCACATTCGCGTCTAATTTATTTTCATCCCAAAAAAAGATAAAAATTTGCTTCGATGATATAATATCAACCGATTATATTATATATCTACAGCTCCTTGAGGACAAAAAAAAAAAAAAAGAAAGGACGATTCGAAATCACTCATAATTTAAAGCAGTGAGCAACGCTTTACCTAGCCATAAAGTAACATGAATCTATGGCATATTCGCTCGCAACTTATCGTCGCATAATATCAAAAAAGCTAAGAAGAAAAAAATCCATCCAAATAGTAAAAATAAAAAAGTTCTATAGGTAGTCTCTTGATCTTCGTTGGAATGCAAGAAAGGAAGTGAACGGGCACGTGCGTGGGGTAAAGAATATAAAACGCGCTGTCAAAAATTCCAAACGTTTCAAATTTACATTCCAAAAGCAGATGGCGAAGGTGTAATCGAAATGCCGTAATGCGCATACAAAAGGTTCTCTCGACGACATGTTTTGGGCACTTATTGTCGTGTTTGCGCGGTCTATATGGCACGTACGAAGATATAAATTCAAATCAAAATCCATCGCATGACTAATAAATTTAAAAAAAGTACATGCGGCAACGCTGAGGTAAAAAGCAGGATGAATCAATCTGTGTCTCAACAAGTTATTTTAAGACACCTCTGCGTTCAATTGTCCACAATGAAATTGAATCAGAGATCACGTCTTACGATGTTTTGGTGCAAAAAGCATCAACGATACGATTTGGCGTGAAGAAAGTTTGTGCTCATCAAAGTTGTAGCAACTTTGTTGAGTGATGATAAGTCATGCTATTAGACACAACTTTTTCTGTCTAAATTTGCTTACTAAATGCCTTTCACAGTATTGAATCGAACTAAATGATTGCTCTTTTTATGAACGAAAAAAGAAAAAGGATTCAAAAAGGTCCAGTTTATGAATCATGTGTACATGCATGACATTCATGAATATAACAATTTATGCAGTCTACAATGATAAAAGTCTAAAAGATACATGAAAATTCAACAGATTCAGAGTAACGATCTGTAATTAATGGCCGTGACAATCTTCAATAAAAATATTTTTTTTTACTTTTATAATCTACTTTTTAAATTTATTCTTCGATATATTTTGAATATATACTTAGAGTATGGTTTTTTTATTTTATTTCACATCAAAATTCAAAAACCAAAATTCGACAAAATAAAATTTAATCCTGTACGAAAAATTTTTATAAATATAAAATTCAGTGAAATAAGCGTGAGCGACGTGTAAAAAAATTAAATTAGTCTGCAACATTTGCTAAACAAAAGCATTCAAATTTTGTGTATAAAGTCAAATTATAGACTAAACATCAAAACTAAATATAATTAATAGGTTTGCTGCAAATAATAAAAGTATACGCACTAAACATCGGTACAGCTGGCTAAGAAAGTAACGACAATAAAAGTAAAGAGTACAGAAAAGAGAAAGAGAAGAGAGGAGGTGTGGCAGCCGAGAGCATCGCAATGCGCAGCGGAAAAAATAAACAGTATATTTAATAAGCTTGCTAAAACTGCAGCTATGATCAATCGCTAAAGAGAGCAATTTACACGATGGGCTGGTCGCAGTTGGAACAAATGACGAGGCCCTCGCGGGGATCGTTTCTGCCAGAAGGTCGATTCGCAGGGAATGGGGGCTGTTGCTGATGCTGCTGGGGTGTCGTTGGCGAACGGCCGCCCACGGCATGGCTCACTTGAGAGTAATACTCCGTCCGCGATGACACTAAATTTATCAACAAATGGACAAGAAATTTCCATCTTTTATTCCATTGAATATCAACAATTATTAAATTTATACCATTGAAGCTATATTTTGGATGGAATAATGAATCGATGGATCGTATAATTGACACGTATAATGTGTTCGAAGCTGGAGGACTTGATTAATAACATATTTGGTGAATGGAAAAAAATTGATAAAAAGCCTAAAATTTTTGAACTAACTCGATGAGCGAGGCTCTATGTTGCTCAGCTACTTTGGCTCTCGTCTTGACCGCTGCAAGTTAGAAAGAAAACTTACACGATGAGCCTTTCGCACTCGGCACAAATATTTTGTCCGGGTGAAAGACTAGTCGCGGGGGATTCCGATTGCTGATGCTGATTCTGCTGTTGCTGCTGTTGCTGCTGCTGCTGCTGCTGATTTTGATGCTGATGCTCCTGATGTTGGTAGTTTTGGTACTGATCCTGCACTCTGTAAGCTTGGGTACCCTGGACCGGGCGTAAACCAGCCAGAGCCGGAGACGTCGTGCCACTGATCGGCGATACCTCGGCTATTTGTTTTTATGGCAGGTATTTTTTTTTGGTTATGATGATCATGTTTTTATGATAATGATAGAGTTTAACTTGGATTAACAGTTCGAAAGTTATTTTTGATACGAAGAGAATTTAATGATCTAAACCAGGTTTAATGCACTGTATAACAATTTTTACTGTGGTGTATGGAATAATTAATTATAAACCATTGAAATAAAAATATGCTTCATCTTTATATTGCATTATAAGTATGGCACGCTTCTGTTGTATCCGTCATTCAGTTAAATAATATTCAATAATGCAGGTATAAGAGATTACTTGGCAAAAAATCATGACTTTTACTAGATTTAAGTTGCAAAATCTTGAAAATCTTGGAAAATTTGTTGATTCGTTCTATCAGTGTGTTAAACCCAAATAAAAGCAAAAGAAATTTGTGATGTGTCAAAATCATTAGTCGTGTAAATACGTAAGTATACACGAAAATGTTTTTTGTATTAAAACACCGACGAGGAGACAGATTAAATAAGACTCTTGAAGATGTGGTGGTAGATTCTGATCGCTACAACTAACCTGGTTCTGGTGTGCGTGGCTCTTTATCCGCCTCTTGGACCATTTTGAAAACTTCGCTGTTTTGAGGAGTGTAGTTTTTCTCATTTTTCTTGAAATTTACCCTGCAAGTGAAAGTTGACAATTTTCAAGTCCTAATCTTTATGCGCATTCGAGATATGGTATTTGGAACTCACCCCAAAGCTCCTCCAGCGAGCACTTCAGCCTGAGCAGAGAGAGTTTCGGCGATTGCTTCTTCACTGTAGATGCCAACAGGACTATTGTACTGTTTATTGACGATCGATTTGACTTGGTGATTGTCGGTCCCGGCTCCGTTGAGCTACAGAAAATAATATACGATAGAATCGATGACAATTAAGTAGTCAATTACATTACATTGTATCAGTCAAGATAATATCATTATTTACATAAAAAGGTCGAACTTACGAAAGGTTTGGGGCTGAAATTGTGTCCGCTGCCAATGGGACGAGACTCGGGCTGCTTGTGAGCCAGCGAAGTTTTCGTAACGGGTGAAACGCTGCTGGCCGACAGAGATGGCTGTGGCGATGGGATCGACGCGGTGACCGGTGATACGCTTGGCCTCCACGTTTGAGCGCCTCTGTTGGACCATTCGTGTGATTAATTTGTATGACGGAAGAAAATTGACAATTGACAAGTTGACGTAAGAGTCAACTATAGTAAAGTTGTGAATCGTACCTTTGCACGGTCATCTCGAAATTATTGCCGGCGCGCACAATCACATCCTGAGCGTCCTTGTGTCTCAAGCTGAACATGTCGGTGCTATTGACACGAACGACGGCGTCTCCCGCCCGCAGACCCGCTGCTTCGGCTGGTGATCCATTGTTCACCTGAAATTGTCAATAGAAAACTTTGTGAGCCAACGGTAAAGAGCAATAATTGCTAAAACTAATAAATTTTTCACGCAGAACGAGGCGTTTGTTATTAAAACACTGTAAAATGTCGCGTAGAAAATAGGCCGAATGAATAAGTTGATAAAAGTCAAAACACGACAATAAAAGTAATTAGTAGCCGGCCGTCTCGGTGTACGATGTAAAATAGTGCAATAGCTGCGGACTTGTAATAGCCGTCGCAGACTTTAGTTCACACGGCACAATGCGCGCGTACACACGGAAAAGTCTACGAGCGAGCGAGAAAGAAAAAGGCACTTGAAATATATGTGCAGCGCGGTCAGTAATAGCGGCTAAGTATGTGTTGCGGATGTACGCGAGGGCCGAGGCAGAATTTATCGAGTAGAGCTCGATTCGCGTAAAATCGCGTCGTCGTTCCGACCACCGCCACGCGGTGCAGGCGAGCTCGTTCGTTACGTCGTTGCTCGCGCGTCAGCTGTTTGTAGGCGATATTTTAAGGGACGATTATTTCATCGGTCCATGCGCTAACGAGGCCCCGATGTCGGCTACGCATTCGCGTTATTGTATCAGTAAGTCTATTTTTACCGATCGGCGGCTCGCTTCTCGGCATCGGCGCAGCTGCACTAGCCGATCACGCGGCTCGAGCTCATTTCCGAATTGCAAGAGTCGCACGTTCCAGCCGGCCGGAGTTTGTTCGATCGATAGGCAGAAGCTCGGAGCGTTTGACATGCACATCGAGTCACACGCGCGAAACCGCAATCGAGCCCTGGGATCGCTGCGAAAGCCACCCAGGCGGCGTTCGACTCACCTCGCGCGCTTTATTTCCATCGACTTTAGGGGGGAGAAAAAAAAGGTCCATGCGGCGAGCCCGCCCGCAAAGCAGCCGCTGTAACGCGGCCGATCGTAATGCGCGCGCTCGTAATCTATTATTCTTGGAAAAGCGATGAGCTTGAACACACAAAACAATGAGTGCGACTACTGTGGCGTATCGAGCCTGCGTTTACAAGCGAACGTCGCGGTGCAGTCGCCGAGCCGAAAGCACAACCAGTGCGAGCCTATAGACGCTTCAAGTCCTTTTTCGTTCGAGTTATAAAAGATGGAAGTATAAAGGCGCGATGTCAGTGGACCAGTCAAAGTCGCTCGCGCCTACACCGAGGTACGCTTCAACGGCAGCGGATGCTCCCGTGTGTTGGAAAACGGGCGCGGTCTCTCGATACGCTAAAAATATACATATCGCGCGCGACTCTGTGGATACATGCCCATAATAGATGGCAGCCGCCCGTTCGTATACCTTCCGAGTCGGCAAAGTTCGCTTCGATTCCATTCGATGTCTTAAAAAAAATCCCGCCTGCTAGCGATCCAGCTAGAAACGCGAGATGACGTTGGATGTATAAAGTATAATATACGATGTGCAGGCAAATTAAGCGATAAATCAGTCATTGCGAAATCGTATACATACGATAGCTCCATTTTTTCTTTGAGCTTAGCCGACGCCGAGCACGTATAAATAGAAAAGTGAATTTTCCAACGCTCGCGCGTGCTAACGTAATAAATCAATGCGTATCTCGCTCGCAAGCGGATTGCGAAAATCGATGAAAAATACGCCTTTACAAATTTCTACAATGTACGTAGATATAACGAAAAAACGAGTCGAACGCAATGCTGTTTCGGTAGCGCACGATCGAGGACTTGGCTTACATCGATCAGGCGCGCATAGGTATATACGCATCAAAAGTTTATGAAAATAATAAAGCGGCGCGTTTAGTCACGCGATGATTAAGTATCGCAGCGTATTTGGCATGACTCGAGTTTATGCGCGTGCGAGATAATTCCCGTCTAATATGTGTATGAATACGTATGAAGGCAATTCGCGGCTAGTTCATTCATAAATTCGCCAGCTGGCCAAACTGGCATCTAGCCCCGGCCGTACGATAAATTCGCTCGAATTATGTCTTGCGGCATAAGGATACACGTAATATACCAATTTGATTCGCCTGGCTGTATACAACTGCTGGTCCAGTTAGTAGTTTGCAAGTTTATTAGGCTATCGTAGAAATGAGTTGTCTGCAGCTTATTGCACGATGCGGCCAAAGCAGCACCGTTAGCCGCGCGTCTCGACAATCGTTGGCTCATTTATTTTGTACTGTATAATTGCATAAACGTCGGCGGCTCGCAAGCTCCGTTCGCGAAAGCTCGCATCGGTCGTCAAGGAGCACGAGGAGCACCAGCTGGCGGTACGCATGTGCGCAGTTTTTGAATTTTGATAGAGCTCGGGCGCGTTACCAAGGGCCATTCGTCGTTTATATATAGCCGCAGGCGCAGCATACTTATTGGCTCGACGAGCAGCCAGTGTGCGTCGCGCCTATATATTGTGTCTCGATATATTTTCATCCAAACGCCGGAAGTGCGCGCCTAGAGCTCATCATCGTTTGTCTCGCGAGGCAAAAATGGCCAAAAGCCATCGAGCTTTTCAACTAAACGCGGCTAAATATACACTATCATGTACCGTATATTACTTTGTAATAGATTCAGAAAGCACGAGGATTTTTCTCGTGTGTGTATAAGGTAAGAAGCATCGACGCCTTCCGGTGCGTAACTCGGCGGCAGAAGTATATCAGTCGAGCATCGACAAACGATGAGACGAGGGGAGCCGAGCTCAATGACTGGAACACTGCTTGAAGTTCGACTCTTTTCAAAAGACAAGTGATGTTATTATATTTGTATACAGACCCTAGAGACTTGTGTCAGTGTACTCGGGGCTATCTTTAACTCGCTCCACGTGCGTATTTACATACAGAGACGCATAGACACTCGTTGTCGACGTGTATAGTATATCATTAAGATTCTTAGGATAGACGCTGCGGTAGATGCGGCAATTGAGCGGCCATTGAGCGGCACCTGCAGCGCGCGTCAACCTCTTGACTCGGCTCGCGTCCGCAAATGGAGCGAGATAATCCTTCCTTTTGAAGTCTCGATCGAAAGCCTCTCGAGTAATGCAATAGCTGCCGCCTCGAGAGCTCACAGTCATCGCGAGCTGCGTAACACGAGCGGCTCGCGATTTCACCAAAACTTATATCTGCCCGAGCGCGTATCATTATACTATAATGCGTAAATAAAGTCGATTATTCACGTTCGCGTGCTCTCAAAGTCGTTGAACAAACTGGCCCTCGTTGGAGGTCATCGCGCAACCTGACTTAATTAGCTATACGCAGAGGAATTCGCGCGTACCTACACAGAAAGTAGTATAGGCTCGAATATTCGAGTCGTCGAGACAAGGAGTATGCGACGCAAGTACGTTGGCGTGGACCGAGCGGCGCGTGTGCTGCGCTGCTCGACTCTCGACTCTCGACTCTCGAGTCAGGGTTAAAGCTGTCCGCGAAAGCGTCGCACGCGCACGCATACACACTGAAAATGCTCGTCGCTTACGAACGTACAAGCATGTGACGCGTGCGTGCGGCTAAAAATAAGCCCTTTGCGGCCTACAAATAGCCAAGTCCAGTCTTTATCCGACGATATGATCGTTCACGTGTATATATATAAACACACTGGCATACCTGTGGGGCGCAATGAACGTGCTCCGCAAAGTCGTTGGACTACGCGCCGCAGCTTCGTTTTTTTCCTCTCGCGCGTCTCCGCTCGATTCGACGCAAAGCTCGCGTCCTAAGCAGCTCGTCTGCTGTGCGCGCGACATGATAAACCTTTGTGGACTTGATAAAGATCGCTTTGAGTATTTTTCCCCATCGAGCGCGCGTACCGCGACAACGCGCCAGGCCATTATTTTCAATTTTACGCGCCTCTTTAACGGACGTGCCTGCAAAGACATACACCAATGATTTTTCTTATGCTAATTTGTAAATGACCGTGAGTATACTTTCATGCCGAATCGCTTGAATCGACCGTCTACTGAACATTCGATGATTCTGATAACACTTTTTACCATACTAAACACAATCGTGAGCCACACAACGCATACATGAAAGGTAAAAAACTGGCATTGCTGCAATCGTTCAATTTTGCTTCACGCACAAAATTAACGAAATCAAAACAGCGTTACGCACTTTTCGTATTTGCATTATTCACAGCTGATTTCACGCCCGTCTCTCGGAGGCCACCGTTTGAGCTATCGCGCAAGGCTATATAGACGAGAAGGTCGGAGAAATAACTTTTTCTGTTCGTTCAAAGTTTTCATGACAATGAGCTTTTTGAAGTCCGGACCTTTTCACTCGAGGCAGTCACAACTCTATGCTTCAGCTAATACTTGTAAACAACTCTGACTTTACTGCAGCTCGTACATTTTTTTCATCCCCGAATCTCAACTAGGTACGTGCGGGCAAAGTCAAGTCGTAAGTTGGCCTTGAAAACTCATTGGTATAATTTCGTGAAATCACCATGTTGAAATAAAGTATCATTGAGAATGATCATAAAAGAAAAAAATTACCATTCTGAAATGCGCGTCGGAAAATGAGTATTATTGAAGTACGACTACGGAAGAAAATACATAGAAAATCAATTCGTGAACAAATTCTTACTTTTCTATCTCGTTATGCAAAACAGCAAACTTCGAAAGCAACCTATTATAGTGAATCATCTGAATGTAATCTAAGAAGATCGATTTGACATTCAATCAAAGTTGAGTTAAACAGGCGTGGATTAAATTTTCAACTACATTTTTTTGTTTTGATGGGACATATGTAGGACAAAAATAAGTATGCTAGTAAAGTTTTTCAGAAAAAAATATATATAGTGGATTTTCGACTCGAAAAGTCTTGAGCACGTGCTTATTAAAGACGCGCGCGGTGGTCTACGATTAGCAAAAAAAAAGTAAGAAATCGGTGTAGCGAAATTTATGTTTCAGCCAGGCGTATATATTAAAATGCATTATTGAAAGTCTAGAGTTGAGGATCAGATTTACGAGACAGAGCGAATATATGCCTCGTCTCGGCGATATGCGGGCACGGGTTGATGTGCTGCTTCTCTCTCGAAGGTCGTGCTACACGCGGGGCTCGAACGAGTGCCTGGTTTGAAAAGTGAACTGCTAGCACTATAGCTATACAATATGTGCGAGTACTTTTTCTTGAATTATATACGCTTGTCGTCGTTATATTTTGTTTTGGCTTTTTCCAGACGCGATCGGCGAAGCTATCCTTGAGAAAAATAATTACGATACGTACGCGCGTACTCGTTTGATGAGGAATCTCGCGCACACACAATTATACGTACAAAAGTCCTAATCGAAGCATCGTGTCAGGCCATCGTGCACTAGTTATAGAAAATCTGAGCCATGCTGAATCCGTACGGTTCATCCGACGAGATGTTCGAGTGGCTCGCGATCGGAAGCAGCTGCCTGGCGCCCGCAACTGCGCGAAAAAAATGATTCTCTTCATGTACGTGGAGATAGCTATGCGAGAAGAAGAAATTTCAGCAGCAGCTCAATTGCGTCTCATGACTGCATTGGAGGATAGAAACTTTGGCGATTCAGGGGGACCGGTTTATCCTTTTGCTCTGTCTCTCTCTCATGAAGAGTAGCACGCGCCGCACACCTGACGTCATAGCGCGCCCGAGTCCATTATACACTCAATATCCTCTCCTTGGCATCGCGATCGATCTTCCGATACAGCTCAAGTATCCACACCTGGAGTATGTACATGTATTGGGTATCTATACTCATAGTAGATGACGGCACTATATACCCATGCAAAATTGATGTTAAGCGCGCATTCAACGTCAGCTATACTAGTCGAGTAAGAAATGAAAACTATTTCCTCAGTTATACTCGCTCTAGCAATACGATCGAACCGGTTCTCGCGGTAACAATGACTACTATACACACGTCGAAATCCAAGAAAAGAGGCGAAATTAATTATCGCTCGCGCGACGCAGGCAAACTAACATCGACATGCAATCGGAATCGTCCGAGTGCAGACACCGGGAAAGGTGATAAATTCGACGTTGCTCTTTTCCTTTGTTTATACCCTCTATATCGCGTCAACGTCGTTTTTTCGCGATGATTAATTGGGCCCTATCGCCACAGCAGCTTATAGCTCGCCAACTGCGCTCGTGTACTCGACGCGCATGTGTGCGATGCAAGACGTGTGCGTGAGTGGGCCTAATTGCCGAGTCGCGATCTAGAGACTCGTCAACATACGTACGTGAGCTAGACCATGCACGAGCAATGTCACATAGCTCGAAATGTACGGGCCAGTGCATATACGCGGCCCCGATCGTAACTCAATAAATATTCTCTGTATATTAAGGCGATAATACGAAGAGATACGATGGAATTTTCTGCACGCGCCAACTCGCTCGAGCCGTTATTTGCTTATATAGTCTTTGTACGCCAGTAGAGCTGTCAAGTGGGCTATAGTGACAAGCGAGTGTCGATCGACTGCTAGTACGCCGGTATTGCGCACCTTAAAGGCTCCGCCAAGGATCGACGGTAGCCGCAGAGATGCCTACACGTATAATATCTGCGGGAGTGCGCGGCTTTATTTTGTATCGCGATCGAAAGTATAAAAAATGCGCCTGGCCGGAGGCGCGCCCGCTGACCGTGAAAAAAGCCAATGTCGCAAACAGCTGAAAATGAGTGCAAAAAAGATGGCGTGGATCGTCTTTAGGCCGATATAATACGTGTATCGCGTCGTCGCCGCGAGCCGGTGAAAGGTAGAGCCGCGATCATCCTACCTACCAATATACATAAATATACCCATCTATACTACATACATGCATAAATACAGGCTATTGTGCCGCTACACATACCTCGTACACACGCGGTATAAATGCACACGCGCGCAGGATTAAGATGATATACAAATTGAGCGAGATAAAGAGTCACCCCGCGAGGATAAAAGAGCCCACGTATGTAGCTGCGGTCTCGCGCGCGACGAATTTCATTTCTGAGCCTGGCTCTCTCTCTCTCTCTTTCTCTCTTGCCTCTTGTGGCACGTACTCGCAACGGACACAGACTGCACTCAAAAGCGACGATGACAGAGCATCCTGATTATAGTGATTCCATTTTATTTTCGTGTTCTGCAGCCTTTACCGGTTACGGCCAAGAGCGAGCTATAATCGGTTGCGGCGGTTCGCGATCGAGCGACCGCAAAACTAGCGCCCGCTCTCAGCCGTATTACAATATCGAGCTACTTTATTTTATGCATCCAGCATACCGATCTCGTTGTCGATCTGCACTCGTATTTTAATACCTACACATCAATGCGTAGCCGATAAAATTCGCTATACTATAGCTACGAACGTGTGACGTTTTCATTTTTAGCTTAAAAATCTCGATAATGTGATCTCGATGGTGCGATGTCAGTCTCGCGTGCGGTCGAGCTTGTAATTTTAATTTGCCAGTGATATATGCGGCTATCGGTGATCTTTGATCGGAATTAATGAAGCACGAGTCATCTGCTCGCATACGAACGCGAAGAGGGAAATAATTCGAAATTCGTCGGCAAGGCCCCGAACGTAGATTCGGTGAGCGCAACAATGCCAGAGCCGCTCGAGGACCGCTCCGAGATGTAAAAACGTCGCGTACGCCACATGAGGCCCGCCGTGCGAGGCCATGCAGCTCGGCTCGTTACATAAATACGTAACGGTACCGCTACGAATGTATCGCAAACGTCACAACAAAGACGAAAAGTGTCCTCGGCGATATACGTTATCGTACCATCCTCCGCGTATTTTATACTAAATGCGTCGCAGAGCGCGATAATCTTTGCCCCGTTACGAACGAAAAAAAGGGGAGAGGGGCGGCAGCCTCTCGAGAGCTAATAATCAATCAGTGCAATCCGACTTGATGGCGTGCGTAAAAATGACTGCGATTTTTTGCACGTGTGTGTGTGTGTGCAGATGCTCGATGATTCGTTTTTACAGGTGCTACACATACACATTTGTCATGGCGAGCGATCGAGGCCTGGAATTTCCAAACTCGTTACTCGCGCGCTGTAAACAGATCGCACATATACGTCGTGACTCATAGCATAATTCCCACGCAGTAAGTATAAAGTAATAAGTATATGCGCTGTATTATGTGTTACGTACATCGCACTCGTAGCTTTCGATGTGGCTTACATCCGTTTTACCTATGGCAATCGCTACTTCCGCTTCTGCGAACCATTTCACACGCTACAGCTCGTCTTATATACGCGTCATTGGAGAAAATATGCACGAGCTTCACCGCGATCTACTCACTTCGTATTGTATATAAATTTTCTACTCTGGCTCAACGAATCTAACTGCTGAGAAATGCGAATCATTGCTTCTCGAGCTTGAATTTAAGCAGCCACCCAACTTGTTAGATCCACAGCTTTTTGTCGGATCAACGTATCGCGGTACGACTACAATTGAATAGGCAAAGGTAGTTTGATATTTCTACTAGCCGTTTGGTCAAGTAGTCATGCTCATGATGAATAATATTAAAAATCTCAATGATGAATCTATTGACTCGGTTCAAAGGGAATAAATGGCTTCGAACGAGCTCGCTTCGAGGATATGCTGGCGCCACACGGCTTCTTTAGCATATTTTACGTCCCCGTTACATACGGATGCAGCTCAATAGTATGGGCTAGCATTAATATGAGTAAGCGCGGACAAATGAAGCTGCATACTCTGCACTGCATTCGCGTTTAACTCACATATTATAATACGTAATATGACAATAGGGTACCTCCTGCACTGAACCCCCTGTACTAGCAGCTCTCGCGTACTATTATTACTCGCCTATATAATACGATCGAATCAGGCGAGCGGGTGAGTACCTTTCTCCGGGTCGATGCAGCAGCTTCTCTTTGTTACTAAAAGAAAGCCGTTGACCTCGAGCAAAACCTTATTATTATTTACATGTATATGGGCTATATTATAAAAAAACTTGATAGTTCAAACGATTTTCAAATTCAAGCTAACTATGTACTCTTAAAAATATGTTTATAACCTAGAACACCTATAAAAATGAAATTATAACATAAAGTCCAAAAATACAATTTTTTTTCAAAAACCAAAATATAGCTTTTTCGAAATTTTGGTTATCGGTTAGCCATTAGAAACAATTGCATTTTGATTTTCGAAAAAACATATTAAAAAAAAGTTTTCAATCTGTACTCCTCATCTAATATTACGTAAAAAATCATGTTTTCCACAATTTTTTCATATTCACCCCTGAAAAACAAAATAAAATTTGAAAAATGAAAATCCCACTTTGAGGCTCCGTCGATCTATGAAGGATGGACTTAGAGGACTGAAATTTTTAGGATTTTTATTTTTTGAACTATCAACTCTTTTATGATATAATCCATATGTAAATATAAATAATATATATCCATATGTAAATATATGTAGATATAAAGAGGATGGGACCTCAAGCGTTTCCGTTTAACCCAAGCAAATAGAAAAAGCCAGCTGATTTGAGCAACATTAAATCGATATGCGATCCTTATTGTTCTCAGCCGATGTAACTAACCTACGGTTATTTTTTCAAATTTAGATCTATTCTTTTTCTGAAGCTTTTTGTTTTTTTTTGCTCTTCTTCCCCTTTAAAGTGCGATGAGAAAGTGTCACAATTTTGCTGTGTATACAAAATTGTTGTTGTGTTTGTATTACAAGTACAAATAATCATATTTAAGAGAAGACGAGATAATAATATATTGTTTTTCTACGCACTTTAATAGCTCATTTTCACAGAGGAGGTATTGCCTTCAACAAGTTTACATATATATGATACATGTAATATATTTGCAAACAGATACAAATTTTAAGTCAGCCACAAGATATTCTACTTGACTCGGCCTGTATGCGCTTATCATTGCTAACAAAAACTAAGGGTACGAGGAACATTATGATTTATAGCTAATAAAACTATACCAACCGCTTACATTATTTATAAGGTTTAGCAGTGATCAATCATTTTGTATATTTTCATTTAAAGAAAAGAAGAGAAAAACTATCCTTTTTTTAATAAAGGGATGTTTTCACACGAAGAAACGAAAGAAAGAACTAATAAGCTCTGGTAACCATTAACCAACGCTTTATTGTAATAAAAATAACGAGTTTTCGTACAACTTTTACGAGCCTTTCTCTCTAATTTTATTCGAATCAAAAAATAATTGACTTCAAAGCCACGATTTCTGTATAGCTATTTGAATTTTTCTTGTTTTTGTCAAGTCCATCGAAGTCGAAATCGAGTCTTTCATAAGGTAGCAGAATTCGAAAGCAGTACGCGTGTGAATATACATAAATTAAAAAAGCGCCTTACACTTCCATTTCATTTTATCGACTGCAAACTCGCAACGGGCATTATGCAAAAAGAAAAAAACGACCAATAAGGTAACGTAATAATGGCATCTCTGGCTGATTCGAGTGAAAGTCTGCGTCATTTTTTTTTTCGTTGATAAAATATAAAGCTTGCGAAGCGCGACAAAGATTGTTTCGGGAAAATGCTCGTGGCTACCCACTATATTATACATCGCGCGAAATTCGTTGGAATACTTTTTTACTGAATCGGTCGATGACGATGTTTACGATCTGTTACATGGAGCATTATTTCGAGCGAGCCATCGGTGGACTGAGAAATAAGTGGATTTAAAATAAATATGCCGCGCGTCCGAGCGAGTGTCGTTTCGACGTGTGCCTGTGACAAATCTGCGTGAGTGCTTGCATCTGCGCGTGCTGCGATTGCTCGTCGTGTGTGTGTGTGTGTATAACGTGCATAGTCAGCAGCGGCAGCAGCAGCTCTCGTCCACATGCATACATCTAACGTTATATTTAAATCTCGCGGGCATGCGAGCGGTGAAATTTAAATTTAGATTTTTGTTTTCGTATACGCGCGGGTTTTCTCTATTTTATACCCACGAGGCTGTAAATATTTGTTATTGTCGCGTTTATAGCTGACTAACATTGTGGGAGGTGAGCTGCTGGCAACTTTGCAGCGCGCGGATCGTGTATAGCACACTTTTTCCCCTCGATATTGTTCGATTCACGGACACGTTATAAAGTATCGCGCTCGAGGCGGGCGATTTGTATTTATACGCGCGTGCGACGACTGCGCCGGGTATACGAGCTCCGGCGCTTTCAATTTTCAATCGCCAAATCGTTCCTTTATTTCGTTTAAGCTTTAACAGATATCGGCTCCAGCGTTGCTTATCGGGTAATTTATAGCGCTCCTTGACAAGCGATTCGAAGCGTAATAGTGCCGCTCGATTTCTTTGCGAGTAACGCGCGGGGGAAAATTTGCCGTCCTAGAGGAAAAATGAAGTATAAAAGATGGCTGGTGTGGCGCACGAGGCGAAAACCTTACCCACGCGATTATTCGAGCTGTTGAGTTGCACGCGAGGAGGGCTTTCATGCACAGACACGGGCCAGGGCATTATAGTTTCGAATAAAACACAGGAGCTATTGCGCTCGCTCTCGAGGAAGGGAAGCTCGCGCGGGCGAGAAATTAATTCACGCGAATCGCG
Organism: Trichogramma pretiosum; assembly: GCF_000599845.2. Taxonomy (NCBI): domain Eukaryota; kingdom Metazoa; phylum Arthropoda; class Insecta; order Hymenoptera; family Trichogrammatidae; genus Trichogramma; species Trichogramma pretiosum. Next base: position 580,189 of record NW_019641683.1, read on the forward strand.
ATGAACGTTTCCTGCGGGGCACCTATAGCCCGGGGTAAACCGCTTACTTTGGTGCCTAATCTCTGCTCGATCGCTCCACGCTCTGCGGCGATTCGCCGCATTCTCTATGCAACTTGCAAGGCCGTTGCATTCGAAATGTAGCGAGCGAGCGAGAACAAGTGAACTACGTGCAGTGTATTCAAATTGAGCACGAAACACGTGTTTTGCGCGCGAGCCCGGGAAAACGATCGCACGGCCCATGCTCCTAGCGGCTGAAGCGCGTGGGACCTCCGAGATAAACCTGTGATATTCTGAGCATAAAAAAGAAAATAAAGAGCGAGAAACCGATGATCAGAAGTGCGCGACTTTGCCCATGGATTTGTCCCTGAATCTCGTCGTATGTAAATGATTCGCTCTTGAACTCTACATGTTTTCGCTTATTCGATTCATTTCGGTATTCAAAACTATCGATTAATAGTTCCCACTGTAAGTTTGCTTTGAATCGGTACATTATATCTCGTTTAAGCTCGTAATACATTTTAATAATTGTATTTTCCTCTCATAGAGTAACTATGAAAAATTATTTGGATAGTGATTTTGGATGTAAGATTCGATGAGGAATTTAAACTTGTTGTCAAAAATCTAGTTTATAATTTGAAAAAGCAATAAGAGCTTGACTGCAGTATATCGCGCCTTTGTTACATCGCCACCTACTGGTGGGACCGATTCATAGATATTTTGCGGACATACGTGCGCACTCTATACAGCTTATATGTGTATAGATGATCGGCAGCGTATACATCTTGGCAAAGTTCCCGGCCGTATATACGTACGAGCTGCGCCGCGCAAAGCTGCTGCCGCTGCCATTGCCATCAGGCTCGTTCGGACGGATTTCGAGAGTCGATCGAATATTTCGACAAGTCGAGTGGCGACGGCTATGGTGGCGGCGGCGGCGATAAAACAGCTCTCGTTCAGCCTATGGCGGCCGATCGTTTAACACGAGATTTATTTTAGATACACGCGGCACAAACGACGATCTATGCAGCAAGAAAATCACGCCACGGATAGATGCGATTGTGCTTTTAACGACTGATATTGCAGTCGTTAATTCTTTGTTTTTTCTTTTTCTTAAGCCAATGCAGTTAAGTAAAAGGTGGCTTTTTTTTAATACATCTATTTTTTGTACTCAAGTAAAACTTTTGTCAAGGATACTTTCAAGTATTTTTTCATGTTATTCATTTGAATTCTTTTAAAAATTAGTTTATCTCACTATTGACGATGAAACAATATTCTGATAGGTAAAAATTGGTAGAAATTTGTCAATCTTGTAAACCGTTTAGTCGTCGAAAAAGCAGACGATGACTTATGCCAAGTTTTTCTAATACGCAAGAAAATTTAGCTATCGAATGAAGGAAAAAAAATAAATAAATGAGCAAGAAAAAAAGGACAGGAGCAAACGACCGAGCGAGAGATGAATAGAGAACTCCGAGTAGAAAAAATGGGTATAGAGAGAGCTTTGCGCGAAATATATTTTTACGCCGGCGTGCAAGTTTGAAGCTCGGACCGGGCCTCGCGCTCTATTTATACGCTACTTGCCGGGCTCTCCGGATAGCTGCTGTTAGCTCATACGTACACAAACTCTAATACCCCCTATAGGCCGAGACAAGTCAAATTGTTCCTCCTCCGGCATCGAAGCTCGCCGCTGTGCTCAGCACGCATCTATATGCTCGAATTTGCTAACGCGCTGACAGATTTTGAAAACCTATCGCTATTTTCCATCGAGCTTCAACGAGCTTCAACGAGCTTCTCTCTCGATCTCTCTCTGGACAAGTAAGAAAATCAGAACTTATCCGTCTTGTCGAGTATTATCGAAAACATCGACTTTCTTCGCTTAGCGATCGTACAGCTGTCTATAGTTTCTGCCCCTTCAAACATTCATTGATACTTTTCTTTCGTCGATTGGTTTAAAAAAAATATCTACCACGACTATTCAAATCCTGTTGCTCCAAGTCGAGCTTTATTTTGCAAGCACCGAAATAAAAGCGCGCGAGGCAAAGTAGATTCACAGATTAAATTTAAATCCAACGATCTGTGCGAAAAATACGACGATAAATGTTATTAATGAAACGAAATTTTTTTTTCGTAGCTTCTACGCTGTTTGTTTGCTAGCTTAAGACTTTAACGCGCGCCTCTCTCGATCTGCACACGTATCGAGCAAAAGTATTTTTAGAATTTGACAGATCTCTCGGTTTATTAATCTTTCGGACTTCTTGTGTAATTCAATGAAAGTACTCAAGGATAAACTTTTTTTCAATCTCCACTCTGATTTCTGCGTGCTGCGTTAAAGGATAACATAGTAGCAGCTTTTTCTATAATCTACCTTATACGCATGCACTGGGGAATTTGCCGAAAATGAGGCATTTGCCTTTTGCGGCTTGGGTAGCAGTATAATACCGTGAACGCGTTGAAAAGTGTGAGAGAAGCCATGCTCGAGTCGTCATCGTTGCCATCATCGTCGTCGAGGCATTTCACGAGCGCATGGAATCATTTGCACTCTGACTCGCTGCGCCGGTGATATAGGCCATACGCAGGCGACGCACCGAATCTAGATGCTTATAATTGCGCTTCGAGTCGAGTCAAGTCAAGTCGACATCGTATTCGTCGACCGTATATACAGAGACTCGGGACAGGCAGTTGTACGAAGACACAAGGCGGATGTTTCGTTTATTTCGGGTGACCGCGACGGAAGGTCAACGCCGCGCGAACGATGTTGTAGTACTCGACTGCGCGCGGTGTAGCCCCCTTTTTGAAATTCGCGCACCTCTCTGCTTGCCGCGCACGGCCTACGTATATATAGGTGCAGGCGAAAAATGACCCTGACCGAAAGTTTAGGCTCGCGCGCGAAAGCGAGGCCGCGTCGTTTTCCTAGAATCATCTGCCGCGCGCCTAAAGTTACTATGCACCGAGGCTTGTGCGCGTACACCAGCTGTGAACGAGCAAGTCTGCGCCCGCGCCTCTGTATAGTGGCAATTTTTGCGCGCATGATTTATCGCGCATTAAACGGGCATTAGGTTGCGCTCAGGGTCGAGAGATGTATGCGTTTCTCGAGCAAACTTACGTGCCCGAGAGAGAGAGAGAGAGAGAAAAGATTTCTCGACAAGCGATTCGCTCAACATCTTTGCAGCTGACAAGACTTACCACCGCTTACCAATATTATCCAAATTTTACACGTTAATTTATTACCGACCACATACGTTAAGAACTTCTAATCCGCTCCGTGAGTCGATCAGCTCAACGCGACGAAGGTGTTTAAAAATCTCGGCTGGAAATTATGTAAAACACTCTTTGGCAATACTCGTGGCTGTATTAATAGTTTTTTTGCTCTTTATGCTTTATATTATCTCTTAGCCTGTGAGTCAAGTAAAAATAATACCCTAATCGTGAAAATGGCAAAAAATAGCCAAAATATCGGCTCCATGTGTGGTAGCTCTATTATTTATAGCGAATTTCCAGCAACTTCAAGTACGAACATCCGTGGCTTGTAGCCTTCGGCCAACGTACATCTGCAGCTCACGCAAGAATGAGAGAAAGAAAGTGAGAAGTGTGTACTGCTTTTTGCGTACGTATGTATCCAGTATACAACGATAAACGATCTTTCATACGTATATAGTAACTAATGTTTTCTTCGACTGGTAGGCCAGTGGTGTGCGTTGTGTTAAGTCGCAATTTTTTATTCGTTTCCATCGCACACAAGATGCACATCGCGTTAAGAATTTCTACACTGCACCCAACTCTCGAGCCCTTGAAGTCTCCTTCTTTTTCGCCTCATTCGTGCAGAGCCCTTCGCGTGCAAATAAATCTTGATCCAAAGTGACGATGGAATTTTCGTTTCTCTCTTTATTTATTTTTTTCCACCTTTTTTTTCTACCGTTTTTTAGCGTTTTCACTGACGTTCGCATACGCCATTATACACAGAGGTACATCCTGGCTTAGTAATTTTTTTTCGCCCGATGCGATTAATATTATTATTTTTATTTGATTCATTGCAAAAGCAATATCTTCCAACAAGTTTCACGATGCAAGCTAATGAAGTTCTCGTATGAGAAAAACCAAGACAAGCCATCCTAAATGCGACTTTAGACGAACGAATTGAAATTCGGATAATTTATTCCGAACCGAATATTAAAATTTCATTGATAATAAATTTATCACGCCATCGATGAAATAGCTCGAACATAATCTTTTCACCTGCTACACGGCAAAAACCACTGGAAAGAATTCAAAGATTGCACTAAACCCCTTTAATGCGCCCGGGTAATTCAAGAAGCCGAAGCAATCAACTTTAATCCTATTCCCTGAAGCAGAATCGTTTTTATACTTGAAAAGCATCTTTCGTAAAAACCAGCGATCGTCTTCTCGACACAAAAAGCCCACTGACACGTGATTGTACCAAGCGAGAAAGTGCGAAAAAATCATTTTTGTAAATGTATTTCTCATTCGTATCTACTCTTGTGACTTGTCTGTATAAGTGTATGCGTAGCTACCACACAAATATGCATCTGACATAAATCATCCGATACGTAAGCAAATATATCGCGTGTAACGATCAAATTCTCACTGTTTTCGCACCCAATGAGTGTGGCAAAATACGTCATTTTGTTTGCACTTGTGTGAGAAAACCCCATTTCAAGTTTTCAGCACAAACATTGAACAGAAATTATTCTCTCTGTAATAAAACATATGAGCGCATAAAACATATAATTGCCGAATTAGAATAAAACTTGAAAAAATTTTTGGGTGTCAATACTTTAGGGAATTCAATCGCACAGCGGAAAATGAGCGAAGTAAGGTTCGTATTTTGCGTGTGAATCGACGAAAGAAGAGCGAGAACTCGCCTTAGTAAAAAAAGTCAACGTACAATAATTTTGAGTTGCGATGTTAAAGACATTTTTAAATTTTAAGTAACAATTTTCGTGAAATTCTTCAACTGCACATCGTTGCAAAGTGTAATTTTCATGAATTAACTAAATTGAACGATAAATCATCCGCAAGGGAACTTTTTTGCATCAAGTATGCGTTAAATGTTTACAACATAATTAGCTATATTAATTCTTAACGATCCGCAGTAATTTGCCAGCAAGCAATTCGATATGAATCAGAAAAATGAGTATATTTTAAATGAAAAGAAAAACACGCTGTATTGCGTGGGTTTGATGCAGCAGCGCTTCGCAACAAAAAAATCTTTACGAGCTTTTGGAAAATCCAACATTGGCTTCTTCATTTCATGGCGAGATGGATATATCGAGTGATCATATAAATACCACAAACGAATTACTTAATATACCTCGTAATGACCGCCCGTCAAGACAGGAAGTCAGAAACTCGGCTTGGTTTGTGTTATATGCATTGCCAATAACTTGACACAATTTCGACCTATACAAACTACCAACTCTCGGAAAATAATCCTCATTTTGTAAAATACCACACTATTCAGTCGCAAGCGAAAATATACCTACTTCAAAATTTCGGCATGCATGAATACACGAGCAAATTTCGATGCATCAACCTCGAGTAAGCATGGTCGAGATATTGAATTATCCGACAACGTGTCAATTAAAAAATAAATGCACGAGGCACACAAGAGAATTTGAGTATTGAGCGATAGAAACATGTAGGACATTTTTCCAGAATAAAACGTAATTACCGAGGGCAACAGAGTGGACACTCGTGCATTTGGAAGTAGCATGTTAATGTATTATAGCTGGGAGCTTAAATCTGAGATAGGGCGTTAGGCTAGCAGTGATGCAGTTAGCATATCGAACAAAGTGTATACGAGCGCGTAAAAGATGAATAATGGTGCGGTGATACAGCTTACAAGTTAAAGTACTCCAGGCTTGCAATCATTTTCTTAGTTTGTGAGTCAATTCGACGGAAAAAAGAGGAATAAGCACTGATTCACTAGTGCCGCTCATAATTTTATCAATGAACTATTCAGCGTAATGGTCGTATGCCAGCTATACTTGTGTGTTTATCTCGCTGCGGCTGCACATACACACGTGCTCTAGTCATTTTTATGCAGTAACTTTCGTTCTCTCTCTTAGCCATTTTTCTAACGAGAGAGATTATTTTTTCTAGCTCCAAAACGACGCCAAGGGAAAGCGCAGGTAATACAGCTGCACATGTGTATAGTTATATGTGGGGTAAACCGCAGCTCACCTATGTACACTTATCAGATAGGGAATGTAGAACGCCGCAAGCGCGTATATAGTGCGCTGTGTCATGCTACACATTATCCTATCTAGTGAGCGAGTGAGCTAGCGGCAAAACTACTGATATTTTTTCCGAATGATTTTTTTTTCGTCGTCCGTTGCGCTACAGGTCCTTGATTGATTCGTCAATCGCGATTACGCCATGCAACAAGCTTCGATGCGGGCCGTGAGAAAAGTCTCCGAGTAGGATTGTTGCATATACGCAAGGCAAACTTTTTTACAGTGCATACGTGTATCTCTTGGCCAAAAAACAAGTGCAGCTTCGTCTATCGTCCAGAAGAGCCGCAGTTGTGCGAGTTGCATGCAGCTTTTCCACCGATATAGAATCGCTACGGGGAGCGATATTTCAGGCTTTCTCCCTTTGCATCAAGCTCGTCCGTGCACGTTCGGACAACTAAACATGTTTTAGCTCTTAATCGGTAATTCAAGTTGAGCGAAAAAGGAACCATTTTCAATGTAAGGCAAAGGAACAACTGCGAATCCGCAACATGCAGCACACAAACAGTCGTCGCATACGCGTGTGACGAAAAGTTCGTTCGAAGCAATGTGTGTGTAAGCTCGGCGCGTCAGACGAGCGAAAAAGTAGTCCACGTCGAGAGTTGCTTCGTTTAAAGGGCTTTCCTGTACTCGCGATTAAGTGTTTACTCGTGTCGTTTCTTTTTTCTTTTGGCGTCCTCTGCTTTTGTGAAAGTTTTGCGCACGCACGTCACGCTCGAGTCCGCGTGTGTAATGTACGTGCATTTATATGATTGGACTTGGACGCACAGAGATTCGTTTGAATTTGCGTAATCCGAGGGTAGCACCGAATGCGTCTTCGAGTAAGTGCACCTTTTTTCTTTTATAAGAACATTGGTTGTCGAGTCAATGCACAAATATTTCGATCGTGCGGCTCGCCCGTGAAACTCGTCAATTCAAAAAATAACATCTGAATTTTTAAACTTTATTAACTAAGCTTCGTCCATAGTGAATTTTTCTATACTTTTAGTCGACTCATCGAATATGTAATTCCCAGGCAACCATAGTAGCTACGTACAAGTTGCGTTAGGAGCAACGATGTTATCGATAGATATCAATAAAATATATAGATTCGTTCGACGAGTGTTTACGGTGTTGCCGACTCAAGCAGCTTGTAGTAGTAATAGTAGTATATGCAAGAAGTCGATGACGATGACGACGACGACGAGAAGAAGAAGAAGAAGAAGAAGAAAGAGAAAGAGAAGAAGGAGAAGAAGAAGCTTTCGCAAAGACACCTTCTCGAAATAGAACGCCCAAATAATTTGCCTCGAATTACCGGGAGAGAGAGAGAGAGAGAGAGAAAGAGCGAGAGAACGAGTGAGCTCGTCGTCGTCTTTAAACGAAAATTTTGTGTACAAACTTTGTGCAGCAACCACCGAGCAGTCCTTTTCATTCACGTTCTCTGTACGTCGAAGCTCGCTGCCTCTATGGAAAATAATATCCGAGGCAAGGTGAATCGCGGCCACCAACTGGCAGCAAAAACCGTTACGATCGTGTATTTAATTTATAAATATTACATAGCTGGCCAACATCTCAATACTCTCGAGACGTATGTGTAAGAGTGCACTTGCGTGTGCGCAAATGAATAATTGCCGGCCGCATCAGGCGTCGATGCATCGGACTGCAGGCCGGTCCAAGTTGCGGGCTCTTCCCTCCTCGCTCGTTCCGATCGGCGCTCTTTGAGTCGTCCACTCGCGGAAGAATCTCGTTTCAGCTATCGGCACGTACGCGTGTCTCGCGGCCAACAGTCCCCGTCGCGAGCATCGAGCTTCGGTCAGAAAATGCGCTGCGCGCATACAATATACACTCGTACGCGCACGCATCGATCCCTGTGTCTACATCTGACATCATAGGAAAGGTCGATGATACTATTCGACCACTATGCGCCATTTCCTACTTTACAAGTTTAGCACACGAGCTGTTTGTGAGTCATTAATATACACATGTATATAAAACGCGTTTGCGAGAAAAAAGTAGCCGATCGTGTACATTTGTAAGGAGCGGTACATGCGATGTGTTGCATATATCTCATGTATTTTACGTAGCATTGGTAAAATATATAAGACGTGTGCATATGTAGGTATACGTAAGTCGCGAGCGTAATATATGAGGCGAACGTTGAAAGCTGAAATTTCGCTGGACGCAGATAATCGCGCGACGCACGCGCTTGCCTATAGGTCCGCACGTGTCTGTGTGTGTGTGTGTGTGTGTGTGTGTGTGTGTGTGTGTGTGTGTGCGCGCGAGGCATAATACACTCGAAAGCATGCGGCTGGCCGCGAGTGCGTATCCACACACAGGCAAAGAAATATGTAAAGTGGGTCAGCGTGGCGCATAAGCAAAGTACGGCAGCTGCGGCAGCTCGGCGACTTTCTGCATCCAAGGCGCGCGCACACATTTACAGAGGCGTTGTGCGTGTAGACATACCGATGCTCACGCATGCTCCGCTCAAGCTCGTCCACCCCTCTCACGTACGCGCTCGTATACGCTCGTACAGGTATAATACGCGAGCTCGCGCTGTACCGATTTTGCGATCGATCCGTCTGGAAAAATTATGCACTCGCACACGAGCGCGCAAAGCTCGGCGCGCGTCTACCGATCGTCGTCCGCTCGCTCGCGTGCGCCTCGAAATTCAACCCAAAGTACCGCAGCGCTTCCAGCCACGCGAAATTTCTGACTGATCGCACGCTTTAATAAGACTGGCCTACATTCGTCAACTGCGCTGCGCTCTACGATCGTTCGCGATTCTTCCCTGCTGACGTGCGAGACCATCGCTTGACCTCTTCGTACCTTTTTTTCCGACATTTCATTTTCCTTATTTTTTGTGTCCTGCATGCAAAATATCGTGCGCGTAAATCATCGCTATCCTCCAACTCAGTTAAAGTACGTATCGATATTTGCGCGTTTCCAAAATCCAACTCTGCCCTATTCCAAGATTGTGGCCCAATGATTATGCGACGTATACAGTGTATACACACATACACAACGATCAAACGAGGCATAATCAATTTTAGAACAGTCAATTAACCCACATTGTATCATAGGAATAAAACAAACGAGTGAAAAAGCAAAGACGATGAAAATGACGAATGAGCGTAGAAGTAGCAGAAGAAGAAGAAGAAGTGAAAAAGAAGCCTGGAAAAAGCACGAGAGACGAGGAAACAATCTCTCCCCCCTCTCGGATTTCACGTTACTATACGTTTAACGCGCTTGTAAAAGTTTGTATATAACGTGTCCGTGTGGGTTTGCAGGTATATATATAACCTAGCCACCCTCGCTCGACCTTGAAGTATGGCCGAGCCATGCTCGTCTTTTCTTATTACGATCGTCGTCGTCGTCATTGCCAACGCGAAACGGCACTTATCGGTTTCGGGCGTATAGTGACGCGTCTCGCGCATTCGAGCCCGCGCGTTTATCGAATCTATTATTGTACGGCATTTGCTCGTGGAGCGCTCGATGCAAGTCCGGCCGAGCTTGCGGAAGGGCAAACTTTCGCTCAGCGAACCTGCTGAGCTTTCAACAATCGAATTTTTAATAAGATCGAAGCGGTATTCGCGTCGAGGCGCTCACTCGCGTCATGGAAAATCATTGGCAAATAAAAAGCTTCGTTTGGCAATTTCTTGACTAACGACGAGAATACTTTTGTACTATTTAACTGGGCTTGAAAGATCGCTACTCGAGACGCGTGTCGCAATAAAACATAATCCATTATATCGGAATCATCTCTCTCGACCGATTAATACTTTCAAAAAAAGCCCCGAATGACGTTATCACGGTGGACATCTCGACGTGGCGAATATTCATTTCTATAACGATATTTATTTCAGTGCAATTCCAAATACGTCAGCACACACGAGTATCCAGACTCAAGCGCATGAAAGCATAGGCAAATTCGAAGGTTCTATTTTGTTCCTTTGAATTAATAGATGCATTTGATGCGAGCTACTGTGCTCGAGCTGCTGTGAACAACGTCGACGGCGACGCGAGGCATCATCGTCTCGACAGCGACGAAAGCTCGCGCGACGCCCGTTCGAAAGCGATGCACGCCTCGAATGATTCGAACGAGAGTAGTGTAGTAAGGCGAGAGAAAGAGAAATAGAAAAGACAGGTATTAGTGTTCGCTGCTGTGCGAGTGTAGCCGAGAGCTTGCGCGCTAAACTTACATAATAATGCTGCCGGTGCCAAATGCAACGGACATAACATTTAAGACTGATAATTCCTTGGCTTTAGCCGACACTTTCGAATTGTACACCTCGTCGCATACACATATATACAACTTCCGAGCGCGAGGCTTATCTTTGCAATATTTAACAACTTTGAGAATCTCCCATCTGTATAGATAAGTCGCGCGCAAGTACTTGTCTCAGTTTTGCGCGAGAAAATATTCCTGGCCTCGTGCAATTTGTTACAGTCAGAATATGCGAGTCCAAAGAGAAAAGACAAGCCCGTACGACAGCCACTCAATGGATGAAAGGACTTTTGTTATATTTTTGGCCTACGATTAATATTGCAGCAGTTTTCAACTTTGAATGAACACACGCGCGAGAGTAGTCAGTAACGTCCCAAATTCCCTCATCTCTCTCTACTTATCTATTTATTTTGTTTATTTATTTCTGTCGAGCAAATGTTGGCAAAAATTTGGGATAAAAGCCTCGATAAGTTGGTGTATATCGGAGTAATATTGGCATAGATTAGGCTGGAGGCGACTTGAAAAATAAACTGGCGACTCGCTGATAAATCGATACAATATAAATACCCACATTTTGAACTGCCGAGTGAGTAATAGGTATAAATATGTCAATAATTTTTTGTACTCGAAGCCGTAAAGTAGGTATTAAAATATAGTGACGTCGGCACGAGCTGTTTTTTTTTCTGCTTTTTTTCTGTTCGCTACACGCGTATAGTCATTACCGGTATGTGCAGTGCAAGTAGCAGGTGCATGATGCATATTACACAAACACAATGCAGCAAGCAAGCGCAGTTAAGCCAAGATATGCACAAATTTTAATAATTAAATAAACTGTCGATCTTGAGTGTAAATTTAGAAACAGCCGTGAATAGTCGACGGAAGCTCGATCAGTAATTTTTTATTGCTTAATGTAAATTTTTTATCGAAGAGACTACGTACGGACAAAGACGCGGTAAATTTGAAAAGGTGTCGAAGACGTTAGGAATAAAGCTCGTAAAGCTCGAGAGTAAAGTTCGAAGAGTAAATTTTGTGCTGAGCGAGAGAGAAAAAACTGACCTTTTGCACGACGAGCGGAGTGCCGAAGTCCTTGCCACCCTGCAGCCTGAAGCCCCAGGGTGAGCCGTCGAAGCGCGACAGTTTGACGCTTATCAACTGCGCCATCGTATCGTCGAGGAAGTCTTGTTTTCTTGCTTGTCAACGAAATCAGCACACTAAGTCGCACCGTCGATGCGCTTTCGAAGGGATCCTTTTGTTGCACTATATGAAATTATACAAATTGATGTATCGAATAAATTGGCACGTACGTAGCACTTTTGTTATTATCGCAATGGAAACTCGAAAGCAGCGCAGCTACTGACGTCGTAGCCGGAACAGCGTCGACTGGTTATATCGGCGTGAGCGCGTGGGTGAGCTGCCAGTCGTCTTTGGCTAGCTTCTACGTATAGGCAGGCACGGCAGCAGGCAGCCAGACACAGAATTCGTATGCGTTGCGGAAAAAAGAGGAGAGAATCGGTAGCGAGTAGCGAGCAGAATTAAGAGTTGCGCGGCCCCGTCTTCGGCGCTCTCTCCATACGATTTGAGTCGTCTGGCGAGATGCGAGTTTCGAGCCGAGTCGCTGGCAAGCGCCACCGCTTCTGAGGCCGCAACCAACCGACCGACCAACCAACACACACATCGCACACGTACAGACGTCGGAGCCGGTGACTCTTACTCTCTCTCTCTCTCTCTTTCTCTCACACACACGCGCGCGCGCGAGACTCGAGTGGATGGATTGTTAACGCGCCTGCGCGGAATAAGCCTTTCATTTTCGGACTTGCCGCTGTGCTACCAGCCGCAAAGATACCAGCTGCAGCGATCTATATAGACGCTGCCTAGTGCCCATACACACCACTTTTTATATCCAGCAAATGTGCAATCCGCCTCATAAAGGATTGCAGTAGAAGTGGGGATCTCGCCCAGAGGAACGCGCCATGTTTTGTCTGCAAACTGTGCATTTAGCTAACGTGTTGCCTCTGCAGCCCAACTTGTTATTGTTGTTTAAGCTCTACTTTTCCCAAAGAGCACTGGCTACGAGGTATAAAAGGCCCGAACGTGACGCGAGCTCGGCTCGACTGCGGAGCTCAACGATGACGATCTCGCCTCGAGAAACCACCACTGCATACATAGTTGCCTACGGAGATTGCTAATTTTACTGCGCTCCCAGGACATGTATGCCTGGACCTTTTTCAACGACATTAGATGTATAACAGTACACGTCGATAATCATCTGACCAAATACATTTTAAGCCTTTCCAGCTTACTATACTTCTCTTACGGACGTTTTATAGGTCGGGCTTCCATGACCTTTTCTTATTTTACGACTCTGATCGACCTTTTCTTTTCGTATGTCTATTGTCACATATTACATTTATTGACACATTGTTATTTTTATTTTTAAATTTAACTTACGATGTTTTAATTGTGATGGCTTTTCAATAGAGTTGAAAATAAATTGTAAGACAAGCATTTTGAAAAGTCATGTATCATTGTGAGCTCTTTATTGTAAGACCAATATTTAACGTCGATCCAGAACGCTAATTTCAAAATAATGTTTTCATTTCAGGACAAACAAAAAACAAACAAAGTTAAAAGAACGAATCGCACATTTGAGTGAAAGTAAGGAGAACTCAAAACATGATTACAAATTTTAATAGAGATCAATGAAAGAATTACAGAGATTATTTTTTTAACACACGGGTCACACTTATATTGAGGATTGGCAAAGTTATTGTTCTATGCCATAGAGATTTTCAAATGCAATCGCCACTTTACTCCTATTTCGTCATCAAATTTCCACATTTGAATGATGCTTTGTCAAGTAGGATGAAAAACGTTCATTAAAAAGCTTCAAGTATACATAATAGGGTCCATGCCATCGTCTGATTAATACATCAAGGCTTATCCTGATTTTATTACTTTTTTTACTTTATAACATATACAAATAGGACACTTCATTTTTGCCAATACAAGTAATCAAAGACAAACGTTAAGAACAAAAATACACGCGCTTGTAGCTGATAGCTTCAACGATGAGATTATGCTATATAATCATATTTTATTATTTTTCTCGAATCGACTCTGTTATTGATACACGCACGAGTTCACGAATGAGATGAATCAAACTTTTGTTATTTTTAAAAAATGTCCCCCCATCAGATATAGCTTTACAAGCGTCAAGCGCAGTAATTTTATACTATACGATAAAAAATAAAAAAAGTTTTTACGCGGAAAAAATCTAAACAAAAAATAAACGTAAAAATAAACTTTTATTGACGAAAAGTGTCGGTCATCCACTTAGCAGCATATCTATAACTAAATATACCTAAATGACAATATATTCCTTAATAGGATCGATAGAGTCCATAGTTTGAAAGGTATAGGAGGGTTAAAACGGCGCTGTTAATTGCCCGAGCACGATTAGCTGCTGCGAGTCGAAATCCAAGCAAATCCGATAAAGTGCGAGCTGATTTTATAATCCGGCAAATTCTTAAGTTCGTGTGCATTATTTGCGTGGCAGTCGAGGCGGGCCTCGCGTAAGACACAGCCGAGCCGCGACGCGGATTTTTGGCAATGAATCAAAAATTTTTTCTCGCTATACTCGCTCTTCATAAACACGCGTACACGATTCGGAAATTAAAGACTATTTTTCGGAAGTAGTACAAGGCTCGCGATTTGTGTCCGCGTGTAGCCGCTTGATCGTCAGCTCTCTATCTCTCTTTCTCTCTTCTTTCGTTGTGTTCTGCAGGGAATGTGCTCACCACATTCAACCGATTGACAATTTACTACGCGTGCGAGCTTTTCGTCATGATCGAGCTTTGACGCGCGTAACAGATAAGAGCCGCAAGCTCGAGTAGGTATTTTTAGTTCTAAATTCATGAGCAGTGCATGCGTGTGACATTACATTCGTTTAACCTTCGACATTTATCTCGGTTTGCTCTGTTATTTGCTTTTACTACATAATATATATATATATATATATATACATTATAAGCATGTGTGTATATGTGTATGGGTGCNTTGCACTTGATGCATCTTACACAGAGCATACGAAACTACACCGAGCTTAGCTTGCTCAATGTCGTGTCAAAGTATTCGCGAATGAACGATTTTCCGACTCGAGTGTCCAAGCGAGAGCAAACGACATTGATTCTACTCGCAGTGACAAAAATATTTCTTGGCCGCGAGAAAAAAAGTTTTAACATTTGATCGCCGCTCCTCAAATACGTCATATTTTGTTACTCGCGAGCTTTATTCGATGATGAATTTATCTTTTATGGATTATTTTTATCTTCTTTGGATAAAAATTTACGTTATGCATCTTCTTGTAGCCACGGATATTTTGCAAGGTTTTCAATTGCTTTTCTATCTTATTTGAGGTATGTTTAATATTCAATACAGTGTTTTAATAAATTAAAAGTTCAATAATTAACAAAAAATTAAAAGAGTTGAATTAGTTATAAACTGAAGTTTTAATTTGGTAATAACTGAAGGTTTAATTTATAAGATTGATTTCAACTCACAATTTTTTCTTCCAGTCTCTTTATTAGACCTGTTTTCCCAGACACCTCGTTACATCATTTTTTTCAAAATTAAAAAATTACAAATATTTGCGAGACACGAGAAGGACGGAAAATTTTTTTTAGCGGACGCAGTAAAGCTTATGTAGGTAACCCTGAAAAATGTTTAAATTGCGTTAATATTATAGATGGAGCGTTGATGGATTTATTTAAATATACACATTCATTTTCAAAAAAATAATGTTTCATTCGCATTTGACTTTTGACACTTTATGATATAAATATTTTGTGGTTTTATTATACTCATCCATATTCTCGAGAAGTCTAATCATCGAAAATTACAAGATGTAATGATAAATTGATTTAGTCTTATGACTTTTAACTCGTCAAATAATCGAGAGCACGCAGAAAATGTTCATATTCTTTTCGCTTGACGAAGAACAAATTTCAAAGAAGCGTCCAGAATAAATATGTACCCGCATATTTTGGTAAATAAGAAGGTAAAAAAACGCACAAGGTACAAAGAAGTTTGTCTCATAGCTGCGAATCATATCTTGTACGCATCTTGATGACATGAATCGGCATGATCCAGCTGATAAGATAATGAAAGTATAATACACAAAAAAGTGTCTTTGGCGAAACTCATCCTTGTGGTATATAAGATAGGAGCAGGTTATTATGAACGCTGAAGCAACTTATTCATCATCTCGGCGAGCCAAAAACAAGCGCAGACACCGATGTATGGCCAATCGCGAACGGAGCACAATGAAATTCTTTGCTGCATGAATCATCGCAAAGACCTGCACGCCACTCGATCTTGATCCTAGTATTATACATTATAGCGTAATATCAGCGAATCGGCTGTGTCTGCGGAATTCGTTAGAAATTTCCGTTGCGCAAAAAAAGATATAAACTGCCATAAGCGAAGGACTAATTAGCTCGGCTCGCGCGCCTGCGAAGCAAAACATTAGACGGACAGGCATCTGGTCGAGAGGGTGCGAACTAGTTTATGAATCATCTTGCGCTCGAAATGCATTAAGTACAAGACCTGCTGCATACGATGCTTACATATACCGCAGACACATATATTGTCTTTCTCTCGAGCGACTCGGTATGGATATGAGAATGGTATAAATCGAGCTGCCCCGGGGACCGATCGGACGAGAAAGAACAAGAGAGAGAGAGAGAGAGATGCTGTGTCAGCAACGGCAGCAGCCACCACAACGAGCAGTACAGCGAACGTGACTTCCAAGTCAAGAAGTCGTAAATTTTCGCGCGTACACATAGGCGGTAATCGAGACACCCACCCGCGCGCCCGACTGCCCCATAGGCTGCCACTGCTTCTCTCCTTCTTTCGACTCGCATCTCTCTTTCTCTCTCCCCCTCGTGCGACTGCACGTGGATCGTTAAACCCGTTAAATTTTCTCTTCGCTCACTCGTAATATCAACTCGTGTATATACCGCAAGTTTACTGCAGTGGCGCGAGCCGACGAGCTGATATACCTTGTATTTGTACGCTGCACTCATATACGTGTTTCTCCAGCTATATGACTTTGAAACCGTCTCTGCAGCTACAATATGGGCCGCGCGCCGTACACATTATTACTATACTTGTGTATTGTAGAGCGCGTCGAGCGACCAACTCGTTAATCGCTCGTGAATTATAGCCCGTGAATTTGATTGGATTACACGGGAGAGCGAGAATTCGCACCATTTTTATTCCTGTCCGGAAACATCGTTGCAAAACTGTATTTTTCTTGGCTGATTGAGGCCAAGTCATTGTCGCAATCGCTTTAGCTCCTCTCTTTTCTTACGAGTTTCAAATCGATGGGAAATTCGTATCCCATCGTGTATTTGATAACCATCCTGTAGGTTTTGAGTAGGGCTGAGCGAGTACCAGAATTTTCGAGTTCGAGTCGAGTCGGAAAAAGTCGAGTACTCAAAGTTTTTCGAGTATTCGAGTTTTTTCGGGTACTTGCAATATATTTAAGTTTCAAGTAAATAAATGATGAATTAACATTCTCGTCCACCCCTCGCTTTGTGTGTACATGCTTATGAGTGTGATGAAGTGAGGTACTATTAAATTATTTTCTTCTTCCAATCCAA
The DNA here is from genome assembly GCF_000599845.2 of Trichogramma pretiosum. Lineage (NCBI taxonomy): Eukaryota > Metazoa > Arthropoda > Insecta > Hymenoptera > Trichogrammatidae > Trichogramma > Trichogramma pretiosum. Next base: position 597,300 of record NW_019641683.1, read on the forward strand.
TCCGCTGCGAATATCACACTTATAAGCATGTACACATAAAAGAAGGTGGTCTGTGGAGCAGTGTTGCAGGTAGTTAATTGATTATTCAATTGAAATTTATAGTTAACTGATAACTGAATAATTCAGTTATAAGTTAATAATTAAAGAACTGATAACTAATAATTCAGTTAAAAGTTACTCAATTATTAACTTATAACTGATTGAATCAGTTATTATTTACCAGATAAATAACAGGTAACTGGTTGATTCACTTATAAGTTATTATCGATAAATTAACAAATGAATGATTAAGTTATCAATTACTAAACTGGTGACTGGTAACTGAATCAATCAGTTATTAATTATCAATTACTGAGTTAATGATCATAAAAATCCGAATAAAATATTTATAAAATGGAACCCACATATAACAGTAATGATAAAGTATAAATAAATCGAAAGTTAATTAAAGATGACATGAAAATGTCTTTTATTTATATAATTTATTTATTTTCATTAATATCTAAGTATTAAACATCTAAGTATTAAATTATTATAATAATAGAAAATATAAAAATAAAATGATATATTTTTTTTTACAAAAAAGTTTTGTGCTATTGGCTTTACAGAGGACTCGCTTCTCAAACATTGTTTGTGACAATCGATTTCATTTTGGGAGGTCCAATAATGTAGCATGCGAAAACAGTCTTTCCACAGGCGCTGAAGATGATAGTAATGTGTTATGCTGTATGAATAGCATTTGCACCTGTGGAAAGTTCTGTTAAAGCTCTAAATGATTTGACTTTTGATTCAAATATAATAATAAGTCGTCAGTTTCATCAATTTCAGGTACTAACGGAGCTTGATATGCGTCATAATTTTCCCCAGCGGAAATTTTTTTACAAATAAAGTGCATAATAATGTTGTGAACTGAAATAAAAAGTAAAAAAGTGTAAAAAAATGTAAGGTTACTAACGATTTCGGACATGTGATACGTTTTTCTACATTTTTTTACTTCTGATTACAGTTTGTTACATTTGTTTACCAATCATTAAAGAAATGAAAACCCCTATGAATTCAAGCTCATGAAAGTTACATGGAGAAAGTAACAAAGTGTAAAAAAACACAAAATTGTGTAATAATAATCTTAAATGTTACAATTTTTACGTATGAATTTGAGGTCAAGCCCGCACGTAATCGCATTGACAACAGCGAGTGATTTTCGTGAAAAAAGTAGATTCGCTCTATTGCTGCAAAAAGCATTATAAAATCATCACAGATGTACTAAGAAGTACTGAGATGACTGAATTTGGTTTATATACATATCTTTTATAATTTGTCTTAATTTATTAATTACTAATTAATTATCATTACATTTTTTTCACAAGAATCACTTGCTGTGGTCGATGCGATAAGACGCGGATAGCATGTTGAAGAAAATGTAAAAAAAGGGTAAAAAAATATTAAAAAATGTGATTTTATGCTGCATTTTATAATGCATTGACTGGCCAAAATCGTACGTAATTTTACATTTTTATACATTTTAGCAATACATAGTACCAATGCTCAATTATATTATACAGTTTGACTACCGAAGAAAAAGATCAGTATAATACAATAAAATTAATTCATAAACGAAGTTTCATTCCCTGATGAGTTTTCAATCACTAGGGGAAAGTAACCAAAGTAACCCCAAGTAACCCACCTAATCAAGGGGAGTATTTTTTGCCGAGTAGCCAAAGTAACCCAAATAACCCAAGTAACACAACTAATCGAGGGAAGGATTTTTGGCCGAGTAATCCAAGTAACCCAAGTAACCCAACTGATCAAGGGGAGTCATGTTCATATTTCGGAATGATAAATATTAGGAATTATGAATATTCGGAATACGGCTGTGCAAGTATCCGATTTTTCGAGTGTTACTCGGCGAGTCGAGAAAAAATCGATTCAATCATGGTCATAGGGGTGTCATTTTGTTCGGTAGATGGAAAACAATAACAAACGAAAGCACTTTCAGATATTTTAATGAAGTATACACAATTTGACAGCCATATATACACTTTTATTCATTACTATAATATGATAAAATGACAGATTATGCTAGGATATGGTCTGAAAAAAATGCTAATTTGGTCAAATATCTATGAAACGGCTTTCGTTTGTAGCCATTCTTATGTAAAACAACCTCTGAAAATTTTAGCTCATTTGATCAAACGGTTCACATGAAAAGTTACGGCACAGGCAATTTTAAGATGAAACGTAACTGTCCAGGAGTTGAATGATACAAAAATCCCCCAATATATGTAATAAAATTAGTCTTATATCATTGAGGCCGTTTCAAACTTTTTGAACAATGAAAAAACAACAATTAAATATACATTTTCTCTATATCAGACCCACAAGGACAATTTTAACTTATTTCAGATAGCCGCACATAGTAAAATACGCCAAGTTCATCATAACATTTTATAAGTTTCACTCGAATGTTAGTACACACTAGTCTTAGTTTCTTGTGGTGACTGGTGACTATATTGATTATAAAACTCACTTTTCACATGATTATGTAAAATTTCACATTAGAAATTGAATTATATTACTCATGTTTATTACAGTTTTTTTCTCTCTATTATTTGACACTGAAGTTTTGATTGTAAATAAAACTAAAATCGCTGAAAATATATCACTAATTCAACGAAATAATTGGTAACGAAATTTTCAAATT